>NC_051071.1:80181665-80544165 GCF_004664715.2 Peromyscus leucopus
AATATCTCAGCAATGAAAGAACAATGCAGAACAGGTACTCACACGAAAACTAACTCTAAAACTACTGTACAGAAACCCAACTGACCTTGTTTCTGGGAAAGATGATGATTTGGAAACCCTGTGAATTTAAGTGTCCATACTGAAGTTCGAATACATACATACATGTGTGTGTGTGTGTGTGTGTGTGTATATATATACATACATACACATATATATGTATAAACATATATGTTTCAGATGACTCATCTGACCAGGAAAGTTAAAGACAAAATGGTACAATTGAGGAATTCAGAGCCATGTGCCTCTATAGGGGTGGTCTGTTGGGCTTTTGGGGAGTGTGGACTTTAGATTGATCTGCGGGGCAACACTGTCAGCTAATTCTCTAAGCTTTTTTCCTCGGAAGATAAGAGAGGCGGCAGGCATCTCTCCAGCACTGGCTGGTGGTATCACGTGGGAAGCACATAATTCAAGCCAAGGACAAATGGCACTGACAGACCGGATGGGACCAATTCAGTGCTTGGCCATGAGATGGCAGTGTCTAGTCGTAGCAGAGTTCCGCGTTTTGAGGAACCTTGGCTTGGATGCAACTTTGACTGGCAAGCTTCTGAGAGGGCTTTCAAGAAAGGCACCAGCACGGAGATGCCCTCAAGGAGTCAGAGGCACAGCTGACTTCTCCAGATGTTGGGGCTGGGGTGGATGTTGGTCAGGCTTAGGGAACTAATACCAACGAAGACGATAAACAGAAAGGACCCGGAGCAGGGAGGAGATGCAGAGTCTAAAGCTGAGGGAAGCCAAGCCGAAAGAAGAATTGGAGCAACCAGTGCAGGTTCCACAGGAAAACCAGTTCAGGGGACTAGGACAAGTTCTGTCGGGAGTCCAGGGACATCATTTCAGAGCGCTATGCCTATGGCTCTGTTGGTCTCCCTTTCCTCACTAAACAAAGACAGTGTTCTAGAATATGCTGAGCCAGTATGTTTGACAGCATGTGAGCAAGACTCAGATGGAGCTTGCTCCCTTGGATCTGTGCTTTCTGGCTAGGGCATCTGACCCCTTAATGCTACAGCCGGAGCCACTGTGCTCGGCAGTGGGAGGCAGTTAGGAGGTCCTCCTGTGTGTCTTCCTCTTTGAAGATGCTTGTTTTTCCTAAAGCATAGTATCTGGATAAATGAGCTACTAGAGGGAAACAGGCAAGAGGCTGTTATAATAAAAGGCATACTGTGTGCTACAGACAGACCATCCAGGCCAATTCCATCAGAAAACTCTCTAAGCACTCCCATGCCTTGTAAGATGTAAAAGGTCTCGAGCATCACAAGTCAGGGTTATCACCATGGCTACTTTGGTTCTAGGATACAAACCCTGGGAAGTTTGTTGATTTTCTTAGTGTTCAAAATATCTAATTGGCTCACCATAAATCTACTTTGTACTTATTAAAGCAGATTTTCATATAATTCCAGTTGGTAATAGGTACCCAAATGTGGTTGGTAGTTTGAATGTAATTGGCCCCCGTAAGCTCATATGGAATGGCACTATTAGGAGATGTGGCTTTGTTGAAGTGGGTACGGCCTTGTTAAAGGAAGTGTATCACTATGGGGGGCAGACTTTGAGGTTTCCTAAGCTCAGGATACTGCCCAGTGTCTCAGTCAACTTCCTGTTGCCTGCAAGATGTAGCACTCTCTGCTACTTCTCCAGCACCATGTCCGTCTGCACACGGTCATGCTTCCCACTGTTATGACAATGGACTGAACCTCTGAACTGTAAGCTACCACCTCAACAAAATCTTTTCCTTATTAGAGTTACTGTGGTCATGGTGTCTCTTCACAATTGAAACCCTAAGACACCAAGATTATGTATATTGTTGAAAAGCTCTTACTGAAAATATGAGTAAATTATTTGCTTATGGTAGCTCATCTCTGAGCATTGGACCAGCCTAGAGGCCAGGACTACTGATTTCTACCCAGTGGACTCTGTAGACGAAATTCTAAATGGTCTTATTTAAATAAGAAACACAGAGCCAAATACCAAGTTAAAAGCCCAAGAGATCAGAGCACTAGCCTTTAGCTTACCAGTAGCTGCCATCCTTCCCCTGAGAGAGAGACCTTCTCCTGTGTGACCTGTCTTATTATTGCCTTTCTGTTCTACCTTCTCATTGGCTCTAAACTCAACCACATGATTTCCTTGTCACTGCCTGTCTATACAGACCTCCAGGTCTCTATGGTTCGTACTGGGATTAAAGGTTAGGGTCACTGCTTGGCTGTGTCCTTGACTATACAGAGACTCTGCCTGCCATGTGATCGGAATAAGGGCGTGTGCCACCACCGCCAGACTTCTGCTAAATGGCTTGCTTTTAGCTCTGATTCTCAGGCAACTTTATTTATGAACATACAAATAAAATCACATTTCGGCACAAATAAAATATCACCATAGGACTCAGTTTATATATCACAAGGCTCTAGTTTAGGCAGAAATTATAACTACAAACACTCCAGGCCCCGGGGCTTCTGCAGTAAGCCGTCACTCATGTGAACCTTGCTCAGGGGAAGAGAAAGACAAACCCGGTTCTCCGTCTCAGCCTGCTGCATCAAGAATCCTTCCAGACTCACTGCATAACATGAATTATTCTTGGAGTCTATCTAAAATGTGCAGCACCCATTGTGGGATTGTGTTCTCATATCAAGAAGCAAGTCTCTGTTGCCCTCCTTAGATACTTCTGATATCTGTGCTTCACAACAAGAGGGATTAAGTGAAAAGCCCAAAGTATGCAGGGAACCAAACCACGGGACAAACGAGAATCCAAGGCCATAAGGAACTTCTCTGTTGTTATTGGTATTAGGAACTAGAGGGGCTTGGGGGATGTCCCAGAGGTAACCATGGAAAGTCCCACTAAGGGACCAGAACACAATGAGATGTTTTCAGTGATCCCCACTCTAGTGTTTGACTGCATGGTACCTCATTCTCAGGTGTCCATTCTTTAGTCTACCAAACTGTGGAACTTCTGACTTCCTTTAACTGTTGAAGTAGCTCACATTGAGATCAGTGCATCCTGCTTCATGTGCACTTGCTGTAGTTTGGATATTGAATGTCCCTCAAAGGCCTATGTGTTAAAACTCTCACCCCAGGATGGCACTATTGGAAGGTCATGGAATCTGTAAGGGGTGGGACCTGGAGGGAGGCTCTTATGTCTTGTGCTTTGAAGAGGATTATGAGGATCCAGCCTGTTCTGTTTCACTTTCTGGCCAAGAGGTAAGAGTTCCTTCTCCCTCACAAGCTCTCTATCATTGCTAGCCAGCACCAACACCAGAGACCTAAAGGAAATGGGCTTCCCTCTGGACCAGAACTGCTGAACCAAAATAGATCTCTGTCTCTGTGTATGTCTCCATCTCTGTCTCCCCTGTCTCTCTGTGTCTCTGCCTCTCTGTCTCTATCTGTCTCTCTCTGTATATGTGTGTCCCTCCTCTGTCTCTCTCCTCTTTCTCTGTCTCTCCACCTGTCTCTCTGTCTCTGTCTCTGTGTGTATGTGCACGCATATGTGTGATTGTCTCTTTCTCTGTCAGAATCAAACCTAGTGCCTCATGCCTGGCACTCCACCACTGAGCTACATCCTTAGTGCTCCCTTTACCTTGCTTCTTAGAGACAGATTCTCACTAAATCAACCCAGGCTGGCCTTGAATTTGTAACTCTTCTCTCTCAGCTTCCTGAATAGCTAGAATTATAACAGTACATGACCAGGTCCAGCTGACCTTTTCTCCGTAGGACTCGGTAACCACAGACATTCGGTACAGTGACTGGAAGCTACCAACACAGTGTCATTATTTTGTTCATACAGAATGGCTTGAACCAAACAAGTGACTTATTTTGAGCAGAGTTGAGTCAGATAGGCTGTCACAGTCTCTAGATGCCCACATTGCATTTCGTCAGCCATCTGTGACCTCAGCCACTCCCACAGTGGACAGGTATAGTTTCATACTGATACTGTGCTTCTTGGACTCAGCCTTACACTAGATCTCTTGTGGTGAGTTTGGCTCTTTTCTTTCTAACCCAGGCTCTTTTCTATGAATCCTGTTCCTGGTGACTCTGAGAAACTCGTGGATCTTTCTGGATGGCATCTCATGTTGGCTCCTCCCCCTTTCTCATCTCCCTACTCACTCTTCCCCCTTTCACTCCTGGGTACAGTCTGTTTCTGAGGTAGTCCCAAATCCTCATCTCATGATCTGCTTTTAGGGAACTGTTATAGCCTGAATGTCTGCCCTCCAAGCCCCCAAGTTATTTTGGTATCCTGATCCCTAAGATGATGGTATTAGGAGATAGGGGGTCTTAGAACAGGGGTCATTAGGTCATGAGAATTGAGTTCTTAGGAAAGAGGCCAGATGGAGTGAATGTAAAAACAGACCCAGAAGACAGCCGTCTATGAATTAGGGAAGGGGACCTCAACAAAAAAAGCTCTTCTTGGTCTTGGACTTCTCCAACTCTAGGATGGTGACAGACTATTCTGTATTGTCTATAAGCCACCCTGTTGTGGAATATTATTTTAACTAGGCAAAGATGTGTTACATTTGTTTATGTTGCAGAATATTCCTTTAACTGTGTAACGGTGTGTTACCTTCATCTATGCTGCATTTGTTTAATGATGTAAGGATGTGTGGTTAATTATGAAAAGATGTGTTACATCTGTTTCACCTTGCCTGCCTAAGGCACCTGATTGGTCTAATAAAGGCTTAATAGCCAATAGCTAGACAGGAGAAAGGACAGGCAGGGCTGGCAAGGAGAGAGAGAATAAATAGGAGGAGAAATCTAGGCTGGAGAGAAGAAAAGAAGGAAGAAGAAGAGAGGAGAGAATGAGGGAGACGCCTGGGGCCGGCTAGGCAGCCACCATCAGTCAGACAGAGAAGCAGTGAAAGCAAGATGTACAGAAGAAAGAAAGGTGATAAGCACCGAGGTAAGAGGTAGATAAAGAGGAACAGGTTAATTTAAAAGAGCTAGGCCTAAGCCAGGCCAAGCATTCACAACTAATAAGTCTGTGTCATGATTTGGGATCTGGTTGGTGGCCCTGAAGAAAAAGCTTGTGATACTGTGTCACTGTATAACTGAACTTTAAGTAAACTGAGCTAGGGATACAAACTAAGAAGACACCATCAGTATCAATTCAGGTCACACAGGAAAAATTTAAAACAGTAAGTGGGTGAAAAGTATGCCATAGCAAAGTTCATCTTTACAGAGGGCCAAAGACAAAGATAATTGCTGACCTTGGGGACTTCCGGTCGGTGCGCTGCAATTCCTCCCTGAGTGAAAGAACAGGAGAATCACCCTGGGACGTGCTAAGCGTTGCCACAAACCTTCAGTTTATGGTGGTGGTTCTTCTTTCCATCCTCGTGTGTGTACACGTGTATGTTGGGTATGTGTTGAGTGTGTGTGTGTGTGTGTGTGTGTGTATGTGTGTGTGTGTGTTGGTGTGTGTATTGGGTACATGTTCACATTTATAACTGTGCATGTGGAGACCCGAGGTTGCTGCTGGGAAGATTCTTCAATCACTTTCTGCCTTACTCATTGAGACAGGGTCTCTCAACTGAACCTGGAGCTTGGCAACACAAGCTAGTCTGGCTAGCTAGCTTGCTCCCTGTTTCTTCTGTCTCTCCTTGTGATCCCTGGAATCACAGGTGGGTTACAATTCTCCCTCACTCTGTCCTTCTACCTACACACTAGTTTCTTTAACCACTGAGCAATCATCCCAGCCCTGTATTTTTCCTTCCTTCCTTCCTTCCTTCCTTCCTTCCTTCCTTCCTTCCTTCCTTCCTTCCTCCCTCCCTCCCTCCCTTCCTCTCTCCCTTCCTTCCTGAGCCTGTACAGCCTGGTGTTGTTTCTTTGCCCCTCCTACAACTGTTCTCTCTCTCTCTCTCTCTGGATTTTTGAGACAGAGTTCCTCTGTGTAGCTTTGCACCTGTCCTGGAACTCACTCTGTAGCCCAGGCTGGCCTCAAACTCACAGAAATCCGCCTGCCTCTGCCTCCTGAGTGCTGGGATTAAAGGCAGCCGCCGCCGCCGCCCTCTTTTCTCATTTTTAAAAAGGAACTTTTAGATCCAAGCTTACAAAGAGCTCAGCATCTAAGCTTTGCTTTACATCCTGTGGAGAATTTCCTTAGGAAATTAACATTCTGTGGAAGCCATGGAGAACCCCAGCTCAGATCCACTTTGAAGAACGAGCTGATGGTGGAGCCGTGGAGAAAAGCAGCTAGCGAATGGCTTCCCTCTGCAGTTAGGCCCAACCAGAAATTCAGGCAGCACCTAGCCATTGGTTAATATGGTGGGGTTACCAGAGCCTGCCTGTCATTTCTGGCCAACCAGGAACTTCACTGTGTAACATTTGTAATATTTGTTGAGGTCTGTTGATGTAACCAACCGTCTTATTAAATAAGAAACACAGAAACAATGTAAAAGAGAAAGCCAAGAGGTCAGAGCTCAGAGCTAAATCTCACCCTTCCTTCTGCTGTCCCAGCTTCGCGAAAAGAGACCTACTTCCTGTCGGTTAGTTTTTTTAAAGTATGTTGTTCTGCCTTCTCATTGGTTGTAAACCCAAACACATGACTGCCTCGTCACCGTCTGAATGTACAGCCCCCTAGGTCTTAAAGGTATATGTCTCCAATGCTGACTGTATCCCTGAACACACAGAGATCTTGTGGGATTAAAGGCGTGTGCCACCACCGCCACACTCTTGCTATGGCTCTAATAGCTCTGACCCTGAACACACAGAGATCTTGTGGGATTAAAGGCGTGTGCCACCACCGCCACACTCTTGCTATGGCTCTAATAGCTCTGACCCCCAGACAACTTTATTTATTACATACAATCAAAATAATATTTCAGTACAATTAGATTACCACCACAGAGGTCCCTTGAGTTGAGCAAGGTATTATCTAATGTGTAAAGTGTTCTAAACTCTGACCCCTTTGTTCCCCTCTGAATACTTTTTTTGAGAAGGGCAGATAGGAGATAGTTTATTCCAAGCCAAATGTGGGTAACCATGGTCCAGGACCATGGATTCAGGCTGTCCTGAATGACATGCTTCATCCTTGGTGTGAAGTGTTTATAGTCACAGAGCAAAAGAATTAATAAACCAGTGCAATGCACTGAATACATTAGTGTGGGGTTAGGCAAGTTTGAGGAAATAAGAGATCTCTGCTCTAGGTTTTAGAGGCCCAGAGCATTCTTGACTTGGAGACTGGTGGAAGCTAAGAGTCTGCTCAATCAATTCATTTCAAAGGTTTTACCTGATAGTCACAGGATGTTAGATCAGAGCCAGAAGTGAGTGATCAATGGCCGTGAAAGGAACTAAAGATAGCCCGTGATGACGTTGGCTCTCAGTCTGTGGCATTCTACCTTTCCATGATCACCAAGGTCCTAATCCATCAGTAGAGCTGCAGAATCTTCAACACAGATGTGAGCTGCTTTTTTTCAGTGAACTTGAGTTAATGCTTTCCCCAGTTAGGCAAGCGTCGGTGGTGATATTTTGTATATGTTCTAACAAATACAGCTTGTCTGAAGATTAGAGGACAGAGCCAGTCAGAGTTAGCCATAGAGAACAGGCAGTGGTGGCACACACCTTTAATCCTAGCACTCAGAAGGCAGAGGCAGATGGATCTCTGTGAGTTCAAGACAACCTGGATTACAGGAGATGAATCCAGTCTAAAAGAGAAACAGAGCCAGATATGATGGTTCACATCTTTAATCCCAGTACTTAGGAGTCACATGCCTTTAATCCCAGCACTAGGAAGGTTGAGACAGGAAGTGATATGGCTGGGCAGAGAAAGGAATATAAGGTAGATGGAGACAAGACTCAGGCATTCAGTCTGAGGATTCTTGGAGACAGGATCTTCCTCTTTTGGCTGAGGAGTTGGCGGAGTGAGAAGTGGTTGTGACTCACTTCCCCTGATCTTTCCGCATTTACCCCAATATCTGGCTCTGGGTTTTTATTATAAGACCAATTAGGATTTGTGCAACAAGCATCACATCTTGTGCATGTGGAGATCATATGCTCCGTATCCTGTGATGCTAGGTAGGAGGACGGCTCAATCCTAGGACTGATAAACGAGAAAATGAGCAGCCAAGAATGTAATATTTAGGAGAGAAAAATAATTGTTAAAGTCACTAAGGAAAAGGCCTCTTGATGACATCAGCATTCATAGACACTGTGAAGTGGGGTCTGAGTATTGAACTGACAAAATTGGTACCAGGATTTGCCCGTAAAAATCAAAACTACCCATCCATCAAGGCCACATTGGCAAGAGGGGTTCCATCACCAGGACAAACTTGGACAGTCATTACCTCCTGCAGGCTAGTTAGAAACAGTAGGAAGAGTCACTGGTCCTGGAGAATTTCTCCCAGTGGGGTGGCAAAGTTCATGAAGCAGGATGAGTAGTCAGGAAAGTAGGTATTAGCAGAAAAAAATAGTCTTTTGATGACATCAGCATTATCAACCTTAATTATTGGGTTTACAGGCAAGGTTGCACTGACATGAAGGTAGGGATGACTTTCAGGAAGTTGCAGAAATATGTAATAGAGGATGCATTATAGTGAGAAGAATGGACAGGTGATGAGGTTGAGAGCAGTTACTACATCGATGTCATAATCCCTTGCTTCACCTGTAGATTGAGCCAACTAGCTCCTCTAGCTGCTTGCCAGTGATACAATGTGAAGCAGACATGTGCAAAGGTTCCTCATAGTATGAGGGTAAAAAGAACAGTTGTCGGCCAGTAGGGAGAGCCTTCAGACCATCGTGTTACTCTGATGTGGAGACAAGGAATGAATGTCTGGGTATAAAGATTCCAAAGGTAGAGTGCAGTGTGGGAAATTGAGATAGGGCTGGTCTAACCCCTGAGATGAAACCTATTAGTGGATGTCCAGTGAAGGCCAGGGCATAGGCAAAGGTAGAAGACTGAGGTCCCTGCTCAGCTAATATGTTAGCTTACTTTTCTCATGTCTGTGGCCAAAATCCCTACCAGAGGTGTGCAAACACTTATTGTGGTTCACCGTTCAGAAGGTTTAGTCCAGGAGTGTTTGGCTCCATACCTGAGAACATCACGGTGACAGACATGTGACAGACAGGAGCAATTCAAAGTATGGTAGACAGGAAACAACAGGTAGCAATCTACCCCCAAGTACTCACCTCAAGTAACCTGCTTCCTCCAGCCAAGCCCTGCTCCCCAAAGTTTCCAGAAGCTCTCAGAATTAGCACCATCCACTGGAGAGAAAGGTGTCAACACAAGAGCCTACAAGGGACATTTCAGAGCCTGATCGCAGCACCTGTGTTTCCTGCGGGCTAGTGTGTAGGTAGCACATTTGAGGAAGGAACCTCCCTGCCTGGATACATGCCCAGTGATCTCACAGCACAGCTGGAGTTTGCTCCCAAGGTGAGTGTGGGGGCGGGGGGTTGGGAATGTCACATGTGGTTATTTTCTTTCTTTTCTGAGTTCCTACACAACACACACAGACACAAAGCAAACGCCAGCAGGTTGCAGCTGACACCAGAGAATATTGTAAATCACAAGCCATGGACTTCTCAAAGCAAGTATAGATTCAGATGCTTAGCCAATCCAGTAACCAGGGCAACCACAGACCGCTCTAAATCACGAATTGTCTCTAGAAAACTGACTGCACGTGGGAATGGGGAAACACACGTGATCTCTATGTACAGCCTCTCTCTTTGGAGAGGAACAAGTTGGGCCATGGAAACACTGTCCATCCAGGGAGGAAGAGATAAATGGAGAGAGAAAAGCCAAGTATGGCTTACTCGCTGGGATCACCTCTGCATGGAAGGAGGAAGTTGGAGTGAGAAAGGTCTGGTCTCTTCTTTCATGGTGGTTCTAGTTTGCGTCCCCTTTAACCGGGGTGGATGCTGAGTTCAGGGGGATTATTGATGGTCCCAGTCGGAACAAGTGAAGGCTTGGGGAGGGAGAGGGTAAAAGCACTATAGATAGTTTTTTCCCAGAAGCGGGGCTATGCGAACTTTGCATGAAGATGTTTTTGAGAGATCAGTATCTGTGAAAGGAATGAATAAGTGGAAGGATTAAGCAGTCAAGTCATGCTGCAGCCCCGGCAATGCCTTGCCCAGCCTGGCAAGTAGCTCTGGAGAATATGTTGTCTTTTGGCATAATCCTGCACGGGACCCAAATGTCCGTACCTTTTTACCACCACCTTGCACCATCACTGGATGTGGGCCATGCCAGAAGAATAAGATTTAGTTCTCAAAGACAGAGCCTGAAGGTGCTAATGGCTGGGACTGCTAACCAATGCACTGGACTTATCCTTATCTGCAAAGGACGAAAGTCAGATCGTGTGAATTGGGGACACCACATGAGCCACTGGGTTTAATTCCCACTGGGACTTTCCGAGCATCCACTGAGATTATGCCTCAGTTTTGTCTTAACAAGGAATGGACAAAGTGGAGTATTCCTCTAGTGGCTCCCATCTGAAATCGGTTGAGGTGATTTCTTTTGGGGGGAGGGGTTATCATGAAATCACTGGTACTTCCACACTTCCATATACACAGGTAAAACAAGCCCTTATTGGAACCAGAGAAACCCTCAGTGAGAGAAGTCAAGGGAGATGCTTGGAGTGGGATGCTGTACATCTCTGGCCTGGGTTCCAGCCCAAATCACCACAGGTAAGCGTTAGTCATGGTGGTAGACTGTAGCACAACCATGAGCAGTGAAGCTAGAAACACAGGTAAACTGAGTTTCTGTGTTTTCCTTTGGGTCATAGTTTCTAAAGTTGTGGCATTAAAAGGAATTCTCCAGTTAGCCACAGAGCTTGGTTGAAGCAAAATAAATCCCTTTGCCCAGTTGGTGGGCTTTGTGGCATTCCACCTGTTGCCTGGTTTTATGGCTTGGGGCACAACAAGAGGCAGAACATGGGTTCTAGAAGTGTGGGGTGGAACAAAGCTGTTCACCTCATGGTGAACAAGAAGCAGGGAAAGAAAGGGACAAGGGGAGTGGGAACACCTCTTCCAACCAGACCCCATCTCCTGTATCTGTCACCTCCCAATAATGTCATCAAATTATGATTCCATCAGAGAACTGGTTGACTAAAGCAGAGCCCCCATAGTCCATCACTTCCACCAAAGACCAGGAGCTGACAACCAAACCCTTAATGTACAAGCCTTCGGGAGTCATCCAGACCATAAGAGCGTCCATCCCTAGGATGCGGTGAATGCTAGCCAGTGAGAGCTCACAGCTGCCCTTTTCTGCAGACAATTGATTCTGGGCAAGTAGAAATTTAGGGGTAACTATATTACCTCCCTTGTTCCTTTACCCTCACGATGGGGCCAGACCTTGACCAGGGATGGTCTATAGGCACAAAAGGCCAGCCCCCTTTTGTTGGACAGTGGAGCTAATTTAATGGTACAGTTTGTGCCTCAGAACTTCTGTGGCACCGGACCAAAGAGAAGCTGCCCAGGGTGACATTCTTGCCCACCTTCCACACTCGCTCTTTCTCCTGAGATTCTTTACCCCATTAAGCACTTAAGGATCTCCATCTTCAGTCTGTTTCTAGGGAACTCAAACTAGGACCACTGGCAAAGGAGGCAGACTCAGAGGATGGGATTGTGAAGTTGGGTGGCTCACTAGCTGTGTGGCAATAAGTACATGGAGTGAAGATAGTTCCTGGAATTGGAGAACAGTAGGGTTGATAGAACCAACTGGAATGAACTATGTGTGGGAGCAGAAACTAGCCTACGCGGCGTCTTGAGGATTTGTGAGGTAAGGGGAAGAGGAAAACAGCCACCCATTCTGTGCTTAGAAGCACTGACTTGGTAGAAAGATAAAATGATAGACTCAGATATGTTAACCAATAGTTTTTGGGAAAGTGCAGGATTCACATGGCCTCCCTGACACTTTGTATGTATGTGCATGTCCGTGTGCACGTGGGTCCACAAGTGTGTTCACTTATGTAAGTCAGAGGACAGCCTTAGGTGCTGTTCCTCAGGCCTCAACTGCCTTTGTTTTTCAGACAGGGTCTCTTACTGGCCTGGAATTTGCCGGCAATCCTAGAGATCCACTTATCTCTGCCTCCTCTGTGCTAGAATTAAAAGTGTGTCATGAAACTTGCTTTTCCTTTTTTTTTTTTAAAGGTGGATCCAAGCATCAGACCCTGGTCCTTATGTTTATAAGGCAAGCACTGTGCTGACTGAGCTAACCCAAACCCCTCGACAGTTTGAAAGATTTTGCATTTGGAGGCCAGCATAGCAGAACAGGGATCAGAGGTAGGCCAAGAAGAAAGAGATACCTAAGGCGCAATAAAGGACAATGTTTCAGAGGCTTTAGGGTTAAGCTGCTGCAAGATCAGCACTTGTATGATCTTGAGGATATGCCCTCCTAAAGTCTGTGTCACGGGGGTCTTTATTTGTCTCCTACAACTCTATAGCCAGGTGAAGAGCAGGTATAGTAGTC
The DNA here is from genome assembly GCF_004664715.2 of Peromyscus leucopus. Classification (NCBI taxonomy): domain Eukaryota; kingdom Metazoa; phylum Chordata; class Mammalia; order Rodentia; family Cricetidae; genus Peromyscus; species Peromyscus leucopus. Next base: position 80,194,099 of record NC_051071.1, read on the forward strand.
AATGTTAGAGACAGAACTTCAGAAAAGGCTGGGGTCCTAGTTAGCTTAAGAATCCTGCACAAAGCAGTTCTGTCCTTACTAGGGAAGGAGAAAGTCTGAGAATTGGGATGAGAACATCTGATCAGATAGACTTAAGAATTTTGGCTTTCCTGAAGCCCTCTTAGTTTGTGCAAGTATTTCAAACTGCTGATGGAATTCAAGGCTTGTTCCTTACCCTGCAGAGTTTGGTGAAGCCTCAAACAAGACACATGCCTTATAAAACGCTTGCCATTTCAGGCTTTGCCTCCACCCAATCTCCCATCCACCAAATGTGTAGCCAGGGCCAAGTATCAGCCGAAGCATCCTGAGGAAGTTAAGGTGGGCAAGGAGCCATAGAACCTGCATCAGATGCAAACAAATGTCAGGGAAAAATCCTGGGGATGGAGTAGAGAATAGTCAGCCAAGGATGCAGAAATACAAGCCTGGGTGCATGGAAATTTGTTGATATGAGGCCATTCATCCTTGACCTTGGATCTCACGCCTGGACAGGACGCTGAGTGAATATGCTGGATAGCTTTTGGAAGCTCAAAAATGATGATGAAATGAAGTAGAATGCCAGAACTACATAGAGGATACTGAGAAAGGAATCTTGCTGAAATAGATCTAGTATAAGACCGAAGTCTATGATGCACACTCTAAGTATTGATCGCATTCCTCAGGAGACCGCATTCCTCAGGGAGACTACTTTTTGCCAATATTCTAATGAATGTGCTGGTGAATTGACATGAGCATTGGCAATGAACTATGAACTGGAACAGACAGTAGACAATGTCATGCAACTGAACTCCCTGGCAGCCATGGTGATAATGAGATCCCAGAAGAGCAGAGATCAAGAATCCTTGGAACAAAATGAGCATAGTGAGGAAAATGGACAGGCTGGTCAGAAGGATGCCAGAGAGGCCTGATCCCACAGTAACCTTTGAAGAGGATTCATGAAACACATTATTCCCAGGAGCAAGATGAGACCGCCCATAAGGATGCTCCTTAATATAATTTAGTTTTTAAAAAATTTTATTTGTGTATGCCTGCATGTATGTCTGTGCACCATGTATGTGCCTGGTACCTGCAGAGGTCAGAAGATGGCATCAGATCCTGTTATAGAAGGTTGTCAGCCCTCCATGTGGGTGCCATGAGTTGAACCTGGATTCTCGGGAACAGTAGCCAATGCTCTTAACTACTGAGCCATCTCTCAAGCTCCATGAATGTGCCTTAATATAAATAATCAAGGGCCACCAACAAGGCGTGAGGAAAGCCTGATATCACCTCTGCTCGTGGACAGTTGAAGCCTTTTGCTATCCTTTTCATAGTCTTCCTTTGGGGGTCATTTTTACTCTGATCCACTTAGAGTTGGGTTTATCATCCAAGCGGATAGCCTTTTCCCTCAAACTATAACAGCCGTTTCTGCCTTTATATTAGAGCAATACACTTATGCCCAGGTGAGTCAGCTCATGTCTAGATGGCTCCCATCTGCCAACTGCTGGAGTCTTTCACAGCTTGTCTCGCTGTTGCCTAGTTCCTTCATAGCTTTCCCAAATCATTAAAACCAATTCTAATTCTTCAATAGATTAGAAGGACACTGGCTTATTTGATGTTTTGCACGTCTTTGGGGGAGGTACAGTCACTGTAGGGTGAGATCCTTGCCTGGACACTGTGAATGCAGTCTTCAGTATTTAGACAGCAATTTAAGCAAGGTTCCTTTTGGTGGCTTTCAATCTGACTCTTGTGGTGTCTGACTTCTGATGTTTAACTAGCACTGCTTTTGATGAGGATATAGTCCCCTTGATTGGGAAAGAGGTAGCAATGATTGGGGCAGAAATGTGTACAGTCAGCAATTGAAAAACTGTCATCTGAGTGTACTTGGATAGTCCAAAATTTCGGGTCATTCCCTGTGTTTTCTTTACCAGAAAATGAGTTGGACTTCCTGATAACTACCACCTCCAAGAGTCCCTTCCCTGCTGGCAGACAGAAAGCCTGCAGGACCTGATTCAGCACATTTGTGCTCAGTACCAGATTGAGAGGATCGTTTTGAAATGAGGACTAGAGGGGACTTCCAAATGCCTTGAAGTTGCTCGGTCTCCTAAGCTAATTATACCATCCGACCAAGTATGTAAAAGAGGAACTAAGTTCATGCAAAAAGAATGGGATTCCCCTTTTGGCTTCTGGTGGATTTCTTCACCCTTTATTCTGAACATATCCTTTCTTCTCAGTTCTCCTCCTGCCTTAATCCTGTTGGCCTTTTGCCTATTTTCAAAATAAGCAATGCCAATGTTTAGGTTGTCCACCAATCATCCTAACGTACCCACTATCATGTTTGGAATACTGGGAAAGAGGCTAAGGTGAAGGGTAAGGCATCTGAGTATTGTACTGGGTGAGAGAGCTCTATGGCTTTGTAGAACTTCTTGGAGACAAATTGCTTCAGAGAGGATTGTATCTGTGATTAGTGAACTAGTCAAAGAACCACAGAATGTTCTATTATCTTGAGGACAGCTGAAGCAAAGTGAAAAAAAATAATTAAATGTAGAAGACTGATCTTAAGAGCCTCAGGGGGCTTGCCTAGAGAAAACCAAGTAGCTTCTGGAAGGCCTGAACCCAGCAAGCAGATTTCCCTGTGCAAGGCTTTCTCTTGCACAGTGCAAGCCTGTTTGTGTTCGGATGTTCCTGTTGTGTCCTGGGTGACCTCTAGAGAAAACAGATGTACAGCCAAATGAAAATCCCCAAGTCTTCATTTCTAGGACATCACCCTCACCCACAATCTCCTGAGCACAAGTGACCAAGGGAAACTGAGTCAGGGCTTTTGTGTCCTTCCCCAATTCACTTCCCACCTCCATGAGTCAACTCTCCAGAGCAGAATTCTCTGTGCCCAAAACAGGCTGCTTTGTGGAGTCCCTGGAGTTTGACAACGTCAGTCTCATGCATATCAGATGAGTTTCCAAGTGTTTCTACCTAGTTTTATCACCCCTGAAATACTGCCAAGAGGCCTGCTCGATAATTAAGGAATGTTCTTTTTTTTTTTTTTTTAAAGAAAAATATTGACTTTATTGATTCGGGGTGGGCAGTTTTCGGAAGTCAGTTCTCTCCTTCCGCCATGTGAGTCCTGGAGATAAAAAAGAGATCAGCAGGTTGGCATGTTTGGTGGCAGTCACTGAAAGAGCCACTTCTTCTACCCACAGGGAAGAGATGTCCTTAGAAGAGAAAGTGTCCCAGATCACATCCGGCTGACCCCAACAGCCCTGCATTCCCAGTCTTTGCTCCCACTTTATTGTCCCCACACCAGTCACTTGCTACAGTGGGCCAGCCAGCTGAAACAGGAGTCATCTCTTTGGTCTGTTATAGAAACATTTGTCCTTCAGATTTGAATAATCACTCATGCTGCTTCCCACCTGCCACGATGAAAAATTCATCTTCACAGAAATTGATCTTCACAGTCTTGTCGAAAAGATATGTCTCTCCACCACTAGTTTATTTTTTATTTTTTTAAAAAGGACTCCTAGTAAGGGAGGATACAGAGCCTGAACCAGCCATCTTCTGTAACCAGACAAGGCTTCCAGTGGTGGGACTGGGACACCAATCCAGCCACAAAATCTTCAACCTACAACTGGTTGCGCCTGCAAGATGTGCTGGGGCAATGGTGGCTCAGAGCTTGTGGGAGTGGCCCATGGTCCAACTGGAGGCCCATGCCATGATGGGGATCCCATGCCCAACCCTGCCTGGACAGCCAGAAACCAGAAGCTGGGTGGCCCAGAGACCTAGGGTAGAACCAGAAATGAAAAGTCAATGAAATGATTCCCAATGATGTTCTGTGATATTCATAGATTGGTGCCTAACCCTATCATCATGAGAGAGGCTTCCCCTGGCAGCTGATGGAAACAGATGCAGAAACCCACAGCCAAGCATTAGGTAGAGCTCGGGGAACCCACAGAAGAGGGGGAGGAGGGGTTGTAGGAGCCATAGGAGTTGAGGACACCAGGAGAGCATGGCCTGCAGAGTCAACTAAGCAGGTCTCATAGGGGCTCACAGAGACTGGAGCTGAAATCACAGAGTCTGCATGGGTCCTCTGCATACATGTTATGGTTGTTTCGCTTGGGGGTCTGTGGGACCCCTAACAGTGAGACAGTGACAATGGAGTGTCTCTGACTCTTTTGCCTGATCTTGGGAAACTTTCTCTTTCATACTACTGTGTCACCTTGTCCAGCTTTGATGTGAGGGTTTGTACCTAGTCTTATTGTGTCTTGTTATGCAGTGTTTGGTTGGTATCCCTGGGAGGCCTGCTCTTTTCTGAAGGGAAATGGAGGAGTGGATCTGGGGAAGGGGTGGAAGGGTGGGTGTAGAATGAATCTTAAAGAGTCTTATTAATAAAATCAAGCCTGAGGCCAGTTATTGGGGTGAATGCTGGAAGATCAGAGAAGCAGAACAGGCCACAGCTTCCTCACCTCGCCAGTTCCTCAGCTGATCTTGTTTCCTCAGACTGGAAGCCTCTGAGTCCTCATCCAAATGGATCTCAGCTGAACTGCTGTTAGAAGCCTAAAAGCTTAACCAGCCAAATGCTTCTAGTTCCTGGTCTACACACCTTATATTCCTTTCTGCTATCTGCCACCACTCCCTGGAATTAAAGCCTCACTTCTTGGAATTAAAGGCGTGTGTCACCATGCCTGGCTGTTTCCAATGTGTGTAGCTAGAGTTTTCCTGCCTGGCCCACAGTCAGGACAAATCTTTGTCACCCGCCAGTCCCACAGCCGCTCAGACCCAACCAAGTAAACACAGAGACTTATATTGCTTACAAACTGTATGGCCGTGGCAGGCTTCTTGCTAACTGTTCTTATAGCTTAAATTAATCCATTTCCATAAATCTATACCTTGCCATGTGGCTCGTGGCTTACGGGCATCTTCATATGCTGCTTGTCCTGGAGGCAACTGGCAGTGACTCCTTCTGCCTTCCTGTTCTTTCTTTTATCCTCTCTGTTAATCCTGCCTATACTTCCTGCCTGGCCACTGCCCAATCAGTGTTTTATTTATTGACCAATCAGAGCAACACATTTGCCATACAGAACATCCCACAGCAGATGTGGCCTTGAACTCACAGAGATCCAGAGGGATTTCTGCCTCCGGAATGCTAGGATTAAAGGCTAGTGCTACCACCGACAGAGACCTCTATGTTTAATATTGTGGCTATTCTGTCTCTGACCCCAGATAAGTTTATTAGCATGCACAATATTTCAGGGAACATAATACCACCACAGGTGGGGGAGAACTAGGAGGAGAGAGGGGGGGAGACCATGGTTGGGATGTAATTTATGAGAAAGAAATAAATAAAAAGAAGGTAAAAAGAGGAATGAATTCTCCCAGTTAGCCAGCTGGGATTTCAAACCAAGAGGTTTTTCATTATAAAGCCGGGATTCTGTCTACTGTTTCATGCTATCTTACCAGATCCAGATGATTGGGTGGTCCAGAATGTTTACTTTTTTAAAATTTTGTTAAAAGTGAGTTACAGTATTTCCTGAAAGATGATTTCAAATGTATGAAGTGTGTTGTTGGTCACTTCCCAAACTGCACCCTTTGCATTCTGTGGACTTTGTGATCTCGGCAGTCACACCTGCACAGTCTGTCCTGTGGGGGATGACCTGTTTGGTGAGGGAATTGCCACCATCTCTGCTCTTGGGGCTAGTGTGGCTCTTCCCTTCCACACACCCTTCCTCTGTCCAAACACCATGTGACATTGTGTGTGGTGATTTGAAAGAAAATGGCTCCCATATGGAGTGGCACTACTAGGAGATGTGACTTTGTTGGTGTTCGTATGGCCTTCTTGGAGGAAGTGTGTCACTGTAGGGGTGGGCTTTGAGGTCTCCTACGCTCAAGCTATGCCCAGTGACACAGTTCACCTCCTGTTGCCTCTGGCTCAAGATGTAGAACTCTCAGTTCCTTCTCCAGCACCATGTCTGTCTGCACACTGCCATGTCCTGCCATGATGATAATGGACTGAACCTCTGCATCTAAGCTACCCCAATTAAATGTCTTCCTTTATAAGAGTTGGCATGGTCATGGCATCTCTTCGAAGCAGGAGAAACCCTAAGATAATAAACTGGACTTTCAATGTTTTCCCACCTTCCATGGTAACCATAAGTGTGATGAGAGGACATGTGAACCCCAGTACACCACAAGTTTAGACCGAAATCCTGCTGCAAGGCTTGGTGATCACCAGGAGTCCTGCTGTTCCAAGCTGGGTAAAGCCATACTGTAACCAATCTCTGCTGTGTTCAGGGCTACCCAGCAGACACCTGTGCTGAGCACATACCTGGGATGTCTTCGTACCACATGGCAGACTTTTCTCTTAGAACGCCCCACCCCCCGTTTCAGCAGTGAACTGCCGGAAGCTGTGGTCCCATCACAAAATTGTGTTTCCCTAGCATTTGCTAAGGTACAATAGATTCCACCTGACCTAGAGAGGGTCAATCAGACATTCTCCAAGGACTCAGAACCATCAGCGCACGAGAGGATGGGAAGAAATACGACATGTAAATTTAAGTGTGGGGTTGCTGTGTTCTGTCAATAGCCTGGGAGAGCGGAGGAGAGTGGTCTGAATGCATAGAAACAGATGGGAAGGTTCTGGAAGTTTGCCAGGATCTAGTGCTTGTCACTTTGAAGCCCAGCAGCTTCAATATCCCCCTCTTTTCCTTAAAAAAAGAAATTAGTTGGAGTTCATCTGCTTGACACTAGGTCATAACTCATCGAGCTGGTTAAGCTTAGGCCTAATCTTCCTCTTTATCTCTGATTTCCCATTCTCTTGGATTCCTGTCATCTTGCCAACATCTGGAGCTGGAACCTTGCAGGAGACTGACTTTTACCCATTTGCTCCTGCCCTCTTGTCTCCCACCCTGTCCGCCACAGCTTTTCCGAGGGTGTTGCTCTGCTCACCATTGCCACCACCACAGCAGCTCCCTGCTTTTCTATCAATAAAATTCCCTGTGTATTCCAGAACAAAATGAACCTCGCCTAAACTTTCTTCCTCTGCTTGAACCAGAATATGTTAATTTCTTGATTGCTCACTTGGGAAGCATCAGTCCGTTCTCCCAGAAGTCCTGAAGACTTGGGGTAGAACTGAGTGTCTATGTCAGGGTTCTTCCCTACTGGCTGGCAGGCCAGGGAGTTTCAGCTATTCTGATAAATTTCCTCAAGTGCTTGCTACATATGCCATCATGGCTATTGTCTTAAAACTCCCCCACCACCCCAGCCAGGCTTAGTGGCACAGACCTTTAATCCCAGCACTCGGGAGGCAGAGGCAAGCAGATCTCTGAGTTTGAGGCTAGCCTGGTCTATAGCGTAAGTTCAGCTCAGCCATAACTCTACTGTGAAACCTTGTCTCAGAAAACAAACAACCTCCCCCCAAACTCCCAAATGCATTGAGGATTGGGGGACCTTGATTTGCTCATGGCCTTTGACCCCAGTCATCCTAAGCATGCTCACCATCTCACTGTCTCATCTTCTAGCCTGTTTGGAGTTTTTGTTCATTTGTTTGCTTGTTTCTTTACTTTCTATTCCCTGTGGCTTTCACTTGCACATTTGTGGCAGAATTCTCATTTACCTTTGGAATAAATACTCTCCTCCCTCACTGCTGCGTGGTAGGAGCCGGTCATATTAGATACTAAGTTTCCCTACTTCTCTGCAAGGTAGCTTAATGTAGCCAAGGAGATGCAAAGAAAAATGTGGGATACACTTCCTCAACTGCTCGAAGGCAATGAAGACCCCACATCTCCTTTTCTGCTGCTGACCGTCCGTCCTCCCGTGAGGAAGTGGTTCTCCAAGCTCCTAGGATTCTCTTTTAGGACGACAGAGGGATAGGCATTGTTCAGCCGTGGGATGGCATTGCAGCCACCACCTCTGAGGTTCTTGGTTCTCGAGGAAAGCACACCCTATACTCTGATGCTTGGGACTGGGAACAACTTGACACATACACTATTGATGTAACGACGACGACCTCAGTTAGAAATGAAAGGGAAATGTGAGCTCCGGCCTCCAGTTGGCTTTCGTTAGAAAGTGACAGCGAAACTAATTTGCCAGGACGGTGGTGAGACGGACGGACTGCTGAGTTCTGTGTGGCAGAGTTGCTGGCTGGGGTCACATCCCCGACACCTACTGCCATGCGAGAATGTGGTAGGTGCTGAATAAAAGGGAAGACGTCGGAAGGGCAGGGAGTATAAACTCAGCTCCTTTGTGCCTGAACGCAGAGGAGAGTGCAAAAGCTTTAGAAGGGCCGTCAATTTTAAGACTTATTTGTGAGCTGAAATGAATAGTTATGTTTTACTAAGAAGTGTCAAATTTAGTTAGATCTCTGGGTTTCTTGGTTTCAGTCCTTGGTTTCGGAAAGCAAGTATCTGTGAGTCAGTCAGTTTGTGTGTGTGTGTGTGTGTGTGTGTGTGTGTGTGTGTGTGTGTGTGTGGAGAGAGAGAAACAGACAGACAGACACTCAGAATAATCCTTAGTAACCAGTTTCCACTGAATGAATCTCTGGTTTTCTAGATGTGATAAAATTTTCCAATTAGCAATTGGCCTATGTCATGAAGTTATTTAATATACATGTTACAAGGATCAGCATTCCAGTCCAAAACTTTGAATTAAATGAAAACATCACATATTTGTGATAACTTCTATAAAGCAGAAAGCTAAATCAAATTAATCCCCTGTAGTGTTGGAATTCAATAGTTTGGTCAAATTACATACCAACGGTCTCGGCATTTGAGACATCTGGCCGCCGTCAGTGTCTAATGCTACCCGACTTCATTACACTAATGTGGTTAGATAATTATTTTCTCTATTTATTTATTATTTGTATAAAACACTGGAGCACCACTCTTTATCTAAATCTTAGGAAGAAAACATGCTAAAGGAAAGCAGATCTAAGTTTATTATTACTGTGTGTACATTCATGACTGCACATGTGCGTGCCAGTGGGTATGTGTGTGCCAGTGGGTGTAGAGGACAGAAGTTGATGTCACACGTCTTCTTCAATTGCTCGCCACGTTTCTTCTTTCTTTCTCTCCCTCTTCCTTTTGAGATGACATCTCTCACTGAACCTGGAGCTCACTGATTGGGCCAGACTGTCTGACCTGGCCAGTGAGCTCCAGGGATCCTCCTGTCTCATCCCCTTCAATACTGGAATTACAGGCATATACCACAGTTCCCAGCTTTTTTTTTTCTTAATGTAATTCAAACACAGGTCTTCATGCTTACGTGGCAAGCACTTTAATGAGTGAGCCATTGTCCAAGTTCCAAGATCTAAGCTTCTAAAACTATACACTATTCACCAAGGGAGTTGGAATCTCAAAATCCCGGCTGAGCAATTGTTCTCATCAATGCTCTTTAAACAACTGCTCGCTGTAGATGTGGGCTAGATGCTGCCTCAGTCTATAATGTCATGGGTCTCAGATGTGGTGCAGTTACTTTAGCAGCACCAACAATTGCATCAAGAACAAAATTGGGGACTGGAGAGATGGCTCAGCAGTTAAGAGTACTGGCTGCTCTTCCAGAGGACCTGGGTTCAATTCCCAGCACCCATATGATGGCTCACACTGTCTGTAACCCCACTTGCAGGGGATCTGACACCCTCACACAGACATACATGCAAACAAAACACCAATGTACATAAAATGAAAATTAATTATTTAAAATTATTTTAAAAAATAAATTACTTAAAAAAAGAACAATGAAATCTTACCACAGTATATGTGGTGGCTTGAAGAAAATGACCCCCAAAGAAAGTGGCACTATTAGAAGGTGTGGTTTTGTCGGAGTAGGTGTGGCCTTCTTGAAGGAAGTGGGTCACTGTGGGGGTGGACTTTGAGGTCTCCTATGCTCAAGTGATGCCCGGTGACACAGTTCACCTCCTGCTGCCTGTGGATCAAGATGTAGAACTCTCAGTTCCTTCTCCAGCACCATGTCTGTCTGCGTGCCACCATGTTTCCCACCATGATGATAATGGACCAACCTCTGAAACTGTAAGCCACCCCAATTAAATGTTTTCCTTTAGAAAAGTTGCTGTGGTCATGGTGTCTCTTCACAGCAATTGAAACTCTAAGTCAGTAGACATTAAAATATAAATGTTGAGATGCTAAGCTCTCAGAGTGATCATTCCCATGATTTACTAACAAGATTTACAAGCAGAGTCATGCATGATAGTAGAGCATAATTGCCTCTTTACTGTCTATCTGCAAGCTGCAAAGCACTAAAAGTGCCTGGAAGCACCTGCTGATGGGCTGCAATACAGCTATGATCTGTTGGCCTCAGGATTCCATCACACTCCACTTTTTTTTGTTTTTTGTTTTTTGTTTTTTTTTTTCAAGACAGGGTTTCTCTGTGTAGTTTTGGTGCCTGTTCTGGATCTCGCTCTGTAGACCAGGCTGGCCTCGAACTCACAGAAATCTGCCTGGCTCTGCCTCCCGAGTACTGGGATTAAAGGCGTGTGCCACCGCCACCCAGCCACACTCCACTTTTATGTGGATTGTACCTACTGATGCTTGTTATACTGCAACTGAAATGGCTCTTCTTACTATAACATACATTCAAAGAAAGGAAGACAAGAAAGAAAGAAATATTGCATGTTTTCTCACTTTCGCACAATCTGGGTTTCAATATGTATGTGACAAGAAATCACAAGAGGACCTACTTAGAGGGCAGGAAGGGGCTGAGTCAGGGGCAAACTGGAGAGTGATTGAAGGTAAATGTGAGCAAAAGATGGTGATAAACATGTATGGCAATGTCATAATGAAGCCCATTGTTTAGTTAGCATTTTTATGCTAACTAAAACATAGGAAAGGCAAGGCTCCTCCCATTCAAATTCATCAGTCTCTTCCAGGGTATCCCTAATTGGAGGCTCTGCTCTTGGGGTGCAGGAAGAGGAAATCCTTTCAACAGTCTCAGTGTGAAGGACATTATTACACATTGAAAGACAATGCCATGCTTTCCCTCTGTAAGTTAGCACATGAATTCCAGAATTTTAGAATATCTGAACACCTCATGGGCTTAGACTGTTATTCCCCAGTACCATGGACCGGCTCTCCTCTCCATCCTCCTGCAGAAACTCAGTGTGAAGAGCTCATCACCAAAGTAGAGAGTAACTGTATTTACCTCAAGCTGAAGGTGCCCACCAGAGTGTAAAGGGCTTAGCCCAAGAAGCGTAGCTCCTGTGATATGCGATTAGAAGTTACAGTCCCAGGGAAGTATGAGTGAAGGGAAGGAAACAATTCAGGGAGACGGGAAGCAGACACAAGGTGATATCACCCAGCGGACTGCAGCTTCATAAAACCCAGAGGCTGGCTGCTTTTTTTTTTTTTTTTTTTTTTTTTTTTTTTTGGTTTTTCGAGACAGGGTTTCTCTGCGTAGCTTTGTGCCTTTCCTGGAGCTCACTTGGTAGCCCAGGCTGGCCTCGAACTCACAGAGATCCGCCTGGCTCTGCCTCCCGAGTGCTGGGATTAAAGGCGTGCGCCACCACCGCCCGGCGAGGCTGGCTGCTTTGACAGAAGAGAGAGACATCTCTCCAGAGGCCGTCTGAGAGGTCCCCCTAGGCCTTGGAGGAGCAGGATAGACATGACATTTTCATTTCTTCTTCCTCTGTCTCCTGTCCCCAACTCATCTTTGTACTGTGGAACAGTAATTCGTGCTTCCAGTTGATGTCTCTTAGCAACCCCGGACACCCACCAAGTGAGCCAAAGCCTCCCAGGTCCGGATTGGTCAGACTTTGGCCTTGGGACCCCGGGAGAGAGTGAGACAACAGTGGCATTTAGTCAGGGTTTTGATTGCTGTGAAGAGACACCATAACCATGGCAACTCTTATAAAGGAAAAACATTTAATTCTGGTGGCTTACATTTCATTTCAGAGGTTCAGTCCATTATCATCATGGTGTTGTGCAGGCAGACATGGTGTTGGAGAAGGATCTGAGTGAGTGATCTACATCTTGACTTGTGGGCAACAGCAAGTGGTCTGAGTGTCACATGGAGTGAAGCTTGAGCAAAGGAGACCTCAAAGCCCGCCCCCACAGTGACACTTCCTCCAACAAGGCCACACCTACTCCAACAAGGGCACACCTCCTAATTGTGCTACTCCCTCTGGCGGGGGCGGGCATACCACCCAGACTGCAACGGCAGCGATCACTGAGCTAACCTGAGAAGATGCACTTTTGAGACTGGGAGAATGTCATTTGATTAAAGGGAGTGTTCACGCACGAATCTTGTGTTTGAAGAACAGTGACCCTTCAGAGTACAGCGATATGGGAGGTATAACCTTTCCAAGAAAGCCAATTAATTACCTGCTATTTCATTTTGCTTGACTGCACACCACATTTTAGCATCTAGATTCTAATATGATAGTACCTAACACCTCACATCATTAAATAGCAAAGAGGAAAAGTAGATGGCCAAATGGCCATACCCATGAGGCTGTTTTTGTTGGAGCTTTGGAAGGTGTGTGGCACATCGCCTCCAACTTCCTGTCTGACTGTTGCTTGCTCCAATTCCGGCCTCCTCTGGACACTTCAACAGGACACTTTATCAGATTCATTAGTTTTCCTGGTTGAAAGCACAGGCTCTGGCAGGAGCCATGTCTTGGCGGCCCTCTCCAGCACATTCCTGGCTGGAAGCTGATGCTCGCGCAGAGGGCGGTCAACAGGCCCAGGGGCTACAGAAGGGGAAAGAGCATCTGAAAAATGAGTATCTGACAGCTCCAAGTCCAGAGGCTCCAGCTAGTGGGGGTTGACTCTAGTGGGAGATGCTTTTCCCAAGGAGAGACCCCCCCCAGCTGCACCAACTCCACCCCAAGGAGAGACCCCCCAGCTGCAACAACTCCACCCCAAGGAGAGACCCTCCAGATCTACCAACTCCACCCCAAGGAGAGACAGCCCCCCCCCCCAGCTCCATCAACTCCACCCCAAGGAGAGATCCTCTGAGCTGTTCCTGTTCGATAGCTTCGCATCACAAATGCCTGGTTTTCCCTTTTCTAACTGGAGGTGTTCTACTAAATAAGGGCTCCTGATACTGCCTGGTAGTGTTACTGGGGTTCTAATCTTACGCTCCTGTGAAGTTGCATGAGCACGCGCGCGCGCGCGCGCACACACACACACACACACACACACACACACACACACACCTGAGCAATGCAAATGTTCCTGGATGAAGCAGGACAAAACAGAGAGCCAGAAAGATCCATGCATGGTGAACAACAGTAGGGTGAGATTCCAGAGTCCCACTGTGAGGTGTTGGAGAAGCAACCGTGGTCTATTTATCTTTAGTGCCCTGCTCAGAGTCATCCTGAGAAACACAACTTATAAAGCTGGGGACAGGAGTCAGTCAGAACTGCTCCAGGAGTCTCGCTCTCCTCACTGTTAGCTTGTTTTAATGTCCTTTTCCCAATCACAACAGTCTTACCTCAAGTACATCCACCTAGCCTGTGCTATAATCCTATGATGTCATAGTGATTTATCGGTGACATAATCAATGAGAGTCTCCAGCATCTGCTATTGATTGGCCAATAACTGGAATGACAATTGTGAATGGGATGATGCCTGCCCTTTGCTTAAGACATGCTCTTGGATAAATGAGAGAGTACGATTATACCCCCCCTCGCCAGCAATAAGCCTCCACCTTCCTCACATTTAGCTATGGGATGGCCGCTAAACTGTGTCGCACACCGCACCAGATCTTCCAAGTCCAAGCTCTGGGCCTTCAGAACACAGCTTCTCGTCACTCCTTCATTTGTACGTTTTTGCTGTTATCGTAGCCAACTGCTATCTTTCCGGATGTTCGTTCCCTCTGCATAAACAAATTGTTTCTTCTAGTTTCTATTTTAGAATGTTCCACATAACTATGCCCTGGCAAAGTGTTATCTCTTTTCAGTAAGAGTAACAAGCAAGCTTCCCACTGTTGCTTCACCCTGGCTCAAACGGGCCCATTCTTCTAGGACCCACTCACATGTATACTTGCCCTAGTCATTTCCTTCGGCCTGAACTATCTTGTTTTCTCTGAATTCTAATCCCTATTTGTTGCACAAATAGGGTATTTTTTTTTTTTTGAGACAGGGTTTCTCTGTGTAGCTTTGTGCCTCTCCTGGAACTCACTCGGTAGCCCAGGCTGGCCTCGAACTCACAGAGATCTGCCTGGCTCTGCCTCCACGAATAGGGTCTTAAAGGGTCTTATTAATGAAAACAATCCTGGAGCCAGGTATTGGGGTGGATGCTGGAAGCTCAGAGAAGCAGAACACCATTACATCTACACCTATCACAGATTCTGGTGCATAGAAGATGCTCCTGTTTTCCAATAAGGAGAGAAACAACCTGTGCTTCCCTGACATTGGGTTCTCTAATTCTTTTTTTTTTTTTCATTTGCATCATTAGCAAAGGTACTAAGCTGTAAGTGCCTGCGCTTACTTACTGAACCAGGGTCTCCTGATGTGGTCTGTGGGAATGAATCAGGCCAGTTGGAGGGATCTCAGCAAGACTGAGACTGAGATAAGTTTACTTCAAGCAATCAGATAGAGTATAAACTTATCAAAGAGAAAATAATGACAGTCGTCATGATATAATGGTGGTTGCAAGCTAGACAGGGTATGCAAGGTTAATGTCTAACACTAATTGTTCAGCCAAGTTCTACATGCATTGCTGACCTCTGAGGAACACAGAGAGACACACAGGTGGCCTGTATGCTTCACTGTCTGGGGAAGTGCCTCTGGTTCTCAGGAACTGAAAGGTATACCCAGGCTCAAACCTTAAAAACACCATGACATGGGGCTCTCAAGGCAGCCAGATCAGACCAACTCCATGATTCCCTGATGTAGAGTTCCTGGTTTGTTTGTTTGTTTTTATGTTTTCTTTTTCTGGAATGACAGACAACCTGAGCAATTAATTGGTTCCAGTGAGCCATCTGAATGTCCGTGAACTATGTAGAAATCTCTTCCAAATTGAAACAGTCTCTCCTAGGGGGAAGCTCTTTAAAACTCTGGAAGTAGAATTTACAAGTCCCAGGAAGTAAACAACTCACAAGTCTCAAAAGTCCTGAAATTTACAAGGACCAAAAGTTCCCCACCCCCTACCTTCCAGGGTTATCTAAATACTAAGCACTGCTAGGGAGAGGTTACTCTCTAACCCATCAAGTTGCCTGAAAGCTTTTTGGTGATGTTACTTGTCTTGTAATTAACCTAAAAAAACTTGTTGGCTCACCAAGTTAGGCTCTAGAGGAATTGTTTCTTTGGTCTGTCATCAGTGAGTGCCCTATCTGGGGTGAGTAGACATTTGTTTGCATCTCCCCTGGAAAAGTCCACAACACCATGCTCCTTGAAGTCATAGGTTCCAATTGGGCTTCTCTGCTTTGTGATTTAATACTTATAAGCAATCCCCTGTGATTTTCTATGACAATAGTATGATTACAGAGAGCTATATCTGCTTTGTGTTCACACTTACAGATGTGCCACTTGTTTGGATTCTATTGTACATCCTACAAGTTTTACACTGTTTTCCCTTAGCAGGATGTGAAAACTCACTTCTGTCTAATAGAAAGAGAAAATATCTAAGAGAAAAAATACTTTCAATTAAAAAGAACTTTGTCCAAAATATTATGTGATACCCAAATTAATTTTTAATTTTTTTCAGTTTACCAGACTTCTAAACTCAGTGAATAAAAAGTGTTGACATTATGCAAGATGGTTATCTGCTTTCCTTGTTAGGAAACAGCTTTTCCAATACTCTGGGGGTGTTTTCATAATCTCACCAAGCTAATGCAAATTATAACATTTTCATGTCTGGGTTTCTTTTTTTGATCTGTAAAACTGTAATAATAGATTTTAGTTTTTTAAAAAAACATGAAGTAGTTCCTCAAAATTCATTCAGTCACAGCTAATTTTCCATCTGTATGGGAAGGCTCCTTTCTGACCGAAGAGATTACAATGTGGCAGCCTAACATGTGTTAGGAAGATTTCTGTCCTAGAATTACAGTTGATTTTTAAACCACAAATTTATAAAAGAAAAACTATGGCCAAAACAGTAACCAAAGTATATCAATCTAATAAAATCTGTAGATGCAATAATTTAAGCATTTGCATGGCTTTGAGTTGCACTCAAGATATATCATAGAATAGTGTTTGCATATTTACATTGTCAGACTGAGAAGATATATGGGGCAAATGTGTTCACTATTTGCATATAGTTTTCCAGACTGAAAACATTGAAGAGCCTTTACATTTTCATTTCCCAAATGTCCATGTATTAAAAAACAATGCTGAAGACATCTTTCTCCCACAATTGTAGAAATCTTTCACTCATTGGTAACCTATCAAGCATGAATTTCTTGTAGCATCAATGAAATTTTGTTCTGAGCAACTGGGCTTGCTGGGTCATCAATTCCCCAGGTTGTCTATCATTTCAGGGTGAGCACTGTTTCTCTAGTAGATTCTGCTTGGATGCCAATTGTTTACTCGTCAATTGGACGGTGCTGCTTAATTGCTTTGGTGATTTTTTTCAGCTAGGAAGATAACTGAGTAAAAGTTCTGACTTGGTCTGCAGGATGAAGGAGTAGGTGGAGACAGAGAGGAAAGCGTCAAGCCAAGAAGTTGGGTAGAAAGGGGACTCAATCTATGCATATCTGTATCCAAAGCTGGTATCTTTCCAGCTGTTATCAACTTCATGAAATGGTTTCTTGGCTTTTTGGCTCATATCACATTTTATATGAAGCCACAGATGTGATGATAGATGAAGGAGCATAGAGACGAGACACTGGCAGAAGGGACCTCGGGCAGTCCTGTTATAGCTCTCCTCCTGAAAACCAGGACCTGCTGAAGCTCCTCCGCTTGTTTTTCTCTCCAGTGGGAATTATTACCTGTGCTTATGAGCTCATCAGCCCATAACAGTCACAGTGTGAAGTTAGCTTGAGTCAGTCCCATCACGCCGCACTGTCCAATCGGCTTCTTCCTGCAAGTACCCTATAATTCAGGGGCCTCTTATATATTCAGACTAACTCGGATTTTAAGTTATATCTTTAAAAATCACATTTAAGTGGAAACAGAGTGAGGAAAACTATTACTAATCGTGACTTCTGATACAATCATGAGTGTTAGCACAACATCGTAATCATTCCAAATAAAAGCAAAGGAGCCACATTTAGGGTTGCTCATGAGGAAACCAGAAACAGTGTCAAACTCACCCACATTTCTGTTATCCCAGAGGCTCGGGTCATAATCCACTGTGTATTTGGGAAGCTATTCTTGAGGTAGACGGTAACACTGGGAAATTCCTTTATATTTTTAAATTTTTGATTAATGCCACTATTTATTCTTTGACATTTTCATATATGTAGGCAATGCGTTTTAATCACACACATACACACACACACACACACACTCCTTTAATTCTCAGGATGATAGAGCTCCCTTGGCCTTTGGCTTTCTTTGAGGTTAAGCCAATGAAGTGCCCCAACAGAGTCCTGAAGGAAGGGCAGAAGACAGTGGAGGCGTCTAGGTTCCCATCTCATCTTGCAGGATTGCTGAGTGGCCACTTCCCTAAGAGTCACAGTATTAAGATTCATCAGAAGGGTTCGGTGTCACAGAATGACCAGTGCCAAAGCCGTTCACAGGATGATCAGTATAAAGCCATTCACAGAATGACCAGTGATAAAGCCATTCACAAAATGACCAGCGAAAAAGCCATTCACAGAATGACCAGTACCAAAGTTGTTCACAGATGATCAGTGCCGAAGCCATTCACAGAATGACCAACAATAAAGCCCTTTGCTTTCAAGAATCGTGGTTTGCTTTGGATCTTTTAGCTATACCAGCTACCTCAGAATGTGGGCAACAGTAAACTCCATCTTATGATCTCTCAGGTAATATCCTAACATGTACCCCTTTCTCTGGGTAACTCATAGTTCAAATTCCTGCGAGAAAATGTGGCTTGGTATGTGCCCTGGGATGAAAAGATGAACTGAATAAACATCCCACCCATGGTTGACAGGCCTTCGACCCTGACCAGTCAGTGGGGTGACACCAATCATGATCACCAACAGCCACCTCTTTGTACTAGGCTATGGTTGGTAGATACTGATCATGTCCAGAAACAAGGAGCAAATGTGGAACATGACATGAATTTTTATTCTAATTCTAAGTAAAATGGGCAACTTGGAACATGGCTTAAGTTTTTTTTTTTTCAAATTTAACTTTTTATTGATTCTTTGTGGATTTCACATCATGCATCTTGATCCCACACATCTCCCTGTCCCTTCCAATCTGCCTTCTACCCTTGCAACCTCCCCTAGGATAAATCAAGATACAATTTAAAAAGAAAAGAGAGAAGAAAGGAAAAATCTCGTTGTGGAAGCTGCAATGTGACACAGTGAGTCACACTGTCCTTTAGTCCTTATATTGTTATTGCAAGTGTTCATTGCATTGAGTCATTGGTCTGGTTTGAGGTCTCTGGTTTTTGCTATATCATCAGTACTGGGCCTTCACTGGGATTCCTCTTGGATATCCTGTTGTTGTCCTGTGTCATGGAGATCCTGTAACTTTGGGTCTGCCCCTTCATGTGCTCCAGCAGATCATAGATGGGATAGATGATGGGATGGGCCAACTCTTAGCTCTGGTTCTGGGTCTGGGTAGTTGCTAGGTTGATCAGCCTGCCAGCTGTCCTTCATCCTCAACACCAGAGTGAGCTTTCCAGTACTGCCCTGGCTAGCTCACCCTAGGTGGTAAACAGCAAAGGGTGGGGCTGATTCTCCAGCTCTCGGATCCTCGGGGTCCACTTGCCCACACCTACACCACTAGGGCCAGCTCTACTGTCTTGCCTCGTTGAGGTGTAGGGACCACTCTATGGCTTAAGTTTTTAAAGTATACTTCCACTCGACTAGACAATATGGCCAAATTGAACCAGTGGAAGGTGCCATCAAATGAAAAATGCAGCATGTTTGGAGATATACCAATCATTATTCCACTGTAAATGGTGCTGGTCCTCTCCCTAGAGCAATGTCAGAATGCCTTAGAAGAGGGGAGAAGAAGGGCACTTTCTTTCTTTGTTTTATTCTATGTCTTTTTTTTTTAGCTGAGGATCGAACCCAGGGCCTTGTGCTTGCTAGGCAAGTGCTCTACCACTGAGCTAAACCCCCAACCCCTATTCTATGTCTTTTACATTATGTATCTTGATCCCATTCAGTTCCTGTCTCTTCGCATCTGCCTTCCACCCCTGCACCCCCCACCCCACCCCACAAGACAACATTTAAGAGAAAAAGGAAGAAAAGGGGGGCGGTACATGAAAACTTCCACCCTGGAAGCTGCAGTGTGACAGAGTGAGTCGCACAGCGAACCCCTTGTTTACTGCAGAGTCATTGGTCTGGTCTGAGGCCCTGGTCTTCACTGCATGTTCAAGGCTGGGCCCCCACAAGGACTCTTCCTGGACATCCGGCTGTCACACTTTGTTGTGGAGATCCTGCTGCTTTGGGTCTGCAGGTCAGGTTCCTTCCCGCGCTCCAGCAGATCATAGATGGGGTGAATGTTGGGGCAGGCCAAGTCATAACCCTGGTTCTAGGCCTAGGCAGCTGCTTGGTTGGTCTGCTGGCCAGTTCTCCACTGTCCTCACCACCAAGGTGAGCTCTCCTGCATTGTCCCCGGGCTAATTCACCTCTCTCAGCTCATTCCCCTGCTTTCATGTCCCCAGGGTTGGCTCTCCCACCCTTACACCACGAGGCCAGCTCTATTGTGCTGCCCAGGCAAGGTACAGGGGCCCCTCTCCCAGGTGCTGCAGCTGATGAGGGGCTGGGACAACCCTCCCACCCTTATGGCCCCATGGCCAGCTCCTCCACCTGTCTCAGGTGTTGATGGGCAGGGGAGGGGGGACTCTCTCCTCCGCCCATGCTGCCTCAAGACAGATGAGTAATGGGGACAGTTCATAAGAGCAAGAGAGCCGTCCCTATCCCCCATCAGCTGTAACACTCGAGAGAGCAGACCCTGCACCTCACCAGGGCAGCACAATAGAGCCAACCCCGTCAGCAGAGGTGTGGGTGAGCCAGCAAGAACATTTCCTAGTGTTTGAGTGAATAGAGCCTTCTGGAACCTTTACGAACTCGTAGCACCTTTACCAAAAAGGGAAGCAGAGAAACAGGCTTTCGCTTCCTCTGATCTAAAACAACCTGCATCCTCTTAATGGAAGAAGACAAACTGTCTCTCAGGGGCTGGGGAATAGTTCTGCCAGTAAAAAAAAAAAAAAAAAAAAAAAAAAAAAAAAAAAAAAAAAAAAAAAAAAAAAAAACTTGCCACGGAACCACACAGGCTTGAATTTGGATTTTCAGCACTCATATAAAAGGCTGGCACAGTGTTGCAAGCCTGTAATCTCTGTGCTGAGGAGGACGAGACAGGGGCGGTCTCTGGGACTTGTTCATCTGCCAGTCTAGCCGAAATGGTGAGCGACAGCTTCAGTGAGATACCGCGTCTCAAAAATTAAGATGGAGAAGTGATTAAGGAAGACACTTGATATTGACCCATAGCTTCCACATGCACTCACACGTGTACACCTGCACAGGAACATGTACACACAAAATTTCTTCTGGTGCCCTATAATTAAGATCGAAATTGATGGGAAAATTATATCTAACATTCACACATCAGGTCCTGGAATCCTGATTTTAAAAATCTTAAAATATTCTAAACAGAAAGAAATAGGGCAAAATAGTATCTAAAGTGAACGACTGAAAATAATTATACAAATCTATAACAACGTAAGGCTCATTTGCCTTAAGAGAATACTGTCAGTTTCTATGAAGAGACTATGAGGAAGAGAAGACATAAGACTTCTGCCCAGAGCTCATTCCCACTCTGCATAAATATTGGTGCCTTTGGGGATATTTCAGAGGTGGTCTGCAACATTAAATCATACGCGACTTAGCAAATAGTATTTATCATTACAGATTTCAGACTTTCTTGCTTCACATAACAAATATACTTTAGGAAAACTGGCTGTCCAACAAATTCCATCATCTTTTCTGTAATAAATGACCCTACAATCCCTGGTCTTCCCACGGGGGGAGGGGGGAGCGGAAGGTGGAGAAACCTTCCAGAGGTTGCCAATTGCCTATTAGTGAGGAAGGAATGGATGCAGAAGTGAGGTGGTGTGGCAGACGGGACCCCTGGTAGCCCTGCTCACACTTTTTCTATGAATGAATGAATGAATACAGCAGTGAGGTGGTGTGGCAGACGGGACCCCTGGTAGCCCTGCTCACACTTTTCCTATGAATGAATGAATGAGTGAATAAGTAAATACAGAAGGGAGGTGGTGTGGCAGACGGGACCCCTGGTAGCCCTGCTCACACTTTTCCTATGAATGAATGAATGAGTGAATAAGTAAATACAGAAGGGAGGTGGTGTGGCAGACGGGACCCCTGGTAGCCCTGCTCACACTTTTCCTCCTGTTCTTCCCCCAAAACCAGGACCTGTCTGCAGCTCCCTCTCTTGTTGTTTGTTCTCTCCACAGGAAGGGTTTGCCCGAGCCATGAGTTCATCAGCTCCCAAGCGTGAGAATCATCTGCGGAGGCTGCACGGCGGTTGGGAACTCGATGTTCTTCTCCAGTCTGTCCAGGGCGTCTTAGGTTGAAACCCGCGTTTCTCAGCCTCGCTTTCTTCAAGGCCTTCTGATTCATCTCAGTACTGCTGACAGCTAGCCAGCGGACACAGGGGCCCTTCCTGGTGGCTGGACACTGCGTTCCAACCTTCCCTTGCATTCCTCCAGCTAGACAAGAGGCCTTGCCGTTCAGACGGCTCATTCCTCCTTGACCTGGTGTTTCTCCATTTCGTCCATGGTCTCCCCGTTCCCCGCTGCAGATTAGGCATGGTCCCAGCAGAAACAAGTAGACATCTAAGGAGATTTTGACAAAAACACTGTTAGGGAATGGACCTGGAGAGAGAGGATGAAGTGGTGGTGTGGTGGGAGTTGGTGCTGGGGAGCAGCGGTTGTTGGGACATAGAAACAGTGGAGGCTGTGGAGAGAGCCACATGGCTGTGACTCTTACCGAAGCTACCACTTGGCGGCGATCCTGCACGTCGAGTTGGGAACCCAGTCTCTTCTGTCACCATCCATTCTTCAGGTCTCTCTTGGTGCTCTTCACCGGCTGACCCTGACTGGACTCCAAAGGTCCAGGGAGCTCCTTGAAGCCCCCCACCAAGACCCACAGAAGGATAGGAAAAAGGTCAGCGTGGCTCAAGAGGGTAAACGGAAGATACCCAGCCTGGCTTCTCCCAGGAGGCTGAGAATTCCCCTGCCTGTAGATAGTCCCTGTCTGCGGAGTGACTCCTTGTCTCTGCTTCATGCAGACAGCATTGGTCTGTGACATACTAAACACTTGCTGCTGGAAACTGCCACCTGCAAGGGATGACCTCGTACCCAGATGCAGTATTGTAACAGGTTTTTACTAATAAAATGCCGTGGGGGTGAGTTTGACAAGTCTGGTTACTAGGTCTATGGAATGGGTGTGTATTTCAATGTTCTCTCCTTTGGGCCCATCTGGATATGAGACCTCAGAGACCTATAATACAGTTAGAAGAAAAGACTGATACTCTTGGGGCATCCTGACAAGGAGCCATCCCACCAACTAAAGAACTTCACATTAGTAAGAGTTAGACTCTGAGGGTTAGCTACACGGCTTAAGAGGTGAAAGGATTTGCTGCCAAGCCTAGAGACCTGGGTTTGATCCCTGGAACCCATAATCCACAGAACCACACACACATACAATAATTTCTCTTAGAAAGTCATTAGTAATGTAGGGAACTTACTGCATGGATCACTTACTCAAGCCTACTGATCAGGGCTTTGAACCATGCATTTTGTCTATGTCTGTGATAGTTTCCCCCCACCCCGTGTGTGTGTGTGTGTGTGTGTGTGTGTGTGTGTGTGTGTGTGTGTGTGTGTACATGTAGAGACCAGAAGTCAAAATCCAGTATTTTCCTCTATTGCTGTCTACTTTATTTACTTTAAAAAAAAAAAACATTTACTCATTTATCCATAGTGCATATGTAGCATGAACCTTAAAAGTTCTTAATAAAATCAAACCTCAGGCCAGTTATTGGGTTGAATGCTGGAAGATCAGAGAGACAGAACAGGCCACAGCTTCCTCACCTCGACAGTTCCACAGCTGATCCTGTTTCCTCAGACTGGAAGCATCTGTGTCCTCATCCCAATGGCTCTCAGCTGAACTGTGCTGCTCCAAAACCTGAAACCTTAACCAGCCAAATGCTTCTAGTTCCTCGTCTTCATGCCTTATATATCTTTCCTCCCTGGGATTAAAGGCTCACTTCTTGGGATTAAAGGTGTGAGTCACCAAGCCTGGCTGTTTCCAATGTGGCTTTGAACTCACAGAGATCCCAGATGGATTTCTGCCTCTGGAATGCTAGGATTAAAGGTGTGAGTGCCACCATTTTCTAGCCTTTGTATCTAGTGGCTGTTATGTCTCTGACCCCAGATAAGTTTATTAGGGTACACAATATTTGGGGGAACACAATACCACCATATGCATATGTGAAGATAGAAGACATACTCAGTTATCTCCTCTAGCATGCGGGTCCCTGAGATTAAACTCAGGTTGTAGGCAAGTGCCTTTATCTGCTGATCCGTCTCGCTGGCTCTCCACTTCATTTTCTGAGACAAGGTCTTTCACTAAATCTGGAGCTCACCAATTGCATAGAATGGTTGGACAGACAGCCCCTGGAATCCTTCTGCCTCCTCCCCCTCCCTCCTCCTCCCTCCTCCCCTTCCTCCACCCTCCCCTTTCCTTCTCCCCCCTTCCTCCTCCTCCCTCCTCCTCCTAGTGCTGGGATTACAGGCATACAACTCCAACTTGACTTTTTTTGTGTGGGTGTTAGGGATTGAGACTCAGGTCCTCACAATTACACAGGAAGTACACTGAACTATCTCCCTGGGTCTAATACTTAGCTTCACCAGTGACAAATATTTGGAAAAATATGTGGTGTGATTTGTTTTGGTTCATAGAGTCACAGGTCACAATGCAGCCCGCTGACTCTGCTGTTCTGGTCAGTGGGGCAGAGTATCATGACTGAGGGGCATGGTGGTACTAAACGGCTCACCTTATAGTAGACAGGGAACAGAGAGACAAGGAGGGTGTGGGAACAAAATACACCCTTTACAGGTACAGCCTAAAAATGCACTTCTACTTTCCACCACTTTCCAATAACGCTGTCAGACTGTAAAGCTGTCCAGTGGATCAGTCTGTGGATTAGGTCACCACCTTCATGACCCCATCACTTCCTCAAAACCCCACCTCGAAACATTGCATTTGTGACCAAGTCTTGAACACATGAACATTCGGGGAAGCCATGACAATGTCCTTAGTTAAGAAAAGGAGAAAGAAAGAAGGAGGAACAGAGAGAGGGAGAGCACTTGAAAACTCTGCCCCCAAAAAACACAATTGAGGGGTGGTTACTCCAATTGAGTTATGGGCCTGCCATCAGCAGGATGTGAAGATGGGGATACGGCATTATAAACATCTACCCAAAAGAGTGTGTCCCACTCACACTGGAAGAAGTTGCCGTACGTGGCTACCAGGGGCCTACACACAACGCAAACGAGATTCCGCCAGCCAAACCCCCGCCCAAGGAAGCCAATGTAAGGACGCCCAAGTACCAGGCAAGTCCCCTCCTGCCTTATGACCCCCTACCCTTCACCGTCACCTTGCACGAGGGTCTGGCCTTGGAGCTCCAAAAGCAGCGTGGTGAATGGGTAAAGAGGAGCGGAGTCTGAACACTGACATGGAGACGCTGCCCATGCCTCTGGAGCAGGGTAAAGCTGCGGTCCTCAAACTCCAACTTCAGATGAAACATGGAACTTGGATAGATCAGTTACTGGCACAAGGCCCTTTGTCTGTAGACAAAGCACTGACCAGAGACACATGATTTATGGCTTACCAGGAAAGTCGCTAGACCTGGCCTAGATTTCCTTCCAGAGGCAGGAGCCACTTGTTCTTACTTGGAGAAAAGAAAGTGAAGAGTAAGAAAGTCACAACAGTGACTGCGGAGCGTGTTTTCTGTTCATGGCCTTGATAGCCCTCCTCCGCCACAGTGTCTCCTGTGTCCAGATCTTCCTGCAGCCTCGGCTCTGCAGACGAGCTGGGGATGCCCTATCCAGCTTTATGTCTTAAAAGGTTCTTAGTGCACTGCCACGTGGTTGAAGTCGGAGCAAGCATGTGTAAGAAAGATACATGTGGTTTAGTAGATACTTTATCCTATAGATCTCAAGAATCCATTTCCTACCTGACAAATTCTAAAGAACCGTAAGGTGAGTACCTGCATCTGTGTACAGAGATGAAAGAAGGTAATTCACCAACAGTAATCGTAGAACAACGCAGACTGGTAAAACCGAGACACTTCTTATTTACTGCACAGCTTTCTGTAAGTGTTAATCAATCTCTTTATCTTTTCCAGATGTAGTACTGATAGGATTTTAACTTTGAGCCCAACTTTGTAAGATAAGCAATTAATTTTGGAACATCCTTTAAAATTATTTCCCTCTGAGATATAAGACAAGACCTATCAAGAGACCCAAAGTTCCCTTCATAGCATGAGAATTCTAGGATTGGTATGTCTCTGAGGATTCTTTATCTCCAGCTTCAGCCTGAGGTAAAATGCTGTAAATATTAAGCAGACGCATGTGTGCACACACATTACTTTGAGTACCTCAGGGTCCCAGCTGTCTCCTTGTAAAATGAGAGGGTTGAACCAGTTGATGAAGATCCCTGAATCCAACAGAATTTATCTAATCGTCTGTGACCACTCTTGGCCTGCCCCATTTATTCAGGGGAGTGAAAGGAGAAGATGTATGAACAAGTTGCTGCTGCTAATGAGGTGAGAGGTTGAATGTGTCGACCTCACAGACTCTCCACTGCCTGTGTAACTTCTAGAGCTCATGTCCATCATTCCCCTTGAGGTGAGGAAGCCCTGCTATGGGATTTGCTTTTAAGTAACTGTTGAGGAATGTGTGACTCTGGTTCTCTGAGTGTCGAGGCTTGGGACACCCATAAGTAGTCACTCTAGTTGTATGCTGTGGAGCATACTGAAGACCCACTTCAGGTAATCAATACAGGTCATCGTGGCTGCCTAATGTAGTCTGTTCAGGGGTCTAACCACTCAGTTCATTTCCCCATGACCAAGATTAAATTTCCATCAACTTTGAAAGTGAATCTGAATTCTCCAATGACAAGTAGGGGGATGTTCTGGAATATACTTTAACTATGTAAAGATGTGTTGCATTTGTTTATGCTGCATTTGTTTAACTATGTAAAGATGTGTTGCTATTTCACCTTGCCTGCCTAAGGCACCTGATTGGTCTAATAAAAAGCTGAATGGTCAATAGCTAGTCAGTAGAGGTACAGGCAGGGCTTGTGGGCAGAGAGAATAAGTAGAAGAAGGAATATGGGTTCGAGAGAGAATGAGGAGAGGAGAGAGAATGAGGGAGAAAGAGAGAGAGAAACCCAAGGCCAGTCAGCCAGGCAGTCACCAGACAGACAGACATGGAGAAAGCAGGAAAGTAAGACACAACAGAATGAAAAAAGGGTAAAAGGCCCTGAGGCAAAATGTAGATGGAGAGAAACAGGTTAAAGTTATAAGATCTAGTGGGACAAGCATACTGAGCATTTACAACTAATATTAAGTCTCAGTGTCAGATTTGGGAGCTGGATGGTGGCCCCAAAGAGAGCCTGCTACAGGGGAGACTCATCAGCCAACCTGTTCCTTCTTCGTTATTGTCTGTTAATTTCATTCTGAACCATCTCTCTTTGGTGGTTTAGTGAACTATAGCATTAAACAATGTTAACTG
Source organism: Peromyscus leucopus (assembly GCF_004664715.2). Taxonomy (NCBI): domain Eukaryota; kingdom Metazoa; phylum Chordata; class Mammalia; order Rodentia; family Cricetidae; genus Peromyscus; species Peromyscus leucopus. The sequence continues at coordinate 80,220,960 of NC_051071.1, forward strand.
CAGCATTTCTAGTCAACCTTATAGAAATAAGAACAAGTAGAGGCTCAAAGCCTGAATCCCCATAATTCTATCATCACCAGCTGCTGCTAGTCATTTGCTAAGCCTTCATGACAAAGTACAGCACAGAGTGGGATAGACATGAGAGTTGGGGAAACAGAGCCATGGGACAGAAAACGACAGAAGCCTGACTTAAGGAGGACCAGAACATATAACCGAAGAAACCAAGCCACAAATTGAGAAAGGTTAGACATGCAAAGATCAATGCAAATTGGTCTAAAAGGCATTGTGCTTGCTGGTCACGCAAGAGTTGACGCTCAAGCACAGCTGAAGCCCATGGGCCTGGAGCGCATGTGGGCAAGCACGTTTCTTTCTGTTAACATCACAGACTGACTTCTAAGGATGAGTAAGAAGGTAGGCAGGTAGACCGAGTTTGCCTTAAACATCTAAAAACACACCAATGGTTGCTAATGAAAATATGCTCATGGAAACAGTTACACAAGGAGATGTTCAACATCACTAATCAGGAAAATGCAAACTTAAACCACAGAACGTAGCATCACATACTTATCAGAAGAGCTAAAACAAAGAGTTGACACCAAATGCTGAAACGGTTATGGGAAAAACTGTATCATTCATACACTCTAGGGGGCATTGCAAAATGATCCATACACCTGGGAAAACAGGTTGGTGGTTTATTTATTTAGTTTATGTGCATGGATGTTTTACCTGCATGTATATTCATGTACCACACACATACCTGGTGCCAATGGAGACTAAAAGAGCTCATCAAGTCTCCTGGAACTGAAGTTTCAGACACATGTGATGTGCCATATGGGTGCTGAGAATCAAATCTGGCCCCTCTGAAAAAGAAAAAAGTGCTTTTAACAACTTAACCATCTCTTTTATTAATTTTTTTAAAGGCACACAACTATCATAAATCCTACAAATTAAGAATGGGTATTTCTGGCACAATAGTGGTATGAATGTTATGGGAATAACTAAACATTTTTCAATTTGATTTAAGGCCCACCCTGAGACAAAACTCATGCCTGGCTCTGATGATTGGGCCAGGAACCCATGGCTGTGTAGGCCCTAGGGAAGAAATAACTACTATTATTCTGCTAAATGGGCTTTATGCCTGTGGTAGTTTGAAAGAAAATGGCCGCCAAAGGGAGTGGCACTTTTAGGAGGTGTGGCCTTGTTGGAGGAAGTATGTCACTGTGGGGGCAGGCTTTGAGGTCTCTTTTCTCAAGCTTCATTCAGTGTGACAGTCAATCAACTTCCTGTTGCCTGCCTATCAAGATATAAGGACTCTCAGCTCCAGCACTACATCTGCCTGCCTGCTGTCATGCTCTCTGCCATGATGATAATGGGCTGAGCCTCTGAAACTGTAAGCAACCCATCCCAATTAAATATTTTCTTTGTAAGAGTGGCCATGGTCATGGTTTCTCTTCACAGCAATTAAAAAAAATACTAATTAGGACAATGGGAAATGCAAATCAAATCTGAGATACCATTTTATACCTGTCAGAATGACTAAGATCAAAAATATTGATGACAGCTTATGTTGGAGAGGATGTAGAGTAAGGGGGACACTCTTCCACTGCTGGTGGGAATGCAAATTTGTACTTGGAAATCAGTATGGCAGAAAATTGGCAATCAATCTATCAAGATCCAGCTATATCAATATTAGGCATATACCCAAATAATGCTCAATCATCCCACAAAAAACACTTTCTCAACCATGTTTATGGCAGCATTATTCATAATAGCCAGAACCTGGAAACAACCTAGATGCCCCTCAACTGAATAATGGAAAAAGAAAATGTGGTACATTTATATAATGGAGTATTACTCAGTGGTAAAAAACAATGATATCATGAAATTTGTAGGCACATGGATGGAACTAGAAAAAATATCATCCTGAGTGAGGTAACCCAACCCAGAAAGACAAACATAGTATGTACTCACTCATAAGTGGACACTAGATGTAAATAAAGCAAAGGATAATTAGGCTACAATTCATAGTCTCAGAGAAGCTAGGTAACAAGGAGGACCCTAAGAGGGATGCATGGATCACCCTGGGAAAGGGAAATAGATGAGATCTCCTGGGTAAACTGGGGGTGGGGGTAGGGTAGAGGGATGGGGATGGGAACATGAGGGATCAGGATGGTCTAGTTGGGGGAGGGATGGAGAGGGAGAGCAATGAAAGAGATACCTTGATAGAGGGGGCCATTGTGGGGTTAGGGAGAAACTTGGTGCCAGGTAAATTTCCATGAATCCACAAGGATGACCCCAGCTAAGACTCCTAGCAATAGTGGAGAGGATTCCTGAACTGGCCTTCTCCTGTAGTCAGATCAGTGACTACCCCAATTGTCCTCATAGAACCTTCATCCAATAACTGATGGAAGCAGATTCAGAGATCCACAGCCAAACACTGGGTGAGCTCTGAGAATCCAGTTAAGAGAAGGGGAGGGATTATATGAGCAAGGGGGGTCAAGATCAAGACAGGGAAACCCATAGAGACAGCTGACCTGAGCAAGTGGGAGCTCACGGACTCTGGACCAACAGATAGGGAGCCTGTATGGGACTGACCTAGGCCCTCTGCATATGGGGGACAGTTGTGTAGCTTGGTTTGTTTGTGAGGCCCCTAGCAGTGGGACCAGGATTTGTTCCTCATGCATGAGCTGGCTTTTTGGAACCCATTCCCTATGGTGGGATGCCTTGCTCAGCCTTGATGCAGGGGGGAGGGGATTGGTCCTGCCTCAACTTGATATGCCAGGCTTTGTTGACTCCCCATGGGAGCCTTACCCTTTCTGAGAAGTAGATTTGTGGGTGGGGGGAGGGTTAGGAAGAAAGTGGGAAGAGGGAATGGGAGGGGAACAGGGAGGGGAAACTGTGGTTGGTATGTAAAATAAAATTTTAAAAAAGACAATGCCCCCTAGGCACTTATCTTCATACTCTTAGATTAGTGCATCTCTCAACCCTCATCAAAGAAGCATCTTTTTTGCAGTAAATAGTGATCAATACAGAGATTCACAGCCCTCTAGTATTGTCCTCTAGTTGTCAGATGATGAGATTTGACTATGAACAAGTGCTTTGACAATTCCATGATCCAAGTAGGTAATACATATGTGTGGAACCATGTTTTTAGCCTTATCCTATTTATCAAAGATCATCCGATAATCTTTATGAAAATAGCAGCAGCCTTCTTTCTGGAATTATCCTAGAAATCCCAGAAGAATGATGCCCTGCCTCCCACCTTCCAGGATGTTGCTTTGCATACTACAGCACAGTTACTGGAGTTACACAAGGGGAAACACTGAGCCTCTTCTTTCCGGAGTAAAGCAGTGTCTCCACCCATCTGTTCTACTGAAAGGACAAGGAAGGAAAGAATTCCTCTTTGAGGACATGCACACTGTATTTAAGAGCACAGTATCCATATGAAATGAGGGTGTTTTAGGAACTCCATTGTGTATCTCATTATCATCTATCACCTTTCTTTTGAAAATATTTTAGATGCATTTATTTTTATGCATATGAGTGTTTTGCCTGTGTGTGTGTGTGTGTGTGTGTGTGTGTGTGTGTGTGTGTGTGATGTGTTTGCAATGCCCACAGAGGCCAGAAGAGGGCATCAGATCCCCTGGAACTGGACTTACAGATGGTTGTGAGCCACGACGCATTCTTGTAATCCCAGCACTTGGAAAGAGGAGACAAGAGAATTGGGAATTCAAGTTCATCCTAATCCATACAGCAAGTCTGAGGCCAGTCTAGGATACGTGAGACACTGACTCTAAGATAAAAAAAATCTGACTATAGATGTCTTCAGAAATATGCACAGGTTTTCGTAGGTCCCCAAGTCAACAGAAGCTCGGTCAGATTATTCAGTAAGTCCTCAAAGACCATGAAGTGGCCTTTGCCTCTTTTTACGAATTTGTTGAAAATCACTGAAGTGGAAGGAGACTCCATGGGTAATTTAAGAGCACTGGATAGACAATGCATTTCAGAGATCAAGTGCAGCTGAGGCTTCTCAAAATTACTTTATATGGCAAAGAGCTTCCTAATTCATGCTTTGGTGCCTTACTTCCTCATTGACCTCATGTGTGTATTGGAAATGAGGAGCAGTTTGATACGACCAAAACACATTGTATGAAATTCTCAAGGAACTAATTAAAAAAGCAGAAACTCGCAGAATAATGCATTATATAATGGAAGGAACTGAAACACTTTGGGCAAAGTTAGGAATCCTAGAGGGAAGTTATCACACTCAGCTTTCCACAGCTTTTCACAGCTCCCTATTATAGAAATCTACCTGAGCAGAGTCCAGGCATTTTCTTCTCTGGGGAGAATTACATGGCCACATTTTCTGAATGCCAATGGTTCCTTGCATTTATGGTTACTCTTTCTCGTCTTTTCACACTCCAGAGTTCTTTTATTTGGTCCACAAGATATAACCAATTACAACTTAGAGACAATAAAAATGGAGAGAACTGGTTTCTGGAGTTTCCTAACATCACATACAGAGTCTGTTGTACATGGTTCAGGAATTCTGAATAATAGTAAGTGCTAACACTTCTACTACCGGGCCTCCTCAGGGTCTTAGCTTCCCCTCCACCAATCCTCCATCACCTGAGGGGGCACAGAGCACAGAGCCTGCACGGGATCCTGCAGGCCTCATGGGGCCTGGAGATATATCAAGACTCACATGTCCCAAAAGACCAAGTCCCAAGAGACTCAACAGTCTTGGCTAGTAGCATCTGATGGAAGTGGCACTCTGCAGCTTCCAAAGTTAAGACACAAAATTTCCATGTATATCTACTTTTTTGGAGATACTTTTAACATTTCAAGGCAGTTGTATATTTCAAGGAAGCCTAAGCTAAGCCGTATTTGGGTTCTCCACATAAAGAAGCCATATGTAGATATTTTACAAGTAGGAGGACATAAATTGGACTCCCAGCACCCAAGGGTTTTTTTTTTTTAAGCAGACATGGTGATGTGGACCTTTAATCCTAGCACCAGGGAGACAGAGAGAGAGGTGGAACTCTGGGATCTCTCTGGCTAGTCAGTCTAGCTGAATTAGTGAGTTCTAGGTTTAGTCTCAAAACATAAGGTGGAGAGCAGCTGAGAAAGACACCACTGTCCATCTATGGCTTCCAAATGTACCTGCACATTTACATGCACCCACTATACCCAAATATATACACACAAATAAATAAGGAAATAAATGAAAAGACCTATAAAAGGGGAATGCTTATTAGAACAACTCATCAGAATAGAATTATGGCTTGTGTTGTATAACGTTGATTTGTGCATACATCAAACAAAATAAAATAAAAATGGAAATAATAGTTTCATGGTCAAAAAGGGTGAAAAAGGAAAACTTCTATCATTAACCATTTTGACCATTCTGTTCAAATCAACCACTTAGAGACTATCCATGCATCAGAAACTGTTACTGGGATCCTTAGAATAGGATTATTTTATCATTGCTTCCCCCCACCCTTAAATATCTTAACAATTTCGTTCTCATCAGACCCTCTTGAGATCTTAATGAACTTGGTCACATACAAGGTAAGTCACAATTATGATAAAGAAGCTCCTTGGGTTAGTTTGGTCATCCTAGATGATAAAAAAAAAAGACTGGCCATAGACCTGAAATATATATATATATATACAAGTAATATGATATAGGCAGAGCAGGTTGTTTTTATGTATTTATGAATATATATGTGAATATATATATATATATATATATATATATATATATATATATGTAGCAACTCAATGAAAAAAGAAACCAATGAATTTGTAAGAGGGCAACAAGGGACAATATATGGGAGTGTTTGAAAGGAGGAAAAGGAAGGGGGATATGATGTATTTTGTAATCTCAAAAAACAAAAGAAATATTTTTAAATGACTGACCAAAGGTATGAATACATACCAGCACTTCTTTTTCTGTTTAAAAATATTTTTAAGAAAAAAAATGAGGTGCTTAGAATTTTTAGTTCTTTTTTTTTCCTTCCATTTTGCAAATTCACTGTGGTTTGGATGGAAGGGTGGAGAGAGGGTTCTCCGTGGGTGGAGAGCACGTGTCTGTCTGTGTGTGGTACCAGCTACGATGCATGGGCTTCCACCTGGAAGACAGATAACCAAGTCTGGCTGCCAAGACGGGAAGTATGGAGTGACCAGGTCACAGTGGCATTGGTCTGGTCAGTTAAACCTCGCTTTGTTTGTTTATTTATTTATTTATTTATTTATTTATTTATTTATTTATTTATTTTCTGTCTAGGCATCCTGATCAGTCTGGAGCTGCTTGGGATCAACATCGTTATCTTCAACAGCCTTTCGTCAGGGGTTGCCCCGGACTTATCCTTGTCTTATCCTCCTCCTCACCCTCCTCTTCCTCCTCCTCACCCTCCTTCCTCGTGCATCTTATCATTCGCCTCCTGTTCTGCATTTTCATCTCTTCCACTCTCCTCCCACACAATTTCCTCTTCCTATATCTTTGGTGGTGAACTTGGGGCTGGTGTTCTCGACGGTGACGGACATGGTGTGGCGTGGCGGGGCAGTGAAACTGGATTAGTTTTAAATATGAGATTTGGGCTTACACAGAGAAACCCTGTTTCGGAAAAACAAATGAGATTTGGGGAACCCTGGCTTTATGGGGGTGGGGAGAGGCAGAGAGGAGCCGATCGTGATGGAGGAGGCACACTGCTGAACTGGCTCCCGTGAGCTGGAGTCAGAGCCAAGTGGAAAGATGGTCTTCAGAGCAGACTAAAGTGAGCCTTTCGGGAGACATGAGCTCCAGGGAGAGTGCATTTCCCTTGAAACCAGTGTTCATAAGGACGACACTGTCATTCCAACACAAGGCACAAGAGGACAGGGCTGTTTATGGAGGACTTCGGAAAGGAACTAGGTCACCCAGGATGGAGATCAAAACCTGTTTACAAAACCCTGCACCAGAGAGCCAGAGGGAAGTGGCTACTTAGCAGCTCTCCCTCAAATCCCGACTCCAGGATGATGACTGCTCCTTATTACCTAAACCCAGACAGAAGCCAGAGGGTGTGTGTGTGTGGGGGGGAGAGACAGCGACAGAGAGACAGAGAGACAGAGAGACAGGAAGAGAGAGAGAGAGAGAGAGAGAGAGAGAGAGAGAGAGAGAGAGAGAGAGAGAGAGAGACTGTACATGTCAAGCCTCCCAGGGCACAGAGCAAAACAGAACCAGGCCGGAGGTAGTAATACAAGGTACAACCAGGAGAACACTTGAGATGCCTGCTGGGCAGCCGTCATCCGGCTGCATGTACTGGCTCAGAAGATTCTATTTGACTCAGTTTTGACTCAGTTATCCCACATTTCTTGGGACCACTGGTTACAAGTGGCTCCTGGGATGCCCAAGGCAAGCACCATTCACCTCAGCCTTGGAAGCAGCTCAGTACTGGGGGAGGACATGATCATATCTCACCAGTTTCCACTGGACCATGGCCAAAGACAAAGTCAATGACCTCCCAAAGTGACTGGAAAGCAAAAGTCTATAGTATTTTTCTTGGCCATTAGGTTATAAGGGTCATAAAAATGGGAAGCTATATTGGCATTCTTGTGAACTTTGATGAGAAAATAAACTAATTTTGAATAATTAATTTTAGAAAAATAGACAATATTTCTTACATTCTGTATTATAGATCAATTATTATCTCCTTTGGCTTCATGTTATATTTATATTTATATTATATCTAATAACAGAAAAAACTCCCATTAGAACAAATGTATACCAAAACCCAGCTGTCATTTGTAAGAAAGTATATCAAATAATGTTTTTTAAAAACAACTTAAAGCAAAGGCTAAATTATATGTGAGACACATATATAGTAATTAAACAGAGTGACATTTCAGGACCAGAAAGAATCCTAGAAATAAAGAGAAAGATAACACCATAAAGGAGTCATGTCATCAATAATACAGAACTGTAAACATGTACATACCTAACTACACGGCTTCAGAAATACTCAAAATGGGAGCTGACGGGACTAAGGATAGACATAGGTAAGCTCAGAAAAATATTTGGAAATTTCCACTCGTCTCTTTCACCAATTAGTGTAACTGCTAGAGAAAATAAGAGTATAGGAAAATGGAGACGTAGTAGTAAGGGGACTGATGTAGACATAGACCATTTGTAGAACAATCTACTCAAACTCACATTATTTTCAGACGACCATGGGACATTCACTAAGACAGACTCAGAAGGACTACAAGAAGCCAAAAGAATTTAAACCCTTGAAATCCTTAGTGTCTTTGAACACAACAAAATAAATCAGTAATTGCTGATGAGGAGATATTGAAAAGCCTTCAAGTATTTGGAGAGAAAAGACACTTCCAAATGATTCACTAGCTAAACCTATCACAAGAAACGTTATGTTAGATTTTTATCTTCATAATAATGAAAATGCAACCCAGCCTAACTTACAGAATGTAGGCACCATGAGGGAAATTTAGAGCATTCAAGTTTCTCTTATGAAAAATAAAGGTTTAAAATCAATGTTACAAGATTTAATATTAAGAATTTAGAGAAAGGAAAAAAATGGAACTCAAAGTGAGCAGATGCTAAAAAAAAAATGAAAGTCTGAATAGAATCAGCGAAATCTAACTAGTAATTCGTAAGAGAAAATAAATGAAAGTAAAGCTGTTTCACTGAAAAATTGTTTACCTTTGAATTAAACCATTCAAGGGGGAAAAAAAGACCCAAATGATTACGAATGAAAAGGAGCCATCGCTGCAGACATCAAAAGAAAAGGAGGCCGTTCCTGGGTGCAACTCTGCAGGTGGAGTGCTCGCCTTTCACAGTCCGCAGGGAATGCACACCTGTAATCCCAGCCCAGGGGAGGAGGCGGGAGGAGGGCAGCCCAAGCCATCGTCATCCTCAGTTACATGGGGCCCAGAGGCCAGCCACGCGTCTGTGGGACCTTGTCTGAGAAGAAGGCCACCGTAAACAGGTTTATGCAATACATTTGACATTTTTCAACTTTCATTTTAAAACTAAAAGCTAGACATTGAAAAAAATCATTTTATGTGAATTTCAAACCAGGGCAAGTGACAGAAAAGAAATCAGTGGTTACTGGTATTGGTTATCTGTTGGTTAGCTGGGCCATGGATGAGAAAGAAGCAAAAGGCAGCTTAGAGAATGAGGGGAAAGGCCCATGCTTAATCGGGACAGTGAGTGAACAGGAGTGTGTGTGTGCGTGTGTGTGCGTGTGTGTGTGTGTGTGTGTGTGTGTGTGTGTGTGTGTGTGTATGTGTGGTGTGTGTGGTGTGTGTGGTGTGTGTGTGTGTGTGTGTGTGGTGTGTGTGGTATGGTATGTGTGTGTGGTACGTGTGTGTGTGTGTGTGTGTGTGTGGTACGTGTGTGTGTGTGTGTGTGTGGTGTGTGTGTGTGTGGTGTGTGTGTATGTGTGGTGTGTGTGTGTGGTGTGTTATGTATGTGTGGTGTGTGTGTGTGTGATGTGTGGCGTGTGTGGTATGTGTGTGATGTATGTGGTGTGTGTGTATGTGTGTGTGTATGTGGTGTGTGTGTGGTGTGTGTGTGTGTGTGTGTGTGTGGTATGTGTGTGTGGTGTATGTGTATGTGGTGTGTGTGTGTATGTGTGTGAGTTGTGTGGTGTGTGTGTGTGTGTGTGTGTGTGTGTGTGTGTGAAAACTCACCAGACTGCATGGTATTTTAGTCAAAAAAGCCGGGAAGCTTTATCAAAGCTGTCCATTTTAAATGTGTTTGCTTTGTTGTACATATATTTAACCCAAAAAGATTGATTTTAAAAACAAAGAACAAATATAATAAAAGTTCTTAAAAAGACAAAACAAAATCATTGCAGAAATAAATTCATAAAATGTTAAAATGTAAGATTGAAGAGGTGTTCCATATTATAAAAATTTCAAATATGGAAGACATTTTTTAAAGTATAGACTACCCAAGAAAATGAAAAATAGAGGGGGAACAAAACCAGAATCTCAGATCTCAGGGGAGATCTCCCTGAGTATAAAGGAAACTGAAGATCTTTCAGTTTGAAATGCTTTATCGATGAATTTTTTTATTCAACAGATTTCTCCATTGAAATCACTTATAAAAATAGCTTGCTTTCCTCATACATCTGTTCTAGCATGGCCGGCATGATGCTTCGGGTCTCAGTATAAATACTAACTCCCACACTACCTGGCATTACCTGCCCCTTTCATGGAGTGTATTTGTCTGTGTGAACGCCTGGGGAAGTACGGTGAACTTGCCGTTGCATCATCTTGGGAACTTGACCTCTTCAGCTCTCAGGTTCTGGGCCTAAAAGAACAGTTTAGATCTTAAACCAGACACTGGGTCACAACAGTGGAGTGACCGCTGTCAACCCGTGGGTCACCTCACCTGTATTTCTTCTGACTCTGTAGACGGAGCAGCATCTTGTTGACTGCTCTACACACCTACCCCAAGGACACTGTCTTCTGTGGATCACTGCCACCGTTTGCTGCAAATCAGACCTGCCTGTTACCTTTTGTCTGTGTCGAACACTAAGATAGCTGCATCCACCTGACTCCTAATGAAGTGTCCCCACTGCCCACTGTTATAAGTGCGTGTTGGAGCTCAGAGGAGCCTGGTTCTGTAATAGCATCATCTCCTACCACCCAACACTAAAGTCCTTAATGCTGCTGGGAAGTTCTTTCTGCTTCCGTAAATGGTGGATCTTCTGGAGCACAGATGCCTTCTGGGATTTACAAGTTGTGCCCATTCTAAAGTATATACTCCGCATTCTTTTCATCGGCCATCTGCCATGGAAACTCTGGCGCTTCCACCACTACTGTGGCGGATTGCTCTTTATAAGCTAAGAGTGTGTTTGCATCATGTCCTGGCATCCTTGCTTGGATTTTAAGTCAAGTATCCTAGAGGAGTCTTCCAAGTTGATACATTCCCTTTTCAAACCATCTGCTCTGCTCAGATCGCTCCAAAGCTTCTGGAAGGTCTACTTCCTCTACTCTTTCCTCCCTCTCTCTGTCCTCCCCCTCCCCCCCTTTTCTTCCCTCCTTCTCCTTTGTTTTGGATATGCTATTTATCAAATGCAGCATGCTTATCCCCGTGCTAAGGAATATACAGAGATTATCATCTTCCTTAACCATCACTTTGGTTCTCTTTAGTAATCTGAGCAAGCCCTTATTAATAAGGAAATACAGATTCGGGATGAGTAGTGCTCCCCGACCACTTAGCTGGCTCTTCATTAATCTGTTCCTGAACCCTAACCCTGTTGCAAATTCCATCTTCTTAGCGATGACTCTGTTTTTCATTACCTCTTCTGTTTGACCAGTCTCTATTACTGGCAACACAGACGCCTGAACAATGCTTTTTTTGAAAGGATTTTTTTTTTTTTTTGCAGTTGTGAAATATGTGTTTATTCTGATACTTCCAACCAGTTATGTAACCCATTCATGAGAAATTGCCAGATCCAATTTCTAAAGGACTGTGGCTTGTTATGGTTTCAAGTTCAAAATCTTTCACTTTGAAACCAGGGAGCACACTCATGTCTGCTTTCTATACATTTGCTTCAGCTTGAAAGCTCACGCCCCAGCCTGTGCTGATACTCTGGGCCAGCATCAATGGGTCCTCCAGATGTTGGCTGCTTAGAGCTGTAGTCTCCCATCCTTCCCATGAGGAGTTTTTGTACAGGCTCAGGCTCCTTACTGAACGCTACTGCTGTGACACTCATGTTTCTCCACTAATGGGTGGGTAGTGTAAACCAGTTAAAGCAGGATGCTGAAGAGACCAGAAATCATTGCGCTGGGTCTGCGGTAGAGTCTTTGCCTAACATATGCATGGTCTTGGCTTCTTTCTCTGGTACGAGGGGAAATTTTAAGGCAATTCTATACCATGGTCAGGGAGAATCTTGGAAACAGGGTAAAACAGTATGGGCTGGGGAATATTTTGTGTGTGCATTTCCACTATATTCAAACTCAAGACACAGCCCTGAGCCCACAGCGCAGCTGAAGGCTCCTTCGCTGTATTTCTCCGAGGAGTACAGGCTGGAATAATCTCTTTGACCTTTTCAAAGCTTTACCACACAGATGAGAACTAGCTAAAAACATCTTTGCAGCTTAACATCTTTGCGTGTGTGTCTGGCCTCCGAAGCAGATTGGGCACACCACGCACTTGACATGACTATTCTACACAATGTACTGGGCTTGGGAGACACCCATAAGTAGAGTGATTTTGTGTTGGTGTCATAGATTTCTTAGAAACCAGCCCTTTTGCTCTCGGATATTTCCGCATTCTCCAATAATGATGCAATTTTTATCTTTTCATAGTTCTCCCATGATGCTGACATCCTTATCTATCCTATATATTTTTCATTTCGTACTTCCTCTCTTGTGTAAGTGTGCCCTGGGAACCCTGGGCAGTTAAGTTGATTAGTGGTGACTAACACCAACTGGGTAAGTTCCATATAAGGCTAACAGCTCTTGTAACTATGCTCAAACTTTTTTTTTCTATGATTAGTTCCAACAGATCTGGGGAAAATATCTTATGATTTATTGTCTATAGTGGCTAAAGACAAATCTAAAAAAATGGTTTGAAATATTATTGCTCAAAGTATGGACCATGGGCCAACAGCATCCCTGTTATCTGGGAGCTTGTTAGACAGACAATTCTCATGCCCTGCCCAGGTACTTGGAATTAATTTGAATTCTGGTACAACCTGTAGGTGATTCCTATGACTATTTGCATTTCAGAAGAATGACTTTGAAAAATAAAATAATTTCATGGGGGATTCTATGTAAGGATGACTCTTGGTTGTTCCTGTCATGGGCCAGGCACTGTGTTTGATACTTCATACATTTCTCACGAACCTACTAACTCTGAAGGTGCAATTTCTGCTTTATAGATGGGAATCTGACATTTAGACACTGACTTGTCCAAAGCCATCTTAGAATTATAAATGCTGACCTTGGACCCTGTGCTGTCTGTCTTGAAGTTATCTTTTAGCTTCTATTCTGCAGACACTGACTGGCCGTGAGTGTTCCTAACTATGATTCCAGAATGCACAAAGAGCATTTGACCTCTCTCTCCTCTGCAGCTCTCAAACCAGTGACGGACAAGAGTTAGGGCCTATGTGCTCCAACTTCCTGAACACTACAGGAAGATAATTCTGTGCAACATTTTGCATTATAACTCAGGTTTCTTGCAAGACCCATCTCTAATTGACCGCCAGTTTGATGAGCCCTCCTCTGCTCTGCTCCATCTCCCAGTAATTAAATCTCAGGGCTGAAGAGCTGGGTCTGTGGTTAAGAACACCTGCTAATCTTCCAGGGGACCTGGGTTCAAGTTTTAGCACTGTCGTCATAGCTCACAAATGTCTGTTAAGTCCAGTCTCAGGGAATTGGACACCTTCTTCTGGCTTCCTCAGGCATGGCATGCATGTGGTACACATGCAGAAACAGACTTAATACACATAAAATACAAATAAATGTTTTCATCTTTTAAGAAAGTGTATCTCAATCTCTGCTTCCAGAATGATTCGCATTAAGAGAGCAGAAACATAAGCTGGTTACCTGAGAGGCTATTTACACCGCACTTTTAAAGAGTACAGTTAAAAGGACAGTTAGCTTTCCTCGCCCCTAGGAATAGAGATGTATTTTATGAGACTGACAACGGCTGAAAGACATGAATCTGTCATGCTTATTAAATGAAGTACGCATCGTGGGGGAATCCAAGGGAAAGATTTGAATTATTTCCTCCTCCAATCTATAGGCATCTGCCATGGGTTCAGATCTCTCATTTCTGCTGATCAATAGACTGACCCTCTTGTCTTTTGCTTACAATTATTTTCTGTAGAAGAAATAAGTGTCATTGGGACCTGTGTAGCTTCTGTCCCTCCAGTCATCACACAGAGAAGCAAAAGTTCGATGTGTCAAATCGAACATCTCACGTCGACATCAAGCGCTGACATTTGTTCTCAGCCCCAGCATTAGGCGAGCGTGACAGATGTGAGTTTAGTGCAAGGTCCACACTTGCACTTTGAACTCAGTCATGGTAATTATGTTGCCAGCTGTGGCAGCACTAATGAAAAGCTTATCTGGATTTTCCTGGCAAGAGCAGAGGAGGTCAGGCTAAAAGAACGGCAAGAGAGCCGGGCGGTGGTGGCGCACGCCTTTAATCCCAGCACTCGGGAGGCAGAGGCAGGCGGATCTCTGTGAGTTCGAGGCCAGCCTGGGCTACCAAGTGAGTTCCAGGAAAGGCGCAAAGCTACACAGAGAAACCCTGTCTCGAAAAACCAAAAAAAAAAAAAAGTAGTTCGGGCTGGAGAAATGGCTCAGAGGTTAAGAGCACTGACTGCTCTTCCAGAGGTCCTGAGTTCAATTCCCAGCAACCACATGGTGGCTCACAACCATCTGTAATGAATTCTGGTGCCCTCTTCTGGCCTGTAGACATACATGCAGGCAGAACATTGTATACATAATAAATAAATAAATAAATAAATAAATAAATAAATAAATAAATAAATAAATCTTTAAAAAAAAAAAGAACGGCAAGAGACAACATTCGAATCATCTTTTGGAAAAGCTGGATGAAACAGATGCTGGCATTTCTAGCATATTTGAGGAAGCTGATGACGGTAAAGGCTGAGAGCAGGAGCAGGGCTGCAGGAAGGCTAAGTGCAGAGAGCCGAGAGCAGAAGGCAGACTTCGGCACCTGGGTGTCCTGCAGTTCCTCAGGAGCTCACACTTGCACAGGAATAAGGTTGATGGCAGAGACAGCATGCTTGCTTGCTGGAGACAGAATCACTGCTCAGGGCGCCCACAGACAGGAGCAAAGGAATGTTCCTGCCTCAGACAAGCCAGCAGACTGCGGACCAGAAGACATCAAGCGTTTATTCACCTACCACTTACTGTCCACCTGGCTCCATTGTAAGGAGGGGTGACATTGTCTTATTTCATTGACTCGGTCATTGCCCATTTATCACAAATGAGGTTAATTTTCTGGGGCCCTACATTCTGGCAGGTGCTAAACCGGGACCTGAATCAGGGTAGTCTGGCGGTAACTCCCAAACTCTTGACCATAGCATGTAACTCCCTGCCAATCAAAATAGTTTTGTACCCTAAGAGGCATGCTGAAGCAGATCCTGTGAGGAAGGGAACCGGGTGGAGAAGTGAAAGTGGAGAAAGGCTGTGTACCTATGGTGCAATCCTTTGTGGACAAAGTTCCCCGTTCCCGAGGTGTGGGGGCTGCAGAATAAACATCCACAGACCTTGGGGAGCCCATGTGGGGTTTTCCTGGGCCCGTGGTGCTGTGCAAGCACATTTTCCAGGAATTTCCACCATGAATGTCTGGACTCGAAGCGTGTCCATGTGGTGTGGTTCAAAGGCCTCCCAGAGTGAGTAGAAGCTGAACGGAGGAGGGCCGGGCTCTCACAGCTGAGACATGTACAGCTCCATGCTCTCCCGTTATCACCTAAATATAAACATATGGGTAAGAACTGGTTTGCAAAGAGGAAGATTAAGTTCTTATACATGTCTGGGCTGTCACTTCAAACTAGAAGTTCATGCATTACAAGTAGGCAGAGGGCACTGCTAGAACATGCATCTTGTCTCCCACCCACCCAGGCACGACATTGATACTACTGGTGCTTAGATTTCAATATTCTCTGTGCAACAGACTTACTCAGTCACTGCGTTTCATGAGCCCAGTTTATCAAGTGTTCATAGCAAGAGGAACAGTCCTTGCTGGGCTAACTAAGGTGCCGATGAAGTTGAAGTGTTCTGGGTCCTCCATCCGTGCAGGAGCCAAGATTAATTGTTCTTTTCTGTGCCCTCCTACAACATCCAAGAGTTATCTGAATATCTCCTAAGTATGAAACACAATGGATCTTTCTCTCAAAAGACATAATCTCGAAGGTATAAGAGTAGCTAAATAATTCTCTCTACCTGTTCTCTGTTGGTAGTTCTCACATTCTACTTCATGTTGCAGTGATACCAAAGAGTGTAGACAGCTGTAGGCAAGGGAAGACTTGATGGAGGAGGCAGTCAGCCTTGGCCTTAGGGGAATGCAGACTACCAGGTGAGGGAATACATGAAATAGCTGTCACACAGGGAGGCAAAGATCGCCAGCAAATCCTCCAAGCTGGGAAAGAGCTTTTGGAGGGTAGAAACTCGGGTTCTTCCGCCTTTCCCTTGAGGCCTCTCTTATGCCAAATATTTGTTTGATGTCAGGATCTGTTTGTCAGATTTCGCAGATCCTCAGCTTATGTCTGTGGAGACTCCAGTTCTGGTTTGATAATGGAAGGATGATAGAATTCTTCCTGTAGAAGGAATTCTAGCAAAACAGATGTATCAGCAAGGAGTGTCTGTAGAGTCAAATGTGGGTGGCCAAATACTGCAAAAACAGATATGCGGAGTTCCTTCAAGTATCCAGGATAGGAAATGTCTGTCCTGAACTCTCACTTACCAGCGCATTCAGGGTTCAGGACAGTGTAACTGTTATGGAAGCAAATCAATGCACAAAACTTGGGAGAGAGAACACCCTTCTTCAGAGCGTATGGCTCAGAAACTGAGTATAGGTTAAAAGATGCCAGCGTGGCAGCTCTGGATAAGCTTCCACTTCTGGGGCTATAACTTCATTTTTCCTTTTCAAAGGATGATTGTGGAGGCGAGGGAAACAGCCCAGTGGGGGAAATGCTGACTCCACACAGCAGAGACCGGTGGGTCCTGGCAGCTTGCTGGGCAGACAGTTTAGTCCATTGATGAGCTCCAGGTTCGGTGACAGATCCTTTCTAATACATAATTTATTTTTATTTTATGTTCATTGGTGTTTTGCCTGCATGGATGTCTATGTGAGGGTGTCAGAACCCCCAGAACTGGAGTTACAGACAGCTGTGAGCTACCATGTGGGTGCTGGGAATTGAACCTGGGTCCTCTGGAAGAGCAGCTGGTGCTCCTAACTGCTAAGCCATGTCTCTCATGCCAGGAGATCCTTTCTCAAAAAACAAGGTGAAGAGTGACTACAAAGGACACCCAACATTGCCCTCTGACCTCCACATGTGCCCTTACACACACACACACACACACCCATATGCACACACGCCCACGCACACACACACACACACACACACACACACACACACACCCCATACGGATGAATACATGCAAGCACAAATAATGAATTGATTTATTTTTAAAATGTTTTATGTGTATGGGTGTTTTGCCTGCTTGTATATCTGTGTACCGTGTGTGTGCCTGGTGCTTGAGGAGGCCAGAAGAGGGCGACAGTCCCCTTGGACTGGAGCCACCATGTGAGTCCTGGGAATTGAACCTGGATCTCACACCAGCAGCCAAGTGCTCTTAACCCCAATAAATAAATTTTAAAAAGAAATGTTATTGTGATAAAATTTAAGTAATACAGAATTTCCCACCATACCTTGTTTTCAATGAAAGGAAATAAATTCTTGGGATGTGAAATCAAGAGACTTGAGAGTTATATTTCAATTTATAGCTTTCATTTCTCCCACTCAAACATAAAATACGTGAATACTTCAAGGCCTCTTATCTTCCCATCTCCTGGATTTAGACTATGATTCCTTAGCTCTTTTGTTACCTGATTTCAAACACTGATATTAAACATAGTGGCTCCTCTAGCCACAAAAAAAAAAAAAAAAAAAATCCTCCCATGGTTTGTAATCTACCCAGAGACTTTTTATGGAGTGGAGGGACGATGTTTCCTCCTCTACACAAGGAAGTAATCAGCAGCAGAAGCAGGAGGAGAGGAGATACTGTGACTGGGTTGTGCCATCAATGAGAGGCCCCAAGAAGAGACAAAAATCACTTGCAGGGTTGTGTCCAGAGGCAGAAATGTGAAGGCTTGCTCAGGCGGCCAGATCTGGCCAATGACTCCAGAGTAAGAAACCGCTATTCCGTCTTCGCTTATATTTTAGCCTTCTTTGTGTGGCGTGTGTAGGGGGGTGGGTGTGGGTGTGTGCACACACATGTGTACATGTATGCATGTAGAGGCCAGGCAGGGTCCACGTCAGACATCTTCCTCTGTCACTTCCTCATCTTATTTTTGGAGACAGTCTCTCTTACTGAACCCGAAACTTGCTGATGAGCTTAGATTGCCGCTGCCACCGTGTCCAGGGATGCTCCCGTCTCTGCATCCCCAGCAGCAGGCACACGTCACCGAGACTTTTACATGGGTGCCTGGGGTCAAACTTTCCTGGGTCTGCGTGCTCTTGTGA
Organism: Peromyscus leucopus; assembly: GCF_004664715.2. NCBI lineage: Eukaryota > Metazoa > Chordata > Mammalia > Rodentia > Cricetidae > Peromyscus > Peromyscus leucopus. The sequence continues at coordinate 80,239,202 of NC_051071.1, forward strand.
TAAACACTTTATTGACTGAACCATCTCTCCAGCCCCTCTCTTGTTATCTGAGTTTGCCACCTAGAATATGAACAACCTTTTTACATGCTCCGTGTCTCTCCAACACTACGGAAATCTCTCTCACCCGCAGGACTGTGGGCGCCAATGAGGCACAAGGTCACACTGGCTTGGGAATCAGCCCTAGCTGCTAGTTGCCGGCAGTTTACATTATGTGTGTGTGTGTGTGTGTGTATATATAAAATGGTGACAGACCCCTTGGACTAGAGCTACCATGTGGCATATATATAGTCTTTCTGGGCTTTGTTGCTGTGAAACAAAAATCCGGGGACAAGGTCAGACGCCTCCTTTCTGTCCCAGCTGCCGGTCCCCTTCCTTTCTCACTCTCAATCTTCCATCCTCTACTCTCCTGGACACAGCCTGGCTTTTCCATTCAAAGGCTTCCAAATTCTTTTTTTCTCTACTTCTTCACTTTAAAAAATAGCAGCTCCCCAAAGAAGGCCAAAGTCAATTATACACACACACACACACACACACACACACCACACACACACACACACACAATCCCATAGCATTTTATGAATGCATGAAATGTCCAGAATAGGCACATCTACAGACAGAAAGTAGTCTAATGGTGTTTACAATGGGGGCCTGGGGTTTTATTTTGAGTTATTGAAGTGTTTCTAGGTTGTCTGTAATCATGGCTAAATATTTGTGAATTTCCTAAAAGCAACTGAACAGCATATTTCAAATGGGTGAATTATTGTTGTGAATTATGTATCAATAGAACAACTAAATACCATATGAACAGTATGACATGGATATATGCTATAAGAGCTTACCAATGGACTGAATTCTAGTCCCTGGGTTAGCATGTGTTTAAATTAGCTGTCACATTTGAAAAGTAGAGACAGCTTATATAAAAAGCCAGCTTCCTGACATTGGAATCTCTTAGTGTAAACATCTACACTTTCCTGCCTGCAGATAAGCAACTGGCAGCTGGTGGCTTGGGATCCCTTGAGACCTTGGGACCTGTGCCCTCTCAGGCACCTCATCTTGCTGATGTGTCTCTATCAGACTATTTCTTCCAGGGGGTTAATACCTTCTGACTAGATCCCCACTAACTCACCAGACATCTGTAGAGTGTGCCCTTCCCTCCTTGGCTGCTCACAAGCCTGCACAAGCTTCCCCCCCCCCCCCGGCCTTCTGCTTTCCCCTTCATCCCACAAGTCTTTTCTGTCATTATTATTGTGAAGTTCTTCACTCACTATACCACCCTCTGTCGATTCTGCTACTTTTCCATGTCGGTTGTTTCATTTCTGTCGTTCATTTTAGCCCCAAACATGCCAGGGGTAATCCATATTCCCTGCCGTTTCTTTGCCTCCCACTCAGCGGGCTGGCTCCAGTTTTGGCTTCTCTCACTCTGCTGAAAGCTCCTGCTACAGTTCTCTACAAGAGAGCAGTAAGAAATCCAGTCTAGTACGTGTCTCTCGAGTCTCCCTTTCTTCAACACCTTGCCACTTTTCTGCCCAGGAAATATAGAAAATTGAAAGGGAAAAGTCCTCTCCGTGTCACCTAATGTAGTAATTTTGAAAACCTGTGATGTGAGCTTTCTTTTCCTTACACATACCTTTCCTGACATTTTGCAGCTCTCCTGGAACTAACTGCCCAACCAGTGTGCACTGGATTTGGCAGCTCATTCAATAAACAGTCAATAAAGCCAGGCTATGTGGAGAAAGACTGTCCTCATGGAGTTTTCAGTCAGCTGAAATGCTAGAAGGATGTAGAACTGCCAGCATGACTTAACTCCCGAAGAAAGCATGTTTCTCAGAGAACACACAGCACAGGGAGGTGACCTGCGCCAGGTGGCTGGTGAGATTGGAGGAATCACACCTGGAAGTCACAGTTGGGTTCTACTAATCCTTTGAGTCACAAAGAGTGGTGGCAGTGGTGGAGCAGGGAGAGAAAGAGGGAGGAGGAGGGGAGAGAGAACATTCTGGATGGTGGGAAAACAGCCAAAGGAGTATCGGAAAAGCATGAGAAATGGACTAAAAACTACAGAAGTGGAGGAGAGATGAGGCTAATAGACGAAACGGAGTCTCCTTGGTCATAAGTGGAGTCTTGTCATCCTGAGGGCATAGATGGTGGTGAAAGTACAAAGTGACAAAGACACACTACACCCTACAGCACTCCCAACATCTACAAAGCTGTCCCTGCCGCTTGCAGGGAACCTAGAGATGCAGGGGGCCAGAGATAAGAAAGGGGCTTTGGAAACACATCGTTCATGTGGGATAGGGGAGAGCTGATCGTGTTGCCAGAGTCCACAAATATTTAGATGGTAAAATCAACAGCAAAAATGTGGGTTCTATGGGTGCCATGAAACCATCAGACTACACGTGGCCTTCCCAACTGCCGTGGAAAGTACTCATGTCTGGGTCAAGGCCAGAGGCACCGTTGGCTGAGCGTTGTCAGGATGGCAGCTTTTGAAATGAAAACAAAGACCTCAAATGTTTCCTTCTGGACAAATTTAGTAACTTGACAATGATAGATTCTCTTCCAGGTTAGAGGTCAGAGAAGAACGAGAGTCAGATGAAGGAAGGTGTTGGGAGATCTTCTGGCTCAGGTCTTGAGCTGGATTAATAAGCTCGGCTCTTCTGGCTTGCATTAGGTCCAGACCTCAGGCTCTGGGAACTGATCAGCAATCAATACAGACGCTGTCCACAGCTGAGTGGTGGCAGGAAATTCCTAGGGCTGCCTTGCCATAAGTCGTCTTCGGCCACAGTTCCCTCCTGGCCCTTGTTCATGGCAGCCTCCTGGTTGATCAGGCGTTGCCTCCAATGGCAGAGGAAGGAGAAGGGCATGGGACAGAAGAGGGGTTCGGAATGTGCCCCCATCCTAGCCTGGGATGGTTCTTCCTCTGTGCTGTCTTTGCACTTTAGTGAAACCCTTCATATACTAAGCGCCTTCAGCACACTTTAGTGCTAACCTGTCCTCCTCTCCTTCAGTCCCAGAGGCAGTGACGGAGAGAGAGAGACTGCAGGGCAGCCAGCACACAATCACACTGGTCCTCAGACTGGCAGAGGACCTTCTGGGTGCCCACCCCCATCGCAGCTCTCTGTAAGCATCATGGGAACCACCTTGCCGCCAGGATGGTGCAGAAGGTAAGGTGCCCGCCCATCTGGAATGGGCCCTTTCCGAGGCTAGATTTGTGATTATTTCCTTTGGTGTGAGTTAGCTTGTGTTTTGTTGCTATTGCTTAGGGGTTTGGTGAACAACAAGGCCACCCTCTCCTCCTGAATCCCACATCCCCCCTTGATGATTAAAAATGTAACTCCTGAAGTGGCACCCAGGGAGAATGGCTCAAGGCTGTCACTGGGATCTTTCTGGCATACCCAAAAAATGGAACTCAAAGGCAGTTTTCATGGCAGACATTCTCCCACGTCCTTGACTTAGGACACTATATTCAAGTTTAATTCAAAGCTCAGAACACTAACATTGCCACGAGGCTTATAGTAGCCTTTAAGTATTATTTGTTGGGTTATAGTTGTGGTACAATAATAAGGTGCTTGTTTGTAGTGTGCAAGGCTTTGGGTTCCATCTCCAATGCCATAACATGCAAATAAATACTTTCTCAAAGCAGTGGGGCAACCCAGGACTGGAATCCAACCTCTGATGGACACTTACCTTTTCGGCTTCTCCCACATCACACTTGTGTTCACACCACCTTAGTTTATTTGCCATTCTATCAATAAACTCTGTATTCATCTGACAGCTGAATGTAATGTGAGGTCTTTAAAAGAATAGCCTACAGAAGGCCATGCCAGGAGGCTGGAGAGATGGCTCAGAGATTAAGAGCACTGGCTGCTCTTCCAGAGGTCCTGAGTTCAATTCCCAGCAACCACATGGTGGCTCACAACCATCTGTAATGAAATCTGATGCCCTCTTCTGGAATGCAAGCATACATGCAGATAGAACACTGATACATAAAATACATACATACATACACACATACAGAAGGAAAGAAAGAAAGAAGGCCATGCCAGGAAACTTCTCTATACTGGCATGGTTTCAATGGACAAAAAATGGGAAATTCATGTTTTCCTCAGTGGTCATGTGAAATCAAAATTAACTCACAGTGTGGCAGAAAATAGTTCTCCCAAATTGTTTCAAAGCCTTCTAAGTTTCTGCATCATCTACAAAAGTTACATTTCAGATATGACCTCCCGGGGCTGAGGAATGCGCAGGAATCCACCCAGAGAAAGGAGGAAGGACGTTATTCCTGGCTCAGAAGAGCTGTCATCAACTGCCTGGGGAGCTGAGGTCAGGAAGGAACCAGCTGAGAGGGGCGGGAGGGGCCGGCAGAATCTTCTGTCCTTTCAGTCCATGCCAGGCGACAAGTTGGGAGTTCAGTTCCTTCCTTCTCTCCCTCCACACTTCCTTTCCCTCCCTTTTCCATCTCCATGAGAAAAGATAAGGAAGGAGATGAGGCCTCACTGTCCAAGTCTGTAAGTTCAGTGATTCCAGTCCTCAGGCTGCTTTTAAGGCAAACACAATTTACCTCTGTCCAGAAAGAGTTCTCAGAAGACAACTTCTTGCGAGTTGATTCTCTTCTTCCATCGTGGGTCCCAGGGATGGAACTCGGGTCACCAGTTTTGTGTGGCCAGCACTTTTTTTCCCCACCTGCTGAGCCATCTTGCCAATCCTGCCACACCACATTTATGTAATAGATAATTAACTTCAGTGAAAGGAAGATTTTTCTTTCACCTGAGATGGGTCGGACAATGCTGTTCTTTACAGCTTTGCTAAAGTTCGCTACTTTCTGAGCTCAGCCATTTTATGTTTATTTTCCAGAAGGTCGGCTACTGTGAGCTTAGGAGAGTAACAAAGAGGCAGCATCTACCAACCATTCGGTGTCCCCCACATTCACAAGGAGAAGAGAGAGCAGCTGGCTCTGGCGAGGGACGGGAGCAACCAGCCCTTTACCATGGATTGAGTGTCAGAGCACACCCTCAGGACAGGGCCCCGGCACTGAGAAATAGCGGCCTCTGATGGACTGCTGGGGAACCATATTGTCTAGGCTTTGGTCAAACCGGTGGTTGTTCCGTTTGGAAAGAGAAAGCTGAAGCAGCCTTCTGCAGGCTTGGCACGTCGGTGGAAAATTTTGCAGATTAAGGGAACTTTTATGACGGAGAGGAGAATGTACAGCGCAATTTCGAACTGGATGAAGAAACAAAGCGGAGTGTGACCCGGTAGCTCCCCCACACGAACTGTAGGCTCGGCTGCTCTAGGCAGAGCTGACGTGTGGGAGGTGAGGAACTCCGTCCTCTTGAGCGAGCGGGTGACAGATAATATGAAACCACACTGTGTTTCAGCAGGATGGGGCCTCTTTTTCTGAGTCACCCCCTAACTCAGGACGTTAGTACTGAAACCCCCAACCAGGTTTTCCTGCCTGGCTCTCTAAAAGCACACACAGCCCAGGCGTGTTCGTTAAATTAGTCAACAATGCTTAAATAAAACCCAGTAAATCTGGTGTCTTCCTTGCTGGACCACTCAAAACAAGAAAAGGCTGCAAAGTTGGAACATTCCTCTCCATTAATAAAGGTCTCTGGTTTCGCTTCTCCACGTCACCATCATTTGCAGTCGGTCTGCAGAGAACCCGAGGGGGTAGCAGGAGCTCTCGTTGAGTGTGTGCTATGTGCCGGTTAGGGAGAAAGGAAGACAGCACCATATGGCTTACATACTTCCTTCAGAGCCTCGCCGAGGAAACACATGTAGAAGGATAGAGAGCTGCAGTCTCCTCCACGGAGATGGTGCTCCTTATACCCATCACTCAAAGGGAGACAAGACCCACTCTTCTCAACTGGATCCCTCCCGAAGGATGGCCACCATTTACTCTGTTCTGTTAAACTCTCTCTCTGTGACAAACGCTGCTTCAAACAGCTCCTCTGCTTTGTCTTACACTTTATCTTCACCAAGCAGCTCTTTAAAGACTAGAGAACCAAGGGCCAAGGAAACAAGGAGATAGAAAAGCCAGTAAGAAGCAGCAAGCAGAAGCAGGTTCCAGCTTAACCTGTCGTTCCCATTCTCTGGGGTTCTCCCGTAATCGATCGAATGCAAAGCCACTGTGCATGAAATCGTCCAGGGAGGGTGACTCCAGGGATGACAGCAGCGTGTGGACTGGCTTCTACTCCTGCTGGTTAAGCTCTGATCCTCACTTGTCACCAGCGTGAGGTGGCTGTTTTCAAAGGACTCTTTTTTTTTTTTTTTTTTTTTTTTCCGTTTTTCGAGACAGGGTTTCTCTGTGTAGCTTTGCGCCTTTTCTAGAACTCACTCTGTAGCCCAGGCTGGCCTCGAACTCACAGAGATCCGCCTGGCTCTGCCTCCCGAGTGCTGGGATTGAAGGCGTGCGCCACCACCGCCCGGCTTCAAGGGACTCTTGCATTCATCTACTCGATTTTGACTTCATTGTTTAAGAATGAGACTATGTAAGGCATGAGGAACGTGCCCAGAGTATTTTACCTCACTTCTTTCGACTCTCATTTCTTTCTTCATTTTACAAAGGATAAAAAAGAAATATCCCCTTCACTGATATTGTGGCACCCACAAGGATTATCAGGCATGTTCTCCCACCCCCTTCTATAACTTTAATCTTTAAATGAAAAAAGTTCTAGTGAATAATCAAATGTATATTTGGAAAGAAATTGGATTCTATCTATTTCTCACTCCCATTCCTACACATGAAGTATAATATAAAATGCTGTTTAAAATGATGACTCCTATCTCCTGAGTAAACTGGGAGGGTGGGGGTGGGGAATAGAGGGTAGGGGATGAGGGATGAGAACATAAGGGAATGGGATGGTCGAGCTGGAACAGGGATGGAGTGGGAGAGCAATGAAAGTGATACCATGATAGAGGGAGACATCATGGGGATAGGGAGAAACCCTCATGCTAGGGAATTCCCAGGAATCCACAAGGATGACCCCAGCTTAGACTACTAGCAATAGTGGAGAGGGTGCCTGAACTGGCTTACCCCAGTAATCAGATTGGTGAATACCCTAACTGTCATCATAGAGCCTTCATCCAGTAACTGATGGAAGCAGATGCAGAGATTCATAGCCAAGCACAAGGCCGAGCTCCAGAAGTCCGGTTGAAGAGATAGAAGAGGGATTCTATGAGCAAGGGGCATCGAGATCATGATGGGGAAACCTACAGAGACAACCAAACCAAACTAGTGGGAACTCATGAACTTTAGACCAACAGCTGTGGAGCTTTCATGGGACTGGACTAGGCCCTCTGCATAAGAGAGACAGTTGTGTAGCTTGGTCTATTTAAGGGGCCACTGGCAGTGGGATCAGAATCTATCCCTGGTGCATAAGCTGGCTTTTTGGAGCCCGTTACCTATGGTGAGACATCTTGCACAGCCTTGATGCAGGGGGAGGGGCTTGGTCCAATGCCTCAACTGGATGTACCAGGCTTTGTTGACTCTGAATGGGAGGCCTTACCTTTTTGGAGGGGGGGATGGGAGGTGGGTGGGGTGGGGGAGCAGGAAGAGGGATGAGGGGAATCTATGGTTGGAATGTAAAATGAATCAAAAAAAAAGAAAAGAAAAAGAATGACGGCTCCTAATAACGAGAGAAGAGCAGATTGGGCCTGGCCTCCAGGACCACACCTTCTGCCCACCCTGAGTGCGGCTATCACGCTGGTGATAAAGCATCATTGCTTCTTTCATACTCCAGCTGGCTTAGGACAGCCGGGCCTAACAGAAAGAGCACAGGAGAAGAGTTCATTTTCATTTTGTAGCCCAGGATGGCCTTGAACTCCAGATTAGCATGGCTCAGCCTCCCACATGCTGAGATTGCAGAAGGACACCACTGGCCCAGAGGAATTAACTCTGAAATCTATGACCTTGTCTTACTTGTTGTTATTGTGTGCATACATCTTCAGTGAGATCTCTTTGCTAAATTAACTATCGGGTGGCGTTCCGGCCTTGAAGCAGGCAGCTTGCTCTAGGTTTTGACAGAAACCTGGCCTCAGCTCTGCCCTTAACACATTCTCACAGATTCTCCCTCTCATACAGCTTTCCTGTTTTAATTCCTTAGGCTTTGATTCTCCATCCCTAGCTCTCCAGATGTAGTTTGGGTCTTGACTATCCCCCCAGAGAGGCACGAGTTAACAGTTTGGTCTTCAGAATAGCACTACAGGGAAATGAAAGGCCTCTCAGGGGTGGGTCCTTCTGTGAACTCTGTGAGTCACTGAAGGCATTTCCCCTGGTGGGATTACAGGGCTCCTGTCCCCTCTACACTTCTTTGTCCCCTAGCTTGCTATAAAGCGGGTGGAGTTAGCGCTACCACATGTTCCTACCATGAGCTCCTGCCTCGTCATGAGTCCAAAAAGCAGTGGGACCAATCATACAAGGGACTGGAACCTCCAACCTGAGCCAAAGTGAGCTTCTCTTATTTTTGAATATCTCAGATATTTGCCACAGTAACGGCAAACCGACTGGTACCCATCCCTTCTCAAACATAAGCAATCTTCCCAGCACTTCCAAAGCCATCCCCTCTCGCTAGCATGAAAAGGACTACATGAAGTTATGTAGGTAAATCTAAGCCAGGAAGACCAAGTTGGAAAGTTCCCCTTCACAACTACCAGAAATGAAAATTGGGCCCCATGGTTGACACAATTTCCTCCGAGACACTTCTATTTCCAGCCTGTCTAAGGTTTCTGTTTTTGGTTTCTGGGACTGGAAAAGCTACGGACTGCCATAGAGCACATACATTTCATAATTTACGGAAGTGCATGTGAAGGCTTTCCTTTGATTGTAGGTGGGGTGGAGGAAATTGGCCAAAATTATACCAAAAGCTTCTTGACCTCAAGGCTGAGCACGGAGTGCTTGATCTAGAGCTTGTAGTTGGAAGCATTTGAAGAGGATTGACTGTCCTTCGCTGGTGTCTTAAACTTAGAACGATGTTCATGCTTGCATGTGGCTGAAGCTGCTTGCTGCTTCTTCCTGCAGGCTGCGCAGGTGTGTGCGTCTACCAGGAGAGCGACATCACTCTTCTCTTCATTCTCCCAGACACCTACGTATCATCTCCCATGGACCAAAAATGCAAGGCCCGTGTAAATGTTCTATAAATACTGGCTGGTGATGGGTGTGAATAGAAGAATTTGTTATTACTTATGATCACAGTCTTTCAGGGTTTACAGGGGAGTTCCAAGATAATCACAAATATTTGAAGTAGGTAGGGTATATTTTTAATTTGGAAGAGAATAGCATCCTAAATGTATATATAGATTGTTAGCCACCTACTACACATGTCAGAAATGTCATTTTGGAGAATGTCTCTTCTGTATTTAGAATCTAACTTCCGCAGAAGGAAAACAAATCAGCCCTAGGTGAAGCAATTCTGTTCTTTTTTTTTTTCCATCCAAGAGAACAGTGTGTGAGCCAAGGTCAAAGGGGCTTGTTGAAGTTCAAAGAAGTGAATGGTCGGGGGAATTCACAGAGGCAATTTATGGGAAGTCTGAACTTCAATAAATTCAGTCTGTGAAAGAATTATTACGTGTGTGTGTGTGTGTGTGTGTGTGTGTGTGTGTGTGTGTGTGTGGTGTGCTGTGTATGCATGTATGAGAACATGTGTGCATGTGTGGGTGGGTGAATGTGGAGGCCAGAGGTTGATTTCAGGTTACTCCCTCAATCACTGTCCACGTCGCTCTTTGAGGCAGGGTCTCTCCTTACATCTGGAGCTCATCAGTTCACACTGGCCAGCCAGCGAGCCCCAGGGATCCTTTTGGTTTGCCTCCACAGTGCTAGCATTTGCAGCATCTGCCACTGCTGGCGTTTTTGTATGAGTGTCAGGGCTCAAACATAGGTACTCGTGATTGCAGAGTCCTTCTTAGAAATTATTTAAACAGAATTGCACACGTCACAATAATTCAGTAAAGCAAGGTGCAGTAACAAAATATTACTGATGAGCTAACCTATCACGAGCCTAGGGAGTAGGGCTCCTGTGCACACAAATTCCTTTTCTGCTCCTGTGTTTAAAGCTGAACATCCAAGACAAGGTCTGCTGTAGTCTTTGGATCGTCCTCCTTTGTGGGATCCTGCACATTAGATTCTCCCAAGCAGGACCATGATGGCAGCATGAATGCAGTGGCCTTGATACACACATGTGCCAAGCTTTAGTGAGGAGCAACGCTGCCCACCAGGAGCAGAAAAGAAATCACCAGGTCATTACCATTTTATCCATCAATCCCATTTCTGTGCAATATAGCCAAAAGAGGTATCTGCACCCCATATTCACTGAAGCATTATTCACAAGAATCTCTTCATAGAACCAACCTACGTGTATCTCAAATTCAGGAAGAGGTAAAGAAAGTGCTGATCTGTAGGCACTTTCACACTTACACACACACACACACCGGAATGTTATTCAGTCACTTAACAGGCAAATGAGGAATAGTACACTAAGCAAAGTAACTCGGGCCTGGAAAGGCAAACATCATGTCTTCACTTACATTTGAAATCTTAAGTAGTCGAACTCATAGATGGCAGTGACCAGAAGTTAGGGAGTAGAAGGGATGGAGAGATGTTGACCAAAAGGTACAACATAGCAGTGAGATAGGAGGAATGGATGACAATATTTGAGGTGACAGATATATTGAGTCAATCGCTCCACACTATATGCATATGACATCATCACCCTATACTTGATAATTACATACATTACAATTTTCCAATATACAATTTAAAAACATAAATGAAATCATTGGGAGGACAGTGGAAAACTCCCAGAATCCATGGGAATGCTGTAGAAGCTGAGGAAGCCATAGGTATATAGACAGCAGGAAGCAAGCCAAGATCATGTCACAGGCAGGCTCCACTTCAGTTGTGGATTTAAATCACTCAAAATTCAGAGTCTGTGGTGAGAGCCCGAAGTTGGCCATCCTCAGACTGGTACCCTGGCTGTCTGGGGGCCTTTTCAGAGTCCCTAGTGACAATGGGCCTCACTGTCTCTCAAGGCTCAGATGCCTCCAGAATGAAGGATTTTGGGGCTGGACAGTTAAACATACATTATGGTATTATTTTTTATTAGCTACAGTTTAAAGAGGGAGACATCCCAAGTGGGCCTTAATTAGCAATCCATATGATGGTAATGGGATCTTTCTTTTCAGTCTCCACCATGGTCTGAGGCTCTATTCTCCCAGAATTCCCTTGGGTTTCGGTGGTTTGGGGTGACTCTTTCCCCGTGGCTACCCTTCTAAGCCACAAGGTAAGAAACTCTTGACCAGAGATTGTGAAAGCTGAAAGTCTGCCCCATTTACCCGATAGTGGCTGTAATGAGTCACTTGCTAATAAAACAAAACTCTCAGCTCAAATTAAATATGCCCAGAGCCAAGTAAACTTCACACAGCAAACTTGATTTACAGCAAGGAGGGGCCACAGGCATCGCTTCACACCCTCTCCCATGTCTGCCCTCTTACGGGATTCCTCACAAAGTCTGAGATTTGTAGATGTGGCTGCGGTGATGAATGAGTGGATGTTCCCTTGAGGCCCAGCCCTCCAGAGTGGAGCTGATCAGTCCATGTGGCTTTGAGGAAGTTGGCCTTGGAAATGAAAGCTAATGGAAATGCATAAAGGGAACATTGATGAAATAGAAAACCACCTTAAATTTCAAAGTCATCCTTTACAGAGGACTTTTCGGTACACTAAACTTCCAGCAGCATCCAATGTATGAGCATCCTGAAAGTAGCCTCGGAGTTTAAGTGGTCATTTTAAGAAACATGAGCTTCCTGATCTAGGTCTCTTAATTCCAGTGAAAATCCTGCAGTGTTTAAAGACCAGATGCTCTTATATAGAGGGACCCATGCCTCAGTGTCATTACTAGTTGGGCAAAAAGCCCTGTGATCAGCCACTAGAGAGGAGATAGGGGCCAACACTACCCCAGTGGTGATGCCAGAAAGAGAGCTGCTTGAGATGCAAAAAGAGGAGGGAGCATTTCTGTTCTTGGAGACAGGATGCAGAGAGTCATTGTTGCTGCTGGATGCTATGGCAATCTACTGCAAGTCATGGCCAGGCAAGCAAGTCTGTTCTGCCTTGAGAAGAAAAGCTACCTCTTATTAACATGGGCTGAATACACATGTGCCTAGGACTGCAGATTCCATCGCAGTGAAAGGAGTGTGATTCTGGACTAAGAAGGTCTAGGGTGAAGCACTCAGCCCCGTCTCTGGGCTCTGCCGGTGATTTGAGACAAATGGGAGAGAGGCAGCTTAAGCAACCGGCTCTAAGAACACAGAGACCCAGCTTTTCTTCCTGCCCTGGAAATCTGAATCAATGCAGCTACTCCAAATGCTTGAAGCAAGGCCCTGGTGGCAACACTTCCCCAAAACATAAGATCAGTGGAACAATTGCCCTCCCCTGCAAACAAAAACAACAGTAAAAATGCTGAGACAACGGGCTTATCAGGAATCCACTTTATCAGCTTTCTCACTGGTGTTGACAGCCTTGGCATAGCTCAAAACCCGCTTCTGGCTATCAGCTTACTAAAAGCAGCCCAATCCAGCCAGGGCTCTGTTGAGCGAACAGGAACAGCATTAAACCGTTCGTGTTGCAAACCCGGAGGCAGCAGTCTGGTTCTGTTCACAAGGCCACAGGGCTGACCCACCAGCCTGCAGCCACTCGCCAGGACTGATGGCTTTGTTCTCTCCCCAGCACCACATGCAATGGTCTCGCATATGAAGCTTGACATTGGCTACGGCAGGAGTATTTACATCACGGAAATGCACAAAGGCCACAAGTCAAAAACCTTAATTTCCATGAAGTTGGTTATAAAACAATCACTCATGTGTCTCTTTCCCTCACTAAACAGTAGTATTGGAACAGTCAACACCCAAGGCACCTTTCCTGGACGTAATCCTATTTGTGCTTTTACTCTCAGGGCTGGGATGTATTGAGTTTAGAGGTCCAAGTACACACAATGAAGGGACTAAGTGTTCCGCTCACTTTTGAAGGCCAAAGGCAGCATCTTTCTTGTACATTGCACAATGTCAAACACTCAAATGCTCGTTCGTTTGAGGGCAATTTTGAAGATGAGGATGAAGCAATGGCCATAGTTTAGTTCATCTGTAGACTCCCAAAGCAGTGGGCCGCAGAGGAAGAATGAACACATTGTTCTTCGTTCACAGCCCATCAGCAAGGACAGCACAGAATGGAACCCAGCGTGGCCTTGGTGTTTACACGCCTCTCAATAGCTTTCGACATCTTTGATAACTTTCACCCCTGTACTTACTGAGTGCACCAGTGGCTTCTGAAAGTTACGTGGCAAGACCTCTGGATTTCTGCTGGGACCTTCTGTGGGGACACTGCTCTTTTTCCAGGAGACTTAGTGGCCTTGGCACTGTGCTGTGTCTAGAGAGGGAAGTCAGGGAATTTTTTCCACTTCCAGTCCTCTGTTCCATTTCCTAAGACAATGGGCTCCAAATTGTCCCTGAGTTGGTACTCAAACACCTCTCTGAGAAGTTTACAAAAGTATTTCAGCTTAAGAATTGGCCATGCTACTTACTTTACTGACATCCTAAAAAAAAAAGTGTTCTACAATTTTATAAAACAACAACAACAAAAAACAAAACACCACCACCACCACCACTACCACCAAAAACTAGTCCTTTTGAATATTGCTAGGGCAGAGAGAAGAAAGACTGTGTAACAGGAAATGAAGTGGTATTTTCCTGTTGACCTAAAACTGAGAAATAAGATACGTGCCATTCAGATGATTTTTTTTAAAGTAACCAAAAATGCATCTAAAATGGCATAAACATCAGAGAACTGTTTTGACTTAAATAATAGGACCATGTGTATCACAACACACCTATTAGCACAGCTATTACCAAAAAGGTTAAGATGTTAAGTAAACGTCGGCAGGCATATGAGGAAAAGGAAACGCTGTAGGGATGGCAGTTGGCGCTGCCAATGTTCAACGTAGACAATGGTATAAATGTTCCTCCAAAAATAAAAGACAGAAATGTCATACTTTTCATCAGTCTCTTCTCTGAAAAGAAATGAAGTTGATGCTTCACAAAAATGCCTACACCCCCATGCTCACTGAGGCTTATCCACAATCACCAAGATATGGAAGCAAGCTAAGAGGGTACTGACAGATGGTGTCTTAGAGTTAATATTGCTGTGATGAAACACCATGAAAAAAAGCAAGCTGGGGAGGGGATGGTTTATTTCACACAGTTCCATGTAACAGTTCATCATCAAAGGCAGTGAGGGCTGGAACTCACAGGGCAGGAACCAGGAGGCAGGAGTGATACAGAGGCCATGGAGAAGTGCTGCTTACTGGCTTGTTCCTCATGGCTTCCTCAGCTGCTTTCTTATAGAAGCCAGGACCACCAGCCCAGGGATGGCACCACCCACAGTGGGCTGGGCCCTCCCTCATCAATCACTAATTAAGAAAGTGTCCCACAGTCTGTGTACCGCCCAGTCTTCTGGAGGCATTTTCTCAGTTGAGGCCCCCTCCTCTCCAATGACTCTATCTTGTGTCAAGTTGACATAAAACTGTCCAGCACAGGTGGATTAGGAAAATATGATATATATATATATCCAATGATTATTTCTCGGCCTTACACAAAGGAGATCCTGTCATACTCACAACATGAATAAACGAAAGGACAGTATGCTACATGAAGGAAAGGAAAATATTGGAAAAATCTCACAAACTTAAAAACAAAGCCAAACATATGGTTGCTGGAAGTTTAAAAAATAAGAGCTGGGTACAGTCACACACACCTTTAATCCCAGCACTCGGGAGGCAGAGCCAGGCGGATCTCTGTGAGTTCGAGGCCAGCCTGGTCTACAGACTGAGATCCGGGACAGGCACCAAAACTACACGGAGAAACCCTGTCTCAAAAAACCAAGATAATAATAATAATAATAATAATAATAATAATAATAATAATAAATAGGAAGAAGAAGAAGAAGAAGAAGAAGAAGAAGAAGAAGAAGAAGAAGAAGAAGAAGAAAAGAAACAATGATAAGTTATCTTTAAAAACCTCTTAAATGATTAGGAGAGAACAATGAACAATGTACTAGCTTAAAGCTTTTTGGACTTGCATTTCATCCCCCAAACAGGATTAAACATTATTTGAAGATCCTTTCCATCCTTGTAGAAGGAACCTTTCCATGTACTAGCGTTTGGGAATCTGTCATGATACCTGGGATTGCTGATGCTGCCCCAGGGCTGTGAGTGAATCTAGACTGAGGACAATGTTTGAAGGCAGAAAGAGGCCTCGTTTTTTATTATCTCTCTTAAGTTTTTTTTTCAAATCTAGGTCTCAATTCTTTAGAAAAAATTGAATTATCATGAATGTCTTAAATTAATGAGAATACCACCCACCCCTCCCCCATTGTGTGCAAACATCTGGAACTAAACTCATCTAAGGTGTGTGGCTGGGTTGGACATGCTCAGGTACTCGTGTGCTGCTGTGTGGGCAGCTTGGAGACTCACAATAAACTGTTCTGCTAGAAAGGTCAAGAGCAAGAATATATATACTGGCTGCATAACCCCTGGGATCTGCTTATGTGACCCCATTCCCACCCAGAGCAGCGCCAGCCCCAGGCCCCACCGCCTCCCTAGGAAGGCCGCCAGGAAGTGCTCAGCTTCCATTCCTTCACCAGTCAATACAAAGGAAAGGGAGCCGTTGGGAGAGCTAGAGGTACTCAAGAAGCCTTCCCCTCTTCTCAACTCCTGTGAGCAGTGTGCTTGTCACGAGAGCTTGTCCAAAGAGGAGACAGATTGCTGAGAGAAGAGGTACCATGGAGTCAGATTGCTCTCTCACATGCCAGCATGGCAACCACCCTTCAGTCTTCCAGGGGTGGAGTTCAGGAAACCAACAGGCTTGGCTTTCTTGCCAATGCTCTGCCTCCAAAGGGTCTGGCATGGGGCAAATATCCTAGCAACAAGGGGCTAAGGATGTGCCCCTGTGATGGAGGAATCGGTCCAGAGTCAAGTGATGGTCTGCAGTACATTGACGAGACTCCAAGTCTCCCATGAGAGACACAGTGGGAACGGTGTGTGGCGAGGCTGGGGAGGGAACTCTTTTCTTGCCATGAGACAACCATTGCATCCCATCTCACTCCCCTTCCTTGTCAGTAGTTTATGCCTGGAAGAGGAAAGGAGACCAGGTCAATCAGATCCTCTCTGAGCACCAAGACTCAAAGTCTACATTGGCTCAAAGGGAGGTTCTTGAATCACACAGATGCTGGTATTTACTCAATGGACAACTAGGTTTATTCAAACAGCAGGAAGTGTTGCTGAGGTATTGTAGAATCTAGACAATGCCTTGTGGAACACTCTGCATCAGAAGGAGATGATACAGTATAGCTGAGGGCTATTGGGGGGAATTTTCTTCATTTTACACCAACTTGCGATTGCATAGTGAACACATCCTATACAGGAGTGTAGTGGGTAGCCATTCCAGCTTTGGTCTGGAAGTTCCAACCCCCACTGAGGCTTTGGTAACTGTCATGCCTACAAGGTGGGGCCAAGAGAGGACCCTGAAGACCTGAGATCCGAATGTGCCAGCGCTCTCTGTTCCTGGACTCTGGACGCTGGAGGTAGACCGAGCAGAGTTCTCCAGAGAACACCACTGGACTGTGCCACACCTTTCCCAGACCCTGTAACCTATCCCTTCACTTGTAAGTTACCCCACAAAATAAACCTCCCTTTTAACTACATGGAGTGGCCTTAATAATTTCACCAATACAGGAGGAAGGTGAGTTGTGGCCCAACCCAAAGCTTCAAAACTATCCATGTTCCATTTCTAGCCTATCCACAATTGATGCTATTGAGAATGGATAAAAAATGAAGCCATATTAATAAATCTTGAGGAGAAGAAAGCATAGCATTTAGGTACTGTGAATGAGGAAGGAAGCATTCATACAGAATGTAAAATCAGAGTCTTCGCAGAAGATACTCAACCTGTGGACTTCAGACCTCCAGCAGGGTGGTTTCCAAGTCTTCAAATCAGCACACCTGAACACCGGACAGCTAGAGCTAAGTACGAGTTCTAGGAGGGGCGCTGTTGGCATGTTATCAGTGCAAATAGCAGGGTTTCACCTTTTTATGCCCGACAGCATCGCACTGTTTACAGTTATTACATTCTCTTAATACCTTCATTGAACAACTGCCATCTATGTAGATCCCACACTTTGGCTATCATAGTCTAAACAGTGCTGCAGTGGACTTGAGAGTATGACGTCTTTGATGTACTAACTCCACTTCCTTTGCGTATAGGCTCTGGAGGAAGTGCACCTGATCGTATGACAGGTTTATTTCCAGACTTTTGTGAAAACTCCATGTTGATTTTCATAACGACCGTAGTAATTTACAGTCCCAGCACCATCTTGTAAGGCATCCTTTTCTTCCATCCTCACCAGCACTTGTCTTCTGGGCTCTTTTTGATGATCGCCATCCTAACAGGCATGAATACCTACGTAACTCTTTGAGATGAATTCTGAATGTTTCACCACCAAGAAATGATAACTAGGTGGCTGGAGAGATGGCTCAGTGGTTAAGAGCTTCTGCTGCTCTTCCAGAGGCCCTAAGTTTAGTTCCCAGCACCCACACTGGATCACTCACAACTGCCTGTAACTACAGTTCCAAGTAATCCTCTGAGGGTACCCACATGCACATAGCATACACATAAGTTTAATAAGATAAAGATAAATCTTCAAAAACAAAGTATTTTTAAAGAAACAATAAATATATGCAGTGATGAATATGTTAATTGTTCCTTTTTGATCATTATCCAAATCTGTATACATACTGAGATATCATATTGTACCCCATAAATTTGTAAAATTATTGTAAAAAAAAACCTTAAGGAAAAAGTCCAAGAGTGCTTAGGAATAGAAAGAGTCAATGAATCTAGAGAGAAGTAAACACAGTTGAGATATTTTAAGAACTACAAATGCCAGCTCTCAGAGACCAGCTTCACAGGAGATGGAGTTAAAGTGACTTCCAGGGGTTTTAGCTCATGGGTAAACGATGCTACCGCTTGCCAGAACTGGGAATACTAGAGTGGATCAAGCTCATAGGGAACCAAGCTCAGTGGCTGAATATGGTTGGCTATGTCTGAAGGCCTGCGCAGAACATGCTTGCCTAGGGAGAAAATATATGACGCGAAGAGCTTGACGGCTGCTTAGAGGTAAGAAAAACTGACCAAAAAAACGTGAGACAGATGACCTGAGGGTAACTCTGGAACAGAGAGGTGTGCCCCCAAACCTTCCACATTAGGTGGGGACACTCTGCCGTGTGAATGTGTCCTGGGGACTCAACCTAGGGTGTCACACATCCTGAGCTCCCGACCTATGGTCCCAGCCCTAGGAGGGATGTCTTTCCTGAGAAATGAAACTGCTGATTTCTATCTACAACGTCCAGGATTCCATTCCTAGGTGAAGACTGCAGGCGGTGACATAATGTATACATTACAGAATCCAAACAGGAGAAACAGCGCGGAGGCTAAGGTGGTCTTCGCTGCTCTCGATGGTCTATCACTCTGACACTGGTATATGGTAGCCTTGTTGTATTCAGAGAGCTTTCTAGACACAGAAGGTTCAAAACCAGCTGCCACGGAGACCAAAAGTGATCACACACCAAAGAACTGACCAGCAATTTGATTTTGCAACCTCAAGACGAAGAAACTGGATTTGGTCCAGATTTTGTTGGATTGTTTCAGATTTTTAGGTTTTTGTTTTTTTTTTTCCTCCACTCCATGATGAACATTTTGGCCTAAGGAAAAAGTCTCAACCGTCATGATGTTGTTTAAAGCAATGAGCAAGATTTTTAAATTGCTTTGAATGTTGTGCCCACAGTCCTCTGGTCAGCTCACCGGCAGAGCACACTACCTGAGGCCAGAAGGTTTCCTCCCTGCAAACTATTTTTGTAAGAAATGCTGCCACCTAGCAGTTGTTGGGAGAATCACAACAATCAGTAGGTAATGGCTTTGCGTGGGATTCAAGATTTGTGTGGGATTCTGTGCATGTGAGATGATTCCTGAATGACACTTTAAACGTGGAGTTAATTACTTTTTACAAGTGACTTCTCCACAGGTAGGGGCCTTGAGATCAGTGCTTGGCAAACAATAGGTTTCTGAAAGCAGTTCATTTGAGGGGAAAATGATGGACAATACCAGAGTTTACATTTGTCCAGACATACCCAACAGCTCACATTAAATATCTGCAGTCATGTGCGCCTCAGTTATAACTCAATAGAGTTGTCTAAAATCTAAGAGAAGTAAGAAAATGATAGCCAAAAAAAGAACACTTCCTTTGCAGAGCTGTAGTCCATTTAGATTAAAAACGAATTTCTCCAGGTGTCTTCTGGGGGGAAATTAAGAGACTGTGATGGGTTCTTCTCCACAGGGACAAAGAGCTTCTACAAACATGAAAGTGTCCAGTGCGAACCTAAGTGACATGTTAAGTCATTCCAGGAGTGACTCGTGTCTAAACCACAGCCATTCCGACGTATATTTTAATATTTGTGTTTTCACGAAGGTGGAAAACAAAATCCTTGAATGGAATCTGCCCAGAGATTCCGAAGCACTTTCTAACCGCCATGACACAGTCCACACGACTCTCTGGGACGGTGCAGCTGGTCCTGGACCCACAGTCACTGCCACGAGGGCACCAGCGTGGAGAAATGAACAGCCTGGTCATTGCTAGTGTTGGGTGTAGACCCAGACAGCTGGCCCGCAGGACCTCACCCCTAAGCTGTAAAGCTTTGCTATCTTGCCGAAAGGGCTATGGAGGCAATCAGATGCAGATGTTCAGCGGATAAAACATTTGTTCACCGAATGAAGTCGGTTTCTGTCTTCTGCCTAAGTGGAGTGGCATGAGAAAAAAAAAAACCTTTTCAGTTTTGTCAGAGTGGTGCTTGCCTCAGTTATTACAAAGTACTTTGAAAGTGCAAGGAATTTTCATCATATCAGTCGTTTGGTGTGGACCCTCCTCCACTCAGGGCCTGCTGACAACCTAGACCGGCGGATGCTCTGTCGGTCAGCAATGCCATCTCCTGATTTCTGCATTCCCCTTTTCAGGAACCTCACAGAACCCTCTGACGGCTGGACCACTGCTCAGCATCAGGTCTTCGGGCACGTTGCCCGTCCTTTGTCACGGGGGTGTCTGTCTGTGCATCACCCCGAAAGGACAACTTATACAAACGAACGCTGAACATGATTTGAATATGCGTGGGATCCTGCTGAAAGGCTGGCCACAGCACGCTGCAGCTTATGGTCCATGGCCTGCCAGGCTCTGTCTCTTAGGCTTTCAAGTGTGCTCAACCTCCTGAGAATCTTGTTCCAAGACAGGAGCTGGGGGTTGGTTTGTTTTGTGGTGGTGGTGGTGGTGTGGTGGTGGTGGTGGAGGTGGTGGGGTGGTGGAGGTGGTGGGGTGGTGGTGGTGGAGGTGGTGGTGGTGGTGGAGGTGGTGGAGGTGGTGGGGTTGTGGAGGTGGTGGAGGTGGTGGAGGTGGTGGGGTGGTGGTGGTGGAGGTGGTGGAGGTGGTGGTCTGGTGGTGGTGGAGGTGGTGGGGTGGTGGTGGTGGAGGTGGTGGTCTGGTGGTGGTGGAGGTGGTGGTGGAGGTGGTGGTGGAGGTGATGGTGGAGGTGGTGGTGGTGGTGGAGGTGGTGGAGGTGGTGGAGGTGGTGGGGTTGTGGAGGTGGTGGAGGTGGTGGGGTGAGGGTGGTGGAGGTGGTGGTCTGGTGGTGGTGGAGGTGGTGGTGGAGGTGGTGGTGGAGGTGGTGGGGTGGTGGTGGTGGTACTAGGGCGTAGGGGTCTCCTGCATGGCAGGCAAACACGGCCACCGAGCTTTATCTTCAGCTTGGTTTTTTTTTTTTTTTTTTTTTTTTTTTTTTGAGACAGGGTTTCTCTGTGTAGCTTTGCGCCTTTCCTGGAGCTCACTTGGTAGCCCAGGCTAGCCTCGAACTCAAAGAGATTCACCTGGCTCTGCCTCCCGAGTGCTGGGATTAAAGGCGTGCGCCACCACCGCCCGGCCCCTTCAGCTTGGTTTTTAACCTTCAGTTATTTTGAGATTGAGTTCCATTTCGTCATCCATGTGGATCTGGAATTTAACTTGACCCTCATGAAGTTTGGCCTTGAAGTTTCAATCCTCCTACTTTGGGCTCCTTAGTTGCTAGGATTACAAGCCTGCCAGCCAGCAGAGCCTTTTAAACTGGTTCCTAAGAGAAACTCATGATGCTAGTTTGTAAAATCCAAGGTACGAAGGTTCCCAGTTCTAATGAATCTAGAGAGAGAATCTGATTTATCACAAGGTCAAGGAGAAAACGTACTTTTCTGATTTCCCGCACATTTTGGATGCATCTGTGTTTCTTTTTGCTGCTGCTTCTTCTTTTTTTTAGCTGAGGATCGAACCCAGGACCTTGCACTTGCTAGGCAAGCATTCTACCACTGAGCTAAATCCCCAACCCTGCATCTGTGTTTCTTAACAAAGACATCTGCAAAGCTGTTTTAAAAAATAAAGTTCTTCAGGCCACTGAGATTGCTCAGCCCTGCTGAGAAGATGACCTGGCTCCGCCCTACTGAGACAGCTCATCAGGTAAAGGCATTTGCTGCCAGGCCTGACCACCTGAGTTCAATTCTTGGGATCCACATGGTAGGAGAGAACCAATTCCTGCAAGTTGTCTTCTGACCTCCACACATGTGCACATGCATGTGCGCACGCACGCGCGCGCGCACACACACACACACACACACACAAATCAGTAACAACAACTTAAAAATTCAAAACCAGGATATTTTCATCTGGCCCTATCAGCTCAAATTTCTTGTTCCTGGTCTTCTAAGGTTTTAGAATATGTACCTCTATTCTAAATGATATTAGAGAATCCAACTTCTGGAACCATCTGGCTACCAGAACTGCCCAACCACGAATCCCATCTTGAGGTAGAATGGACAGCATAGAATAAAGACAGAATTCTGAGTTTGAAGGGACTGAAATCAGACTCAGGATTTCTCTGGAATTACCTCTCAGGCCTGGTGGCTCTGTTTTCATCAAAGTCGTTGGATTTCTGAGGCTGCTTAAAGAGGCTGGAGGCAGAGAAGGCTCTGGATACTGACTACAACAGACTGGACCGTTCATTTCAAACAGCGGAGGACACTCTCCCTCAGGAAAGGGGTGTGTGAGAGAAGGGAGGGAGACACCTGGAGTCTATAGAGGGGATTGGGGCATGGCAAGTGAGATGCAGCTTCAGGGGGATAGATACAGATATAGATACAGATGATATAGATATAGATGATATAGATATAGGTGATATAGATATAGATGATATAGATACAGATGATATAGATATAGATGATATAGATATAGATGATATAGATACAGATGATATGGATATAGATGATATAGATACAGATGATATAGATACAGATGATATAGATACAGATGATATAGATATAGATGATATAGATATAGATGATATAGATACAGATGACATAGATATAGATATAGATGATATAGATATAGATGCCTATGATTCCTCCCTCCTGTATTGTCTGCTCCATCGAGACAGGCTACTGGGAGACAGTCTGGCCCCTGAGAGTGGTTTGGGCAGGGCCAGCTGTAACTTCATAAGAATTCTACTTTTTGTACCTGAGGTAGTCTATCAAAAGCCAATTTAGAAGTTTGCTGGGTTTATTCAGCGCTCTCTTTCAGGCACTTAGTCCCCACCCTTTCCTTGTGATTGTCACACCAATCCTTTTTGCTGTGCATGGGGACATTTCTGTCTGTTAGAGGCCCTTGCAATAGGTCTCTTCCCGAGAACTCCCTGGTGTGTGGTCTCAGGCTTCATCACATCAGCATTGCGGCCCAAGTCTCCCTTCTCCCCTCTTTATCATCTCAGGAGTTATTCTGAATAAATTTCTTAGTCCAAAGTCCATCTCCACCTCAGTCTCCCAGCAGAACCCAAAGACTCATTCTGATTTCGAATGTCTGGAGCCATAATCCAAGAGCGCTGAGAACTACTTCATTCATTCAGTAATAGCAGGTAGCAGTGGGGCACAAGGCATGAACTACTAGAGAATCTGTTGTCACACACTCCCAGGGAAGAGCTTGGGTGGGGTGCATAGCCCGATGATAGAGCACTTGCCCTGGATGTTCAAGACCCTGGATCATTCCATTCCCACTGCTGGGGGACGAGGAGAACTTTCAAATAGCTAGAAGTGCCAGACAGGACAAGATGGTCTAAACTGTCTCATGATTAAGTTTCCTATTATTACAGTCATTCGACCCAAATGGAAGAGCTGCTCTTTGCACAAAGGGTTCTCTCTCTGTCTCTGTCTCTCTCTTACACGTGTGTGTGTGTGTGTGTGTGTGTGTGTGTGTGTGTGTGTGTGTGTGTGCTCCCAAAACATACTGGAGTACTGAGGACATGGAGCATTCAGTACTTGATTCATGGCATCAGATTGTTTAGGAAGTCACTCCAGAAACCTAAACTTGATTTCTCCGTGATCCAAGGTGTGTGATACATCTCCACTTATCCAGGTCAGGTCATTGGCAGGAAAGACCAGGCTAGCCATTACACAAATGCCCTCCTTTAAAGCAAAGAATCCATAGCAACCTGGGTAAGGCTGACTGTTTCCTAGCTGTTGTCCAAACCAAGCCTCACAGGTGCTTAAGGTGAACAGTCTATGTACAAGGTCCCGCAGCTGACGCTCTAATGAGTCTCCATGGACACACGGCTCTCAGCTTACTAACTTTCCAGTGCAGCCACAAAGATGCTCATCTCAAAGCCCTTCCCCACCCTCCTCTCATCAAGACACAGGCACACCGAGGACCAGACACATAGTTTCCCCTTTGAAGATTTCCATCCTGTGTAACCATCCTCTCAGAAAGGAAAGCGAAGAGGTGGCGAGGTTTGGTAGAAAAGCCTATGGCACAGCCACCTTGAGGATCTTTATGTGAAGGAGTGTCTGTCGGGTGTCTAAATATTTACTGAGCACGTACCAAGGGTGAGGCAGCCCTCTTGCAAGGGCTGGGGACATAATGGAGCGATGTACGGAGGTCCTCATGTCACAGAGCTTATGTGTGAATGTATGGAGAAACTTGACAGACCTCCCATTGTGGGAAGCAGTCAAAGATCACCAGTAGCACTCCAGGAGTGTGCCCTGTGGCCTGGGCAGGGGTTCTGTGGTCGACTGTTCATCTAGCCAATTCTAGACCATCGGTTTCCTCTCTAGCACTAAAAAAGAGAGTTCTCGGAGCAGGGGTCTCCAAACTGATACCATTCTCCTCATTTTTTTTTCCTACCCTCAAATCTCCACAGCATCCCTGACATTTTAAATCTACATTTTTCAAGAAACACTTTATTATACTAACAGTGCTCTAGGGCAAAGTCATACATTTTACAGGATGAATTTCTTTTTCTGTGAAGGCAGACTCAGCACTCTTGGGGGGATTTGAAAACTGACGTGCAGCTGACCTACTGGTGGCAGAGGCAGGGGGAGGGCCCTCACCACCGGTATACATAAACAAGAGCCCAGAGCTGGGAAGCCTCGGCGGCTTGGACTCGGAGCTGAGGGTTGAACTCCACCTCCAGGCAGAATGAGGTTCAGCGCTGCAGCAGCCCTGCTTCTCCTGCTGGCCAGCTGCCTCTCTCCAGGCCACGGTGAGAACTTTCACTTGTGATTTCACTAGCCTTTGAACAGAAGCGCTCCTCGCCATTTCTTCTTCCATTAAAGCTGGGAAGGAAGTCTTACTAAAGCGGGGGGAGATGCTCAGCTGCTTCTAGATGTTGAAGTGTGAGATTCCCAGGGATTTAACTCTTTGAAGATGGAAGCTTTCAAAGTGTGAAGATTTTTATTTGTAGAAAGAGGAGCTGCTGGACAGTGAGTGCTCATGGGACTTATGTTTAGTGTGTGTGTAGCTAGGCTGTCAGCTCAGCCCCATATAGGAAGACTTCTTTGCATGGCTCCTCTTTGCTCTGCCTCTTGATGAACCTTGGTGCAACATTCCCAGTACAGTTGCATGGGGGTAAGGCCCTGACACTCTAAGGAACACAGAGGCAAGCAGCTGACTTCAGCCTGAATGGGGCAGCTGTTTCTGTGTGAGTGGATAGTTGCCTAACTGAAGTGGTGAGATGTGTGTACAGAGGAAGGGATGGATGTGTGGGCAAAAAGGAACACCCCGGTTTACAGGACAGATAATTACACTTAGGAGGTGGAAGTCCCTCCACCCCCCACCCCCCACCCCCGTTTTCACTCTTCACATACTGTTTTCACCCTTCAAAGCTCATCTTTCCCCTCTCCCATGAAGCTTTGCTGCTGAGGTCCGTACAGGGTCTGTGTGTAAGACTGCCTCAGTGATGGTCTAATTATTGTCCCCTTGTTCAGCCCACAAAACTGTTGAGCACTGCAGGAACTTGAGACTTTCACTTATACAAAAGATGTGATAAATATATTTTGTTTGTTTGTTTGTTTTGTTTTGGGAGATAATGTCTCAGTAAGTGGCTTTGAACTTATAAAAAAAATTATCCTTTGTCAGCCTCTCAAATGGTTGGATTACCCAGCAATGATTTCTTAAAAAAAAAAAAAAAAAAAAAAAAAAAAAAAAAACCTTAGACTTCATGAAAAACCTTGAGATGAATTACCAATAAAATGTCTATAACTAGTAAGTATCGTGGTTGGATACAGTCTTGAATTTTTATTATTGGTTTTCATTTGGTAATAATTTATGACTAGGACCGAGAACCAAGATACTAAACATAAATGAAGAAGCATCCTCCATGTGTTTTCTCAGGTAGAGAGACGGGGAGGGTAGAGGGGTGTGCTAAGAGAAAGGATTCTATGTGTGAGAGAGATGCTCACAGTATCCGCAAATCTCTGGCAGGATCTGGTCCTCTGCTTTTGCGTTGGGAGTGCAGATCAGTTGATTTCACATCACATTAGTCGTAACATAGTTGTAAGCCCCTAAAACATCGGTTCTCAAATCACCTGAGTGCCAACACAACGCTGCTAGCACCGTTAAGGTACGTTATGATTTTGAAAAGCTAAGTTTATTTCAATTGAGGTTTTGGTAGAAAACGTTTGAGGGCACGCAAGGCAAAACAAACAGAAATATACAAACTAAAAGCATATGCAGCTAGAAGTGCCAGCTTGAACTGTTTGCCTCTGCAAATGCATGATAATTGATAATTCAGTTCTATTTCTAAGTCATAGGCCCAATGGGTTGAAGCGGCTGATTCTGTGTTTACAGGTATCCTGGAGGCTCATTACACAAACCTCAAGTGTAGATGTCCCAAAATGAGCTTGGCCTTTATCCACCCAAACATCATAGAGCGGATTCAAGTCACACCTCCTGGGAACGGCTGCCCAAAGACTGAAGTCGTGTAAGTTTCGAGAAAAAAAATTACCTAAGTTCTCTCTTCGAATGAAAATCAGATGAAATATATTTGTAACTAGCAACCGTATGGTAGCGAGAATCTCAGAGACCAGCTTGATGTTGCTAAATATCTGAAATTAATCATGAAAAACTGGAATATTTAAGTATCTGTTTTTCAGCAATCCAAAACTGTCACCCTTGCCCACTCGTTTTATTTCTCAAGCTGCCCCACCGAGGTCTGTCTGTGGTGGTTACAGAGGCTGAAACTGGGCTTAAGGATGTGAACTCACTGGGACTTCAGCAGGCTAACCTGCCTGCAGCACCCGTAGGCAGGGATGGAGTCAGAACGCCTTCCCTCCTACACAGCCCTTGAAGGGGGCTTGCACAGAGCCTCTTTCTCCATGCTGGAACCTCACTTGTAGCAGCAGCTCTTCCCACAGTGACCCTTTGCCCTCCCTTCTCTCCCCCCTTCTTTTCTTCCCCTTCATTCATCTCTGGACAGTGCTATGGAGAAGACCCAGGACCTCACAGATCCCAGACCAGCTTTAAGCCACACTCCCAGCCCTCCAGAACTTTGGAGAGTTTGTCTCCTCAGGCTTGGGAGAGTTTGTAAGCAGCTATGTGTGTTTGTCTCATTTTGAAACAGAAGCTTTGTAGCTGGGACCAGATAGATTTGACTTGCAAAGTAGAAATACGCGTTCTCAAAAAATACATGAAATTCTTTCACTGTGATGGCATTATACTTTTACCAACGTCTCCACCAGTGAGAGTTCTAACTAAGCCACAGTTACTTCCCTTACACTCCACAGTAAAGTCCTTAATGCCATGTCTGGAACTTTTTAACTATTCAGGCCATAACTCCTGGAAAGTGGTCACTAAAAGTGTGGGTTCTGGAGTCAGACAACCTTTAGAGTAATTCAAAGAATCCTGCTGTATTGCACATTTGTGGTACAGTCGTGGACGAGTTGTTCGAACCCTCTGAGCTTCATGCCCTTCAGAAGGGGAGAAAATAATAGTTCTTCTAGAACAGGACTTCTGTGGGATGAATTGAGGTTACCATGTGACTCATTGAGCTTCGTGTATGGCACACAGTAAGGACAACATTTGATAAACGTTGGCCATTAGCTCTGAGAGTTGGCTTTGTTCTTATTAATTTCTTAGATCAGGAAAAGTCTTGCCAACTGGTGGCTTGGAAAAATGTCACTGAGACCAATCAGCTTTGAAACTTCTTCCATGTTCAGTGATATTCATTTTTTTTTCAGATAAAACATTTCAAGACAACATTTTCTAGTCTGTTTTATTCTCCTGAGCTCATTGGACAAGACATTTAAGTGATCCTGGGGTATAACTTTACAAGTGACCCAACTTTGGAGTCAGCATTTTGGCTCCTCTCCAACTCATCTAAAGATTATCAACAAGACAGTCTCTTATGACATATGGGCTTCTGTCAACTTGGACTCCGCAAGCCTCACACCACAAACTGCTTATTCCAGATTCAAAACTTCTTGCTCAAATTTCATTCTTCTAGGAATAATTATTTTCACAATCAACTTCCTTCATTATTAAGAAAAATACAGGATGGGCCAAAATGTACCACTGTTTCAATTTTAGTTTTGTTTATTTCTCCCCAGGATCTGGACAAAGACTAAGAAAGTTCTATGTGTGAATCCTCACGCCAGATGGTTACAAAAAGTATTAAAATTTGTACGGAGGTGAGTTAAGGACTCTGAGAGCTTTCCTAACCAGCCAAGTTGGGGAATACTTTACAATCAGGAAAAGTTTGTAGGACAAATGCCTGTTTTGCTCTTAGTGGGTGTTGACTAGAACAGGGCTGACTCATTCCAGCTGTTGAGTAAGCTGTCATTCCAGCTGTTGAGTAAGCTGAAGCAAGTGTGCACAACGGTGGTTATTTGATGTCACCAAAGGGAAGCTCTAGTGTCTTTTGTTTTGTTTTGTTTTGTTTTGTTTTGTTTTGTTTTGTTTTGTTTTCCAGACAGGGTTTCTCTGTGTAGCTTTGCGCCTTTCCTGGAACTCACTTGGTAGCCCAGGCTGGCAGCTCTAGTGTCTTGTGTGCATTCATCTAAGTGTGACTTATTTTTGTTTAATTCACAGCAAAAATGTAATTTCAACTCCCTCGGCTCCAGTGAGCAAGAGAAGGACTACTTGAAGCCCCTGTCCTCCAAAGGTCACCTGCATCCTCCTTATCCCTGCTTTGAATTTTAGCTTTGCTCTTAGTTGAAGAATTTCCAAGAAAAGAATTTCCTTTTACAAGCAAACATGACTGTGTACTCAATCTACATCCTTGTTCCGTAACAAAGGTTGTTTGAGGATAGGCGTTTAGTTACAACCCACTTGCATGTATTTGGTAATAGACCTGTTGTTTAATGTGAAACTGTCCTAGGTTGTAGAAGAATAGAACCTGTATCTTGTATTAATAAGAAAGTTATGTGGTGTGTTTCCATCGTTTTATACCCTTAGGGAAAGCAGGTTTCCAGAAGAGTCTCCAGAAGTTTCCTGGGCAGCTGATATAGTTCCAGCCTCACATGGTGCAAAGTGGGTCTCTGTAGTGAAAAGCCTTATGAAGAAAATAGAGTCCTTCTAGTTTTAAAGGTTTCTTGTATACAATTTATTGTCTTAGATTAAAACCAGTAATGTTGAAAGATCCTAGGATTAAAATTCCAGGCTCTCCAGCAGTATACAAATGCATTCCTTTGCACTGTGGCCCTGATGGTTTTTTTTTTTATTCGCATCTTTTGCACAGACAAAATTACCAGTCTCTTGTATCAAATTTTTTAATGTTTCCTACTCATCTAATGTCATTCAATAAACTTAATAAAATATTTTGCTTATGACCAGCTCATTTTTAACAGACAATTTTCTCACATTGAGATGTTCTTCAGCTGTTCCTAAGGAGACGTAAGGTTTCAATCATGTTCATTTTTTTTTCTGCGTATCAGAGCCCTCTACAGATGACCTCAAATTATGTCTGCCCTGAGAGTGGTTATGCACTGGGAAAGGTTTGGCTCTGAAGCCTCTTTCCCCAGGCATGTTAAATGTGATTTCCTCCAGACTTCAAACTCTTATTCAAACCCATTCTCACTGCCTGTTTATATGGATTCCCTCAGTCTCCAATATTTCATTTGACAAAGTGTTGCATTGAGTTGACAGGCAGAGGACTTAAACACCATTCTTTCCCACCACTATGCTGAGGTCATACCCTTTCTCTGCCTGTTAGCCTTCCTCAGCTGCTTTGTGGTCTGTTCCCATCACATCTAGCTCACTCTTTCATTATCTCATTCATTCATTCATTCATTCATTCATTTATTCATTCATTCATTCGTTTGTTTATTTTGTGGTGGGGTGGTGGTGGGGTTTGGCTTTGTATGGGTGTGGGCATGTGCTCATGTGTGGGGAGGTGCATGTGTGTAGGAAGAGTTCAAAACCCAATATCATTCTTTGGGAGTCATCTATCTTATTTTTTAGATAAAATATTGAATTGTACAATAATCACCAAAACGCAGTTATAGTATTTTCATTACACACACACACACACACACACACACACACACACACACACACACACTTCCCTTAGCTGTCACTTTTCCTCCTCCAAACTTTCCCATTTGCCCAACCTCCAACTATTTATATACTCTCTGTGCCAATCTTTTTATTGACTCAATTGATTTTTAGGAGGGACTTATTTTTTATCTATTTATTAAAAAATAAAGCAGGAGTTAGCTCACAAGTAGACTAGGCTGGCTGTCTCTCCTTCCCCCAGGAGAGGGATTATGTGGGCTCTGGGGGTCTAAACTCAGGACTCCAGGCTTGTACAGCAAGTCCTTTACTCATTGAGCTATTTCCCAAGTCCTTCCCCACCTCCTTTTTAGTTTAGGTTCTCTTTCTCTCTCTCTCTTTTTCTCTTTCTCTCCTTCTTTCTTTCTCTCTCTTTCTTTCCTTCTCTCTCTCTTTCTTTCTCTCTTTCTCTGTCTCTCTCTCATTCTTTCTTTCTAGTTTTCTTTTTTAAGACAGGACCTCAGTTTGTAGCCTGGGCTAGCCTGAAACTCACTATGTATGCCAGGCTGCCCTTGAATTGCAGCTGTCTTCCTGCTTCAGTCTCTAGAGAATACAGGTGTGAGCCTCAGTGCCTGCCTTTCTCTTTTTCTTTTTATTATTTTCAGAAGGCATAGAAGATATTTATAAATATTATATTCTCTGTCATCTATACTTTTACATTTTTATTACACAATATGCAAAGGGAATATATAGTGTCATCAAGCACTAAAACCTAGTGCTTTTTACCCCTCAGTGTTTGGAGCTCGGGAATCAGGCTTCAGTTTTATTACGGCATACGGCTCAGCAAAAATCCAGGATCCTCCAATAATCAGTGCTGCCATTTCTCATGAGGCAGCCACTATAAACCATCCTGTCACAGCTGGCGGAAATGGGGCACAGTAAGTGGGCACCAGGAACCATCGCTCTAACACTGCCATCTCTGGGAAGTAGAGATCACCAGTAGAAACAGACAGACAGACAGACAGACACTTCTTGCCTTCGTCTGTGTAACTAGTCAAAGACAAGCCAGAATCTGAAGCCAGGCTCACCGGACTCCTAAGTGAATGCTCTTCATCATGACGTTAGACTCAGAATACATTCCAATCTATTTTCTGATTTCAGCCCCTTTTCCTGCTCTCCTCTTCAGAGCCAGTCAAAGCCAGAGGATATTGTGAGGTAGGAAGGGACTTAAGGGGACCTGGGAAAGGGAAAGAGCCCCTGACCCTCACCTGCCTAGACCTGAGTTATATCTCTTGCTGACTGAGCCAAGAGTTTTGACATAGTTGACTAGAGGTCGCCCTACACAGAAACTGTATGTAGAAATTATACTTCCTAAAAACCCTACAGACTCATTAATATGACTAGTGAACCATATTTGGGATAAAAATACATGCTTAACCTCTCTGCTTGAAGTATATAAAGCAAAACCACTTGTATATACTATTTTGATGAATGTTTTATCCTATTCACATTTCTTCCTTGTATGTAAGTCTTCCCTATCCTCTCATAAATCACCTATGATTTCATTTAACAAACAATAACAAAAATATATCTTTCAATAAGACAGGAGACTGATATATTTTTCTTCTTCCTCGGCCTCAGTCATAGATCATTTCCTTCAAACACTGTAACTCCAAAGCCCCAAACCACTCACATAGCTGCTCCTGAGGCCCTTAGACGGACCCTCTCCCTCACTCGGCCTCCTTACGCATGTCCTTCCTTTCTCTTCAACAGTAAACTTGCTGGCTTTGCTTTGGTCTGACTCATGAAGAAATTCTTTTCTGTGGCAAGTCAAGAATCCCAGCTCTACTCTAGTGGAGGCATCTGAGGCTCCGAGGGGCTCCTCAGACTGCAAAGATGGGGTGTCTGAGGCTCTGCGGGGCTGCTCAGGCTGCATAGCCACAGCACTGAGCTACCAGAGCCATATGAGGCTGTGAGAGGGATTCGTACAGTCAGCAACACTGAGCTGCGCTCCCTGAGCTGGTGACATGACTGTGGATCACGGTCATATACTGTATATTGTTGAAAAGCTAAAAGCATTCTGAACATTTTCACAGGGACATGATAAATGCTTCAGGCAAAAGATGAACTTACCCTGATTTGAACCTCACACAGTGTATGCATGATCAAAACATAAGGTGTGCTTCCCTCAAAATATGTAGGGTTTTTAAGCATCCATTTATAAGGCTAAAAATAAAAGCTGCAGATAAGGGAAGGGTGGGGGCACCCTCTCTGTGTTAGAGAATGTGGGCGACATATCCATTGTTCATAGTTCAGTCCCACGGGGGTCTGGGCTGCTGCAGAGCAGTGAGGCCTGAGAGCTGTGGGTAATGTAGAAAGGGGGGTGAACTGAGACACGTGAGAGGCCTAAACTGTCTTTTTCTAGCATAGCAGCACCCAATCCTCGGAAGTTACCATAACGTTAAGAGCACTCAACTGACTTAGAACCAGGACTAAGTCATAATTAGCTGCCAAAGAACTTGTTGTTGAATGGATTAATAGAGAGTCTGCAGGAAGGTTTGGAAGGGAACAACCGTAGATTGTTAAGACAGGAGTTAGGTACTCATGACTGCATGCATACAAACACATACACATATGCCAATTAATTAAAAGTCAAAGTAAATAGAGTTGAAGGGAAAACACAAAGCGATGCTTACCAAAAGAAAATGATTGCCCTGGGAGGCTGAACCAAGGAGCCCCAGGCCTAGCTGCACAACAATGTCCTAGCAGAACAAAAGAAGCCTGAAACAGACTGAGGGATGCTCTGATCCACCACCTCCAGAGTCCCAGGAGGAGATGATTCTCCCGCTGTCTCAAGGGCACAGCTGGCCTCCCCTTGAAACTGCTGTGTGGGTTCGTTTCTCTTGTCTTCCATGTTCCCACACCTTCTTTCAGCACTGAAAGGTCCATCTCAGTGCTCCCAACTCTAGGGCGAGTCTCATGCAGATTCCAGAATTCTGTCTCTGAGGTAAAGGAGCTGGAATTCAAGAACTATCGCTATGAATAACATCCCAGAAGCCATCCCCCACTCTAGGCAGTTATGATGCTGCTAACACTTCAAAGACAGCGTTCATCCATCCTAACGGATGAGAGCTATCTAGGAGGCTTGTTTCCTCCTATGTCAGGTTAATCCAATTGTAGTCTAGATACACTAAACCTTACAGTCCCTAAGGGTTCAGTCAAGTGGGTTGTGTGGACAGCCCAACCCCTTTCCTGTTCCTATAGTTTGGCTTTTCCAGGATGTCATATAAACAGGAGCGTACTATCCTCGGTCTTTTGTCTGACTTATTTTTCCTTTGTATATTGTTTTGGAGATACTTCATGTTGTTGAATGGATTCCCAGTTTCTTTCCCATTGTTAATATTATTCTATCGAACGGATATACCACGACTGGCTTATTCGTTCCCCAGTTGACAGACATCTGAATTGTTTTCAGTTTGGGCTGTGAAGGAAGAAACTGCGGACCAAACACATGCAGCAGTCTGTGGACAAACACATTCTTGCTTCTGTCTGGTAAAAGAGAAATTTGCTCTCGTTGAGTACTCAGAAGCGGAATTTCTGCATCCTGTGGGGTATGCATGCTTAACTTTGTACAAAGCTGTTAGACTATTTCCCACGAGCTGTGCACCAGTGTGCAGCTTCCCAAAGGCAAGTGTTCCAGCTGTTTCATAACTTTGCCAACACCAGGTTTGCTGATTTGCTAGGATGAGTCACGGAACCCAAGAAAGGGCTTTACGTGTCACAACAGTCACTTTTGGGCCCTGTTGGACTACCAGAGAGAACAAGGTGACGGAGGGAAGACTCACTTTGCCTCACAGTTTCAGGCAGGGCATTCCGTCCGTGGTGGCTCAACTCCAGGAGCTCAGGTAAGCCATCCTGGCACGGGGAGCCTTTAGACTTTAGACATTTAAATAACTTTCACAGTCTCAATTTATGTTTCCCTAAAGGCCACAGTTGTTGAGATTTATGGGTACGTAGTTGAGATTTACCTATTTGCAGGAGAAATAAGCCTTAAATCATTTTCTCATAGAGTTAAGCTGTCAGAAGGGAAAATGACTATGTGTCTGAGTCTATTTGTGCCTGTCTCTCATATTTCATGCATCTGTGTGTTTTCCCTCTTCCTGCTGCTACAGTGGCCTTGAGTGGTGAGGTTTAATGTAATTCTGTATCAGGAACCTTTAAGCTTTGTATTCTGAAAAACTGTTTTGGCTGATTCGAGTCCAACTGCAAGCTCTCCCACAGGAAATTTAGAATCGCCTTGTCAGTTTCTGCCCCAGAGAGGATTTTGATTAGAATGGCATCAAGTTTGTGGGTCAGTGTAGGGAGACTTGACCTCTGACTACTGAGTCCTCCAGTTTATGAACATGATATTTCTCTCTGCAGGACATTTCTCTCAGAAATATTTTTTCCTGGTTTAATAAGGAATTGTTTATTTTGAGAAAAAGATCCCAAACATCAGGCTGTTCACAAAAATAACCCATGGTATTAACTTTAGAAAACAAATATTAAGACTATTACACTATTTTCCTGTAAGATGCATTTGACATGCCAACTCTCATTCACAAAAATACATGGTTACCTTCGTGTTGAACAGCCCCACTCATGTGAGGGGAAACACACACCTACAATGCCAAGCTGCTCTCAGGGTTACAAGTAAATGAGATGCCTCTGCAGTTAGGGAAGAGACTACCAAAATCACAGGAATGGGAAGAACTGTACTCCCTGCATAACAAGAGATTATTTTGGAGACAGTTGATAAAAACCATACATCTTTTTATTGTTAAGTCAAAGAGGTATCAAAATTAAAAGCAAAACTTACAAGGTAAGACTTAACAAAACTACTAAGGAGCATCAGAGGAAGTGAAAATGGAACTAGGCGCAGGGCAATTATGAATCAATGAAACAGGAAGGATAAGGAGAGGGTGAACAGTGAGCATGTGCTGAAGTTCTAGGGGAGAGGATCTGCTGTGACTTTGCTCTCTCACAAGGGCCTAGGTAAATGAATAATGGGATAAGATTTCTAAACTCCACCATGTGCTTAAGAGTCATCCTCTCCATTGGCGCTGTCTCTGTCATCCTCTCCTTCCTCAGCCTCGTTTTCATCATCCTTGATCAACTCCAGCTGGCTGTACGACCCCCGATCTTCACTGTCATCATCGTCCAGCAGGTCACCCTCCTCAGCAGAGTCATCTGTGCCGGCCTCGGACTCCATCTTCACGTTAGTCTCATCTCTTTTCACAGAGGCACTGCTCTGCTCTTCTTCAGACTTTTCATTCTTCATCTCTACAGATTGCTTGCTTTGTTCCTTTTCAATTTTTTCCAGGCTTTCCAGCAGAGAATCCACTTTTTGCTTTATCTGAGTCAGCTCCTTTCCAGACTTGGATGAAGATCCCCGTTGTCTACTCTTCGAATTGAATCCACTTTTCCCCCTTCGAAAGGTGTTTCCAGAAATGTGCTGGTGTTTAGAAGGCACCACAGCTTGGACAATAGGAGGAGGAGGAGGAAGAGGAGGAGGAGGAGGAGGAGGACGTGCTGGGCAACTGTACATCCTGTCATAATAATCCCGTTGAAAGTCATAGTCCACAACAAATGAGGAACCACACATCTCCGCTGCAGATTGTTTCACACCTGCTTTTCCTCGGTTCACTTTTGGCTCTGCAGCCAGATTAATATCTAAAACCTGGCCAGCAATCACTCTGCCATCCTGTCCAGTTACAGCAGCTCGAGCATTTCTTTCGTTAACAAACTGGATGAAGGCAAAGCCCTGATGCACAGAGCAACCCACAATTTTGCCGTACTTTGAAAAGATTGCCTCCACATGACTTCTTGACCACAAGTGTATTGAGATTCCCAGGGAATGCACAGGAATTCATGGATCGAGGGTCTGTTTTGTTGATAACATTGCTAGCCATCTCCTTTGATTACAAGGTCTCTCACAAAGTGTAGCTGAAGATCAAAAAAATCTCACGAGAAGATGGAGAGAGAGGAGACTGCCTCTCCTACCACGGTTCCGTGCCGAGACGCCGAAGCTACAGCGGGCAAGCAGCTCACGACCGTTCGCTCGCCGTCTCTTCACAGGAATCTCTCTCAGAAATATTTTACAGGTGTAAAATATACATTTGCCTCTTGCGGTGACCCCAAAACCAAACTCTGAGCTGAAGCATTTGAAAGACACTCCTCTGTTGAAGCCAGTATTCATCATCCACATCATTTGATGTGGTTTCCGTCTTAGCATTTATTGGCAATATTTCCCTGTTTCCCTCTTTATTTCAGAAAGGGGGTGACCGGACCCCTACATCTACTTGGAATTCCTCCCCTCCTTGCCAGTTCTTTTGCTGGGCTGGCATGGACACACTTCCCTCCTTCCCACCAAGGCCGATCTCTTCACCTGCGTTTTAAATCACCCCACCCCCCACCATCCGAGACACCACATGACATCGACTGTCCTTTCTAAATAATCAAGCCCTCCCTCTCAGTTAGTTCTATCCCTTCCCCATTCAAACACATGCCAGTCTCTTCCATTTCAAAAAAATAAAAAGCACGATTTTTAAAGAGGCTTCTACCTGGCCACGTTCTGGCTACCTTTTCCAGTGCCTTCCTTACTCTGAAGCACCATCCAAAGCCAGCTTCTGCCAGCCACACCATTTCCCCAGCACAGCTGCCGGAAGGTCGCCATTGACCCTCCGTAAAGCAAATCAAGCTGCTGCTGTTTCTATGACAATGCCGGTGGTGGGGTTTAATGGTCTGCAACATAAACATTTCTCTCGTCCACTTGTCTTTAGGTCAACTACGGTTCAGCTGGCTCGGCTGAGTTTGGCCTTAAGCCAGGCCATTTGTTTGGTTCAGAACTCTCCCATGTGCCTCTCGTTTAGAGGAAATCAAATGGAATTCAGCATGTATTCTTGTCACAGCGACAGCAGATACCCAGGCGAAGGATGAAGGGACATGCTGGGACCCCTGTGGTCTAACTTGTCACTTTCACTTACATTTTTTTTTTCACGGTGACAAAAAAATAATTGTACATAGAGATGGGTTACAATTGTGATCACATGATATATGTATACATTATGGGCTGATCAAATCAAGCTAATGAACACGTCTACCACCTATCATTATTCAGCATTCTTTGAGCTGAGAACCTTTAAAGTCGACCCTTTTAGCAAATCTGGTATACACAATAGATTACTACCTATGGCCACCATGCTTAGCCAGCTAAAGATAAAGTAAACCTCTGACCCAGTTTGGTTCTAATATAACTGCACGGCCACGTGGAAGGGAGTGTGGGTACAGAGAAGGGTAAAGAGTTTGAAATCATAATAATACTGCTAGAGTTGCCAAGGAGAGTCGGTAGTTCATGTTTCTTTTAGGGAACCCAATAGTGTCTGGGAAACCATCAGTCCACAGCTAAAATCTCTCCCTTGGCACTCAGACCACTGTACTTCAGGTTCCTTCTTCCTCTCTGGCCTTCTCAGACTCGCTTTCCGGTTCACCGTTCTTTCACCAGCCTCTCAACATCTAACTTTTCTTGACCCCTTTCGGACACTGTAGACTTTCTTCCCAAGAAACAACTAGACTACAGACTTCACTGTCATGGAAGCATTTGGTTCCACTCTGTCTTCCATCCCACGTTCACCGTGTCCCGCTACATCTGAGTGACCGTTCTATCCCCGCTCTGGATTTTATGAAGCTACCTAGAACTCAATGTCAAGGACAAAAATCAACGACTGGATTCCAGTCAGGCCCAGTCCTAGTACGCCCCACATTGAGGATGTCCACAGCTTGTTTAACTGTGCAAAGTTGAAAACTGGGCCTCATTTCCAGATTTCTCTCACCACCAGCTCCATCTCTCGTCTGTCACAAAAATCTGAAGACCATTTCCTTATACATTCCTCTTCCCACTCCCTATTTTCCAGCTTTACCACACCCTAGTCTAAGATCAAGTTTCACCTAGGCTAGATAGCTTAAAAGCTGCCTTCCTCTGGTACCCCTCTCTAATGCACCCTAGTACTGGGGTTTCTCAAGGATTGCTTCCTCTGAGAGGCCTTCCACACCCGTCAGCCTGGATCAGCTTCCTTCGGATGTGCTGCCACACACGTTATCTGTGACCTCCATCACCATCACTGGTGCGGCCACCTAACCCCCATCCGTCTCCCCATTAGGGCTATTCCTTAAAGGCAAAGCCACTCCATATCTAGTTTTGCCCATCCCTGAATCTTAGCCTCAATTATAGCCTGGAACTTATAGATGTTCAACAGATATTTATTGAACAAGTATGTGAACAAGTACAGCCTCACTCATCATTATGTTTTCTGATTTTGTCTGATTTTTCTAGCTGGATTGCTAACCTATTGGAGACAGCAAGCCAGACTTATTTGTCTCCTGCAGACAGAGACCAAGGTATTCAGTAAGCCGCACTTGTACACAATTAAAACATCTTATATAACACGTGCTTGTTTGCTGGGCGGCGGCGGCGGCGGCTGCTGCTGCTGCTGCTGCTGCTGCTGCTGCTGCTGCTGCTGCTGCTGCTGCTGCGGCGCACGCCTTTAATCCCAGCACTCGGGAGGCAGAGCCAGGTGGATCTCTGTGAGTTCGAGGCCAGCCTGGTCTACAGAGTGAGATCCAGGACAGGCACCAGAATGACACAGAGAAACTCTGTCTTCAAAAAACAAAAAACAAACAAACAAACAAAAAAGACATTTAGGACACATTTTGTTCTGTATTACTCGGGACATGTGAATAGGAAACAGTACAAACTAACCACGTGTTTCTAACAACCCTTGTGCATGTGAGCATCTGGCAGATAATTGTCATTGAAATTTAATGTAATGATATAATGCTGAGGCCTCCCAGTTAAATTTCACTACAATTATGTCATGGGATTAAGGCACTATGATATATTACAGGAAAAAGCAAAATCAATGTGAATGCATTTATCATAAAGCTAAGATGACTAACATTTATTAAACTCTTAAGTAATATCATTTAGGATACAAACAAGAAACACGAGATATAAAGGGAATGAGTGAAGGGTCCAGCAGAGGCATGGGCAGCTTCATGGAGCAGGCAAGGAACTCGGGTGTGCCTCCTAGTCAAGCCTAAAGGAGACAGGAGGAAGAGTGTTTGAGAGCTAGAAGATTACCTGACAGGAACCTCAGTCGTTGATGGAACAGCCATGACCACAAGTACGTATCAACAAGGAAGGAAGGAATAAATTCCTCCGTCCCCACTTCCTCCCATCTCAATCCATTCTCCCCAGCCCCATTATTGACCAAATACTCAGTAAGGATCATATGAGAAAACTAATGTTCACAGGTATTAAGGAACCTCCCCAAAGCCACACAGACAGTGAATGGCAGCTGCGGCAGCTGAATCTCAGCAGGCGTCTTCCAATGCCCAATCTCAGTTGTTATTCTGAACACCCGGTGTCCCAAGTACAACTGTGGTGATTTGCTAAAAGAAAATTCTATGTAATTAATGTGGTGGTGGGTTGTGTACCACTATGCCAGGTGGGGGTCAGAAGACAGCTTTCAGGGGTCCCTTCTCTCCACTGTGGGTTCAAGAGATCAGACTCAGGCCATCAGGCCTAGGTGATGAGTGTCTTTACTCACTGTGCCAATTCCTGGCCCAGATGGTTACCATCTTTAATAACAGTGACCCTTACAGATGCTTTCGTTATCATGTTCGTTATCATATGAGCGTTCCAAGTGACAGGATTCTTTCTGATTTCTCATGATGTTGTCCCCACAGAGACTCCAGCTCTTCCTGACACAGGATCTAGGCTCCAGACCCTTCAGTTCCTCCCCACTTCTGAGTATTTGGTCAATAATGGGGTTGGGGAGAATGGACAGAAGATGGGAGGAAGAGGGGACGGAGGAATTTATTCCTTTCTTTCCTGATGATATGTAATAGCGGTCATGGCTGTTCCATCAATGATTGTAGTTCCTGTCAGGCAATCACCTAACTCTGAAACACCCTTCCTCGTGTCTCCTTTAGGCCTGACTAGATGCACCCGGGTTCCTTGCCTGCTCCGTGAACCTGCCCATGCCTCTGCTGGGTCCTTCACGCATTCCTTTTAAAGTCTCAGCTGAGACTCTCTTTTCTTGTTGGTACTCTAAATGAACAACCCGAACAATCCTGCTTCTCCTCAACCTTGATGCCAACTGCTTCCCACCTGTAGAGAGATTTTAGGTAAACTTCACAAGGCTGTGACTACAATGAGGTTCTCTACCGCCCTCTGGTGGCCTCGGGGAAATGCGTTCAAATTGAAGAAGGAGGCCCTGGAGCAGGTAGCTTTATGTTGAGCACACATTCCCCCTCTTGCCCTCCCTTTTAGTCAAACACCTAAGAGGGTCTCCCCAGGGCTGCAGACAAGTAAATCCTGTGACTCCAAATTCAGAAGTGCAGGCTCTCGCCTGCCAAACCAGAATTCTCACTGGTGTGTGAGTTTGATAGCTAACCCTGAAGCTAATTTCCCAGATGGTTTGTATGAGAGGACACTGAGAAGCCTTTGCTCCGTGTTTTCTCTCTCTTTTTTTGTGTCTTCCATACTCCTCACTGCAAAGCACCACATGCAAGCAATTCCCAGGACCAAACGCAATCCCTCCAGTGAGGCTTGCAGCCAGATGAAGAAAAGGGAGAAGACCGAATCAAAATTTGGTCCTGTGGGCAGCAGAGATGGCTCAGCAAGTAAAGACAACTAATGGCCAAGCCTGACAACCTAAGTTCAATCCCTGACGCACACGGTAGAAGGAGACAGCCAGCTCCTCCATCCTCCATGTTACAAGCCATGCCATGGGCATATCCACACACATACAGTACAATAAAAATGTTTTTAGAGATTTGCTCCTGCTATCTCTATGACTAATTCCAATATAATTAAATCACATTGTTATTAGACCTAGGGGTCACAACCTGTGCCCCAAGACAGGTCCAACCGCTTGTCCTCAAGAAGCTTATTGAAGGAGCCAGATTTATAGTGGAAACCAGAAAGGAGCGATTTATTTTGTGTGGCCACATAGAACCCCTCAAGCCCACCTTCAGGGTCCAGAAGTGAGATGAAAGCTTAACTAGAGAGCCACGGACACGCACATCCCAGCAGTCCAAGGGAAGGAGTGACCCGGCCCACCCTTGACCCATCGCTACCTGGTGTACTTCCGTCTCATCCTGTGAGGTGAGGAGTTGTTAGAACCACCTCAAGTCTCTTTCTGGGGGACAAGAACCCCCTCTGGCTGGTGCTCTTCCCTTTTTCTGGCATGATATTGCTGGGGAAAACATCATTTCTTTGGGGGACCATTGTTTAAACAGTTTGATAGATTGGGAGACACAAGTGTCTCTCTAGGATGTCCTCACTTCTGCCAGGCTGGCTCCAGTCTGAGTCTCATAATTATTATACTTGCAGGTGAAAAGAATATCAACATCTTATAACGTGACGTCGGGGCTGGGACACAGACATTCTAGAGAGCTGGCATCACTCTTCAGCTCCTCATGCTGTTTCTCTGGTCTTCTAGAAATGCCACAGGCATCCCCAAGTTCAGTCTACAGTCCTCTGCTGGCATCCAGTGGTAGATGGCATAATTGTCAGAACACCCGGCTCATCAGGAAGACCAGGGAGCCAGGAGCTGGAAACCAGGCTCCCAGAAGAGACAAGAGGAACGACGGAAATATGTCCATGGGCCACCTTCAGCTGAGACCTAATTCCTCCTTTTAAGGAGATTAATAACAGTTCATTGTCCACTGCCAGGTGCCAACCTAAAAAAAGATTTTCCTTTGTGCTAGCTCTAAAATTAGATGGGGAACAATTGTCAAAAGTTCAAGTAAGCAGAGACCTATTATTCAATAGTAAAATTAGCATTTCTAAAGCACTCTGTACCAAATGGCAGGTGCCATTCCTGGCTTCTAGAGTGAATCATCACAACACACACACACACACACACACACACACACACACACACACACACACACACTTGTTTCATTTGCATGCCCTTCCCTTGCTGCCTCCACCTCCTAAGCAGCAAGACTGACAGTGAGCAAAGCGTGGCACGCTGATTGCAGTGAGGCCTCTTCCAGGGCGTGGGTGCTCCTGTCAGTCAGGAACAACTGACGTCTCCGGTAAGCGACCACAAGTTAAGAAGAAACATCTTTTATTTTGCTTAACAATTTCACCCTTTACCGAGTCCCCAGCTGGAATCAACCCCCAAACCTCCATTTACAAACTGTCCGGCCCACCCTTTCTGTGTGATTGTTGTTTAACCTGAAGCCCTTTCTCCGCATTCCCTCACTGCGATAACCTTAGTACGGACACGCACTTCGTGGGAGTGAATGACTCTGAAAACGTCAACTGGGGTAGGAGGTGGGAGTGTAAACCAGGGTGAACAGGATTAACTTGGCCACAGGTAATACAACCTGGATTCACGTCCTTGGATTTTGTTTGTTTGTTTGTTGTTTTGGGGTTTGAGTTTTTGTTTTGTTTTTCCTGCCTGTTAAAAGCCAAGCAACCGCCGGGCGGTGGTGATGCATGCCTTTAATCCCAGCACTTGGGAGGCAGAGCCCGGCGGATCTCTGTGAGTTCAAGGCCAGCCTGGGTTACCAAGTGAGTTCCAGGAAAAGGCGCAAAGCTACACAGAGAAACCCTGTCTCGAAAAACCACACAGACACACACAAAAGCAACCTTCCTAATTTATATGTTCCCTGTTATCATCCAGTGATTGCTGGCGGATTAATGAAACAGATGCCCCCCCACACACACACACCTCAATTACTTTTTAGACAGACTGAAGAGTGTGGGACCTGCTAACTGAGTGGGCCGTCCCCTGTCAGCTCACTGAGGCCGGCTTGTCCATCTCTAGTTGCTGTGGGGCCTTGTGACAGCCAGGGCAGAGGTTCAACTTTCTATGTAGACCTGTGACTTCTGGAAACTCTGGCCAGTTCCAAAGCCTACTGACTGACAGGGACCTTGAATGTCCCTCTGAGGCCCAAGGAAAGCTAAAATTCCAAGGAAGATTAAAATTGAGGAAGTCTTCCAACTTTCTTTCCGCTCTCTCCATTGTCTGTGTGCTCTGGTTTTGCATTCTGGACTGCCTTCCAAACCAAACTGCAGCCTCTGGGCTGGCCTTGACTCTTAAGATCACCCCTCCACTTCAAAGTGAAGAATTTATGAAACTTTGGGGAAAACTTTGGCCAAAATCTGAGGTTGTTTTTTTTTTTGGGGGGGGGGGGTGGGCGGGGAGGCAATACTTTAGTCATCGTAAATTAATAACAGAAATGCAGGCATGTCCTGCAAGCTTGGGACGCACTGTACAATCTGAGTAGTTGGCTAGAAGCATTCATCCAGCCTTCGAGGGGCCAAGGGAGAGCTGCAGCGCTACATTTTGCTGAATAAAGGCAGAAATGACAGTGTGGTTGTTGTCTGTGCTCTAACCAAAGGGCCCCAAAGCTAACCCCCCTTCTTTTATATGTATATATATATATATATATATATATATATATATATTTTATTTTACAATACCATTCAGTTCTACATATCAGCCATGGGTTCCCCTATTCTCCCCCCTCCCACCCCCTCCCCTTACCCCCAGCCCACCCTCCATTCCCACCTCCTCCAGGACAAGTCCTCCCCGAGGACTGAGATCAACCTGGTAGACTCAGTCCAGGGAGGTCCAGTCCCTTCCTCCCAGACTAAGCCAAGTGTCCCTGCATAAGTTCCAGGTTTCAAACAGCCAACTCATGCAATGAGCACAGGACTTGGTCCCACTGCCTAGTTGCCTCCCAAACTGATCAAGCCAATCAGCTGTCTCACCTATTCAGAGGGCCTGATTCAGCTGGGGGC
Organism: Peromyscus leucopus; assembly: GCF_004664715.2. Lineage (NCBI taxonomy): Eukaryota > Metazoa > Chordata > Mammalia > Rodentia > Cricetidae > Peromyscus > Peromyscus leucopus. Next base: position 80,282,968 of record NC_051071.1, read on the forward strand.
CCCTCAGCCTTTGGTTCATAGTTCATGTGTTTCCATTCATTTGGCTATTTTTTTTCAATAATTGAGTAAAACTGAAATTTATTATATGCCACAGTCATCCTAGGGACCTCCATGCTATATATATAGCCTCTATGGTTCTATGGGTTGTGGTCTGATTGTTCTTTATTTTATATCTAGAATCCACCTATGAGTGAGTATATACCATAACTGTCTTTCTGGGTTTGGGTTACCTCACTCAGGATGATTTTTTCTAGTTCCATCCATTTGCCTGCAAATTTCATGCTTTCATTGTTTTTCTCTGCTGAGTAGTACTCCATTGTGTATATGTACCACATTTTTTTTCATCCATTCTTCCGTTGATGGGCATCTAGGTTGTTTCCAGGTTTTGGCTATTACAAATAGTGCTGCTATGAACATAGCTGAGCATGTATCTTTATGGTATGAATCAGCATTCCTTGGGTATATGCCCAAGAGTGGGATGGCTGGGTCTTGAGGTAGTTTGATTCCTAATTTTCTGAGAAACCGCCATACTGATTTCCACAGTGGTTGTACAAGTTTACATTCCCACCAACAGTGGAGGAGTGTTCCCTTTGCTCCACATCCTCTCCAACATTGCTAACCCCCCTTCTTATCACAGCCTCCTGCCAATAGACACAAAGCCCCATGACCAACCAGGGTCAGGACCCGCATAGGACTGAGCAGGAAAAGGAGTGTGTAGACTCCTAGGGCTGGGAGGTAAGCGTGGGATGAATCACCCAGTCAGAGGTCCTTTTAGGTGTGAGCAAAGTGAGTGTAAGTCACCGCGGCACAACCCGAATGTCAGCTAGCACTGTGATATTAGAGTGAAAATTTCCTGGTCAACAATAGAATCTCCGGCCCAAGTGGAGACCTAACATTCTAGTTGGGCCAAAGGACCACCCCTGGGAAGGCAGGCCATGCTAAAGACCTGGGCCGATGGTTAGTCCTTTAATGAGATACTCAGCTTTTCCTTCCCAGAATCCTCCAACCCTGGGGCAGTGGTTCACTGGGCCACAGCCGTAAAACTTGTGAGTCTGCCTGCTTTTCTGAGTATTTTTCATTGTCCTCTTTCAATCTCTTTTCTAAGCATGTTTTCCTTGACATTTCAGGCTTCCCCTGAACACTTCCCTCTTACCATTAGCTGCTTGTCTACCACATGTCTGACCTTCGTGCCAGCTTACGTGGCATGACCATGTTTTCCTTCTTTCTTCTGTCCTCCTCCTCCAGGTATCTGCCAGGATGTGCAGTTTGTCTGCTGTAGGGTTTTCCTTCTAAACTCTAATAAAATTGTCCTTGAGCTTCTTTTTATTAATGATACTAAGAACCCCAAGAAAGTGCTAAGTACCTCAATTCCCCCTGAATAATTGGATGACCTCAAAATTCCAGTAGTCTTATTTAGTAAATATTGCGATTCTAATACCTGTCTAAAAACTGTTCGGTCCCCTGGAAGCAGCCTTGGTTTGGGACTCTCTACATGTGAACCATGATTCAAGGATGTGGGTAAGCATACTCATTCTAGAGGTGGCCTAAGAATGCAGTGGAGATCTGGAAGTGACAAAGAATGCTGGAAGACCTAGGCAGAGTTTTTCTGTGTCCCAGCAGCCACTCCCCAATAACCAAGTCTTATTATTAATTACAAATGCTTGGCCCATAGCTCAGGCTTGTTACTAGCTCACTTTTACATTTTAAATTAACCTGTATTTCTTATCCACACTCTGCTATGGATTGATGCCTTCTTTCAACATAGCATGTTCATTTGGTTTCTCTCTGCGTCTGCTCTTGAGACTCCTGAAACTCCACCCTTTCTCTTCCTCTGTGTCCTTTGTGTCTTACTGTCCCACCTATACCTCCTGCCTAGCTACCGGCCAGTTGGCTCTCTTTTATTAAACCAATCAGAAGGAGCCTTGGCAAAGACACATCATCACAGTGCACAAAAAGATTATTCCATAACAGGAGGATGTGTTGAGTGACCAAACATGCCTGCAGGAGCGAGGCGCCTACTCCCCCAGCTACTGGGTATGTGGCTGGCAGCAGCTGGGGCACTCTAGGAATTGATTTGGGCCCCAGTCACATGTCCTTTCTGCGAGCAGCCTGTACACAAGAGTGTCTGATGTGAAGGTATAATGTCCCTCCCCTCCCTTGAACTTCGGTCGAATCTGAACGGCTCCTTAGCTTCAGTTCTCCCTCAGCTCACCAAGTCCGTTGCTAGGGCTGCCTCCTCCTAATCAGCTGCCTCTCCTTCCCCAAAGGAGCTACACCGGAAAACACTCCCTAGTTACCCCCTGCTTACTAAGCTCTGCATTGGCATGCTTACCAGGGAACCTAGCCTGCAAGGGTGGATCTGAGGGCTCAGCCCCTGCACAGATGGCAGTATAAACTGTTCACTGAGGTGAGTGACAAGTGGCAAAAGGTAAGGTGCCAGCAGGTGCAATGTATCAAGTATTTGGGGAATTGGAGGACTGGTTATTCTGAGGGGGAAAAAAAATGAAACCAGGTGGCCATTTCCAGAGGTATTCAGTGTTTCAGAGAAAAAAAAAAAAAGATAATGGAAAGTAAAAAATGATCTGTTGGCCATTAAAGATTGTGTTGTGACTCAACACTCACATACCTCTTAAATTCTTATGTGCAGATCCAGTCCCCATGGTAATGGCATTAGAAAATGGGGGCTTAGGAAGATAATTAGGTCATGGGGGTGGTGCCCTTGGGAATGAGATTAGTGCCCTAATAAGAGACCCCACAGAGCTCTTAGTCCAATTGAGACTTGAAAGCATTTACAGTGAGAAGATAGCTTACCTAAGAGGAAGCGGACCCTCTAACACAGACTGATGCCTCCTTGATATTAGACATAACAGTCTCTAAAACAGTGAGGAATGGATCCCTGTTGGCCATAAGCCACCCACTGCAGACTGAGCAGACTCAGACAAACTGTACAGCCACAGGCCTTCTTGAAGTCTACTATGAGAATCCCCTCTCTCCTGACACAGAGCCGGAAATATGAAGACAGACCCAGGGTTTAATCTATTTAATCTGGTTGGACTGTCATCTTATCCAGGACCCTGATTGGAAAGGAATGGAATCCTGAAAATTATAGACCCAGGGTTTAATCTGTTTAATCCGGTTGGACTGTCATCTTATCCAGGACCCTGATTGGAAAGGAATGGAATCCTGAAAATTATAGATTCAAGGTTTAATCTGTTTAATCCGGTTGGACTGCCATCCTAGCCAGGACCCTGATTGGAAAGGAATTAGATGGGATTGAACTATGCATTTGAGTTTATGCTCTTGAAGATACTGCATCCCCAGACTCCACTTGGACTGTAATGGTGCAGACTTGAATAGCATTGTGGGTGCTGCTGCCCCTCAGGCCTTGCAAAATGAGTGTTCCTTTGGCCTCTGTCCCATGGCTCATTTTGACCACCTGGTGACTAGGAAGAGTGGGTCATAGAACAAGTGCTGGGCCTGTCAAGGGAGAAAAGGCTCCACTCCCTGGGAGACTGATGGGATCCGGTTAGCATGGACCAGCGAAGTCAGATAGGGTACATGTGAAAGCATAAGCATGCCAGTCCAAGGGGTAAGCGGTGAGAGGATATGAGTGGGATAGTTGGGCTCATCAATATGGAAGCTCTTCCTTGAGGTACAGGGTTTTTGGTTTGTTTACTTTATTTGCATGGGTATTTGTGGGGCGTTTACCCACCAACCCCACAGCTCCCCAGAGTTTTCTTGAGTGTGAGCAGCAGGAAATATTAGATAGAAGGATTTATTGCAGAGAATATTGTGGAAATAAACAGATAGAAAATAAAGGATAGCCTCGAGAGGGCCTGGAACCTATTCCAACGGGCCCCAACTGTCTCTGCCCCAGGGTTTTTATAGAGACGCCAAGGGGTGGAGCAAAAGACCTCCTCCCCCAGCACAGCCAAGTGCAGACCATCTCAGATACCTGCACTCAGGCCCGTGGTCCTGATCATCCTCCATGTGGACCTGCTGGGTAAAGCCACGAGGAACCCGAGAATGGGCTCCCATGGGTCCCCCCTTCTTAACATATAAAAAAATAACTATTAATGGCTTACAGCAATCTCCATAGCTGTTACACACCTCCCAGTATGGGAGTAGAGGATGATAAAGATGGCATTTCTCTTTTGAATTAGGTCCAAGGTGACTACAGCAGTCTTAGCTGCCTCAAGCCCTTTCTAAACCAAAAACTCTTAAGGTGACTACAAACTAAAAGAATCCCTTAGCTTCATCATTACCATTAACAGGTTAACATAAATATTGCTAAATATAGTTACAATTCTCTCAATCTTACAACTCAAAGCAAACTCTTAACAGAACCATTTGAATTAGCATATATGGTGCTATATATATTTAACAATTTTCTCCATCTTACAACTTTAACTCAATCATTTGAATTTTCTTGTTAACAGAACATAGGAAAAACTTCGATGTATTCACATCAAACTTAAACATTTCCTTAACTCCACAAAACCAGGGTGCATTGATATCAATAGGTTTCTGTGAACATAATTCAATCTCATAACTCCTCCTTTTCTTTATAATTTTTAAACAAAATCTCAAACCTAGTTAGAGGAACCCAAACTTATACAGTTCCTACAAACCCATATTGAAAAGCAATATTTTCAACCTAACCATTAACACTTTGATAACTTTTAGCAAAACATCCAAAAGAGTTTCTTAATAAAACTCTTTACACACTTTAATAGTCTTAGTATATCCCATTTGTATTTCTTACTAACAAAACATGACAATCCACTCAAATTTTTTAAATTAAATAGACTAAGGAATATTAACTCTCCCATTTCTTTATAATTTTATAAGCAAAGTTTCAAGCCTAGTTATAAAACCCAAACTTCTGTTTAAACAGTTCCATTTGTAACACAAAACCAGTTCCATAAGTAATTCCATTTTTACATAAACAGTTCCACAAAACAATTCATGAATCACCAGTTAATAAAGCATATATGCATACACAAAACTGCATCTTGATTCTAGGTAGAAATAAATTTCTTCATTTAAACAGTTCCATTTTTAACCCAATTCCAGCAAACAGTTCCTAGGTCGTTACTATGAATAAACTCAAAATTGTCCCATTGCAATGAAATCTCTATTATTTATTTCATTTCTTAAGTCTTAAAATTCAAATGATAAATTCTGGTACTAGCTTTCCAAATATGAGAAATCCATAACCAAAATCTTTTTGTAATTTTATCTCATTTTAAGTTCAAAAAGTTCAAACAAGAAATAAATTCTGGTATCAGGCTTTCACTTCCAAATATGAAGAGACGTTTTACAACCAAAACTTTTTGCAGTTAACAATTTTAGTTCAAACAAGTGTCTCTGCAACTTTTGTTCTCACAGACATTTTTAGTTATAGTAGTATTCTAAACTGCACCGTTTTTGCTGTTAGCTCGGGTTTTTCTGTGCTGCGTTGATATTCCATGGATCTCAGCTGCGGATGCCTTGTGCTGGTTCTGGCGTCCGCCATTCTTAGCTTCTTAGCAGCTTCTGGAGCTTTTGAAACCATTCAGACTGTCTGCTTTGCAGTCTACTAGAACACTACCTTCTGTGTCTTAGGTGCTTTCACCATATACATTAATAGACTCACACTTAACTTTTACACTTTTTTACAAACTCATATATAACATGTTTTTGCCTTTCAAAGCATTTAGACTCACATTCAACGTTTACATGTTTTTACAAACTCACATACAACATATTAACATCTACTTATTTATACTCCTTAAGAAAACTATAGAACTACTTTAGCAAATATATTTCTTATTAATTCTTATATACTTATATTCATTCCATCTTCTTATTTCTTATTTAAACTTACATTTACAACTAGCATCTTACAAGCTTATTACTACATGTCTTAAGACTACCTTAGATACTTCTTGCAAGCTTATATTCTTAAAAAACTCTATAGATCTATTTTACAAACTTATATAGGGCTACCATTAGCATATATCTAATTTAGCAAACACCTAAAGATTTCTTAACACAGATCTAACAAGAGAATTTTTACAAACTCACATTTTATTTTCATGTTTTTCTATTTATTACTCTTAATTATTATCACTATCTCTATTAGAAAGATTCTCTTAACTAGACAGGAAGTACGTACATCATTTCTAAAGTTTAGAGTTTAGAGTCAGCTTTGCAATACAACATGGGGATTTAGTGAGTGTTGTCATTAGAGAGTTGTGATAGTTGTTGCTAGGGGACTGTAACCTTCCCAGGATGACGCCACACTCCAAAGTTGCCAGTTCTCTCAGCCGTTCCAGACCGGCAGAGATGCACTGTCAGAGGTAAATGGTTTTTAACTAGAGGCTGTCCCTTCACCCAAATTCATAATAGCTCCCCTAAGTACTTCAATTCAGACAAACGTTTCTATTACAGCAGTACTTTTGGTTTGCTCTACTGAAAAACTTCACTTCACACTGAGGGTGAAATTACCGTATTTAGCTGCTGTAAAGCTCTTCACCAAATACTGCACAGCTATTAGGTGATATAAAGTATTTTTCTAAAGGAGCTAGTAAAGCCAAAAGCAGCACAGCTCTGAACTCTTATTTCCTCACTGTTTGCATTAAACCAGTGACAAAACCTCAAATACTAATCAAGCCACTTTCATTCTGGTTTCTTTATAGGAACCTCATTGGAGCTGACCTTCCCCAGTTCCACGCTCCTTACCAAATGCTCCCGTAACCACTGAGCTTCATTCTCCTCTTGTGAAAAAACACAAACATATCCTTGACCCCATATTAAAACAGGATCAAGACCATCCCATAATCCCGAGCAGGGATATTTCCATTTCACTTGAGCAAAAGTCGCTTGGGTGCCACTGTGCCAAAATTTATCTGTGGCAGACTGTTCATAGACATCCATATTCAAAAAGTTCAGGACAAAAAGCATGATTTAATGCATTATGTGGTGATTGAGGGTAAATTTCCTCCTTTTTTTATTTTTTGAAGTTGTATTTTAAGACTGCTATGAGCCCTTTCCACAATACCTTGTCCCTGAGGATTATAAGGAATACCTGTTTTATGTACGATTTCCCATTGGATACAAAATTGTTGAAATGCCTTACTACTATATCCAGAACCACTATCAATTTTAATAATTTTTGGTATACCCATATACGAAAAACATTTCCAAAGCAGTGCAAAATTACATGTTTTGTAGCTTCCCCAGGTTGTGCACTAGCCATTAAAAATCCCGAATAGTGTCAATGGTCACATGTACATATCTTAATTTGCCAAATTCTGCAATACGAGTAACATCCATTTGCCATAGATGATTGGGAAGAACACCTTGAGGGTTTACCCCTAAGTGAGGGATAGGAAAATATTTTGGACATACCCCACATCATTTAACTATTTGACAACTGCTTCTTTGGTAAGATTGAATTGCTTCCTAAAGCTTTTGCTATTTTGATGAAGAGCATATGACTGTTGAGCCATTTCCACTTGGGATAATGCTACTATCTTTGTTAACTTATCAGCCATTGCATTACCCTCAGCTAAAGGACCAGGAAGATTGGACTGAGATCTCTTATGGCCCAGAAAGCATGGCAGCTTTCTTTTGTGGAATAGCGTCTTGAATTTGTTGAAACAGTTTGGCTTGATTAATAGTTCTAATATTTTCACCAAAACTGTTACTATTCAAAGGAGTCAAGAACATAGATGTTCTTTCATGAAACATATTCTTCATTAGCTTACTTTGAGAAAAAGCATTTTCAGGATTTAGTATTTTCACTTCATTAGCTTTAACTCCTGATATTATCATTATTAGCAGCTGTAATATTTAGCATTGAATTCTTATAAAGAACTTTCAGGTGAAGCAACTATTTTGTAAGACAGCTAGATTTTAAGTTTGTTTCCCATCTGTAAAGCAGTCATTTCTTTTTTTTGAATGCCTGTTTCCTTGTCTCTTTATTAGATTTGCAAAAAGAATTACTCATTCCAGGCAGTTTGTTCAAAAGGCAAAGAACTTTAATTTCAACATAAGTTTCTTCATATCTAAGACAACGTTCAGTGTATAAACTGCTTTCCCTTGTTTTAAGGATTTTAAAGTGGCTTGTTTGCTCTTAAAGGTAGCTTTTTGTCATCCAACTACCATAAAAACTTTGCACAGCTATTAGGGTAAATAAGGCATTTTACCAATGGCGCCCCAAACCTCGAAGCACCTAGTTCCATATCCTTTCAATTTTTCATTGGAACTGACACTTAAACTCTTAGATGATTTTCCTCCTTATTCTTTTAAAAGCTGTATTTTAAGTTTACCATGAACATATTTTCGAGCTGACAAAAGTGTTTCAGGGCAATGTCTCCATCTTTAGCGGAAAAACTACCTTTCCCAGAATGCATTTCCCTTATATCAGTCCATAATAATATCATTTCCCATAGTTCTTTTTGGATCTGAGAGTTAACTTCTAAGTTCTTTTTTACCAGACTTGCTTAAAAATTCTTGCCCAGGAGGTTTGAACAAAGTTTTTTTTCTTTTGCAACGGAAGATTTGAACAAGCATTTTACATTTTCAGCTATGGCACGTTGGGAGATTTCTATTCTCTCCTCAGCTGGTTTCAACAGGTGTCTCTCCTTCATTCGACACTGACCCCCAGATCAGAACTGCACCTGCCTCGTTAGTGCACACTGAGGCTGGCATTTCTGATGGCAACTTTCCTCGGGGCTTGTGTTTGTTTTAGCCAGTCAGTGAATAACAAGATCATTTGCAACAGAGCTTTTCAATAGCTCCTTCAGAGACATTTTCTCCCACTGATCTATCTCATTTTGTTTGCTCCTTCTTTCCCCAGATGCAGAGCTTCAGGTATCTGTCTGCGGCTTTGTACCTCTGCTAGCTGCCTTTGGAGGTAGGGGCTTTTTTTCTCCCCCGAATCTGCCTCAAACTCTAGCAGCTTTGTCAGGTCATGCATTTTCTGGGGAGGAATCTATCCCCTCTGTTTCTTCAGAGTCTTTCTCCCTGACAGTATCCAGTTTGGTCTCTGTTTATCCCCTCTACCCCAGAAACAGTTTCCGACACTACAGTGGCGGCTTTCCCTGCTACTGAAGGTAGGGCTTTTTGTCCGTTTCTGTTTTCAGTGTCTGTGTGGTTTGCGTACAGACTGAAAATCTAACAAGGGAGATTTTTGCCATCTCTAAACGCTGATTAGGACAGGTATTTTGCCTCATCAGGCCTTCACCTGGCCCAGTCCCCCAGTGGGTTGCATTTGCTTGTCTGGGTGCTCAAGGACAGAGCTTATGCCAGAGGCAATCACCCCTTAGGGCTACACTTCCCTCATCTCAGGGAGTCAGTTGAAACAAAGCTTTTCTCAAAGAGGTGCTTTCTCTGACAGAAAGAAAGCTTTACTCCTGGATAGTTCTGTTCTGCCCTGGCTGGGCTCTTTCCCCAGACAGCGTTCTGACTCGGCAGCACAACTGCTTCAGACACAGTTCAGCTTTACTGTTTTCCCTGAAAGGTCCTTTCTCTAATAGGAAAGCTTTTTCTCAGATTTCTTTTTGCAGTTGTGGACCTATCAACCCGGGACTTGTAGGAAAGCAGACAACTGTGCCGTTTCCACCGGCTTTAGCTTTGTTTGTTCATTAGCAATCTTCCCCTGGGTCCTACACCTTCCTGCCTCAGCTCTGTGCTCCAGGAAGTTTACCACTGCAGGAACCCTAGTATCCCCGAAATGCACTCCAACTCAGAGACGCTGTCCAGTCGCCTCTGGGTTTTTGGTCAGAATCGAGGATTCAATGCTAACAGAGTTTGCATTGCTTCAGGGGATCTTTGCATTAGGACGATTAGGAGCACCTTTTCATTCTGAAAAACTCACTCAGAAACAAAACCCTTGATGCCTCAGCTCAGCTGTAACTGAAAAGCTTGGCTTTTTTGCTTTTCTCAGGTAAAGTTTCCTGCACTTTTGGGCTCTCTAAAGCTCTTTACCCACACTCTCCCAAGCGTTTCCCTCAGGGTACTCTGACCCACTAGAGACAGAGCTTAGAAGAGGTTTTTAGAAACTTGTCCTTGCCTCCTGCATTACAGGGGGGATTTTTAAAGCTTGGAAGAGAACTTGGAGAGGTTTTGCCATCTTGAGAGGTTTGTTGTTTTCCCTTAGAGCTAATCACAGGTGGTCCCCATACTAATCTCTTCAGGTGATTCTAATTTTTGTCCTGAGAGAGAAAGAGGCTTTAGTTTTTAAGTTTTTTAAGAGAGCTTTTGAGAAAGATTAAAGCTTTTTAGAGAGTTTTCCCCTAAATTTTCCAAGAAAAGCTTTAGAGTTTAAGAGAAAGATTTTTTTCCCCAGGAGAAAGACCAACTTTTCCCAAAACTTCCCCAACTTTAAACTTTGACTTCTTACACCCCCATTTTTGCCTCAGGGAGAAATCACTTTCTCCTGCCGCTTGGACTTAGCATTCCAGCTGTCCCCAGGTCAAAAGCTTCCATAGGAAACTTTTTCTTCCCCATAAGATCAAAGAAGAGCTTTTTTACTACCCGTAAAGCCCAAAGAAAGATTTTTCCCCCCAGTTTGCTTTCATAGCCCCCAAAGATAGAAAATTGAAGAGTTTTTCTGTCTAGTTGCCTTACTTATTTTTTCCTACACAATCTTACACTTCTAAGTTTTTCCTAAACTATATTACTACCCTATACCTTATACTTATTTTTCACAGATAGAAATTGAAAAAGGGATAGAAGATAGAAAATTTTGACAGAAGAGAATTTCGCTGCAACATCGGACATCCTTCTAGTCCGCTTTCCTTTTCTCTCAAGGATAAAATGCTTGCCTCTCAATAATAGATATAAAAAATATGTATTTTCCATAACACTGGCATGCCTTTCCACTGGCAGGGCTGACTCAGCACTTTTGCCAAAAACTCTGTAATAAAACTATTATTTTCCTTTATCTTTAGTCCCTATTACTTTGTCTTTAGTCCCTGTTCATTTGTCTTTAGTCCCCCCTTTTTTTCTTTAGTCCCTTTTTCTTTAGTCCCTGTTTATGGCGCCATTCTGTGGGGCGTTTACCCACCAACCCCACAGCTCCCCAGAGTTTTCTTGAGTGCGAGCAGCAGGAAATATTAGATAGAAGGATTTATTGCGCGGAGATAAACAGATAGAAAATAAAGGATAGCCTCGAGAGGGCCTGGAACCTATTCCAATGGGCCCCAACTGTCTCTGCCCCAGGGTTTTTATAGAGACGCCAAGGGGTGGAGCAAAAGACCTCCTCCCCCAGCACAGCCAAGTGCAGACCATCTCAGACACCTGCACTCAGGCCCGTGGTCCTGATCATCCTCCATGTGGACCTGCTGGGTAAAGCCACGAGGAACCCGAGAATGGGCTCCCACAGGTATTCATGTGCATTTTGCCAGCATGCATGTCTGTACACTATGTGCATGCCTGGTGCCCGCAGAAGACAGCATCAGAACCCCTGGGACTAAAGTTGCAGACAGTTGTGAGCTGCCATGTGGTGCTGGGAGTCGAACCCGGCTCCTCTGGAAGAGCAGCCAGTGCTCTTAACCACCGTGTCTTCTCTCCATCTCCCACTTCAAACTTTTAGAAGAGACTGAGAGGGAGTTATATTGCTTCTCTCAACATTTTATAAGCCAGGAGTGAATCCTGTCCTAGATATTTTTCTTTGATAGGAGATCTTTGAAAAGTATTTTTTTTAATTATGTATGTATATAGGATGCATACACAAGCACACATGTGACTTTAGATGCCCACGGAGTCCAGAATAAGGTGTCAGACCCCCTGGAGCTGGAGTTGCCGTCTGTTCCAAGCCACTGATGTGAGTGCTAGGAACCAAACTTGTCTCTTCTGGAAGAGCAGGCCATGCTCTCTCTAACTGATGAGCCATCCCTCCAGCCCAGAAGGAAGACTTTTTCTTACTAATAAACCCGCCCCCCTCTCTCTCAGTGGTCTGTTCATGTTTTCTGTCTTATAACTCTGTCTTTGTATGTCCTGCTTCTCCAGGTTGTCATCCATTTCTGCTAGGGTATCTAATTACGTATAACCGTAGCCATCTCTCATGGTCCTTGGCATCTCTGCAGCAGGGGAGGCGCAAAGCCTCCTTTCTGAGTTGGCGTCTCCTCTCCTTTTCTCGTCATCGAGACAGAGGTTTGTCTGTCTTGTCCGTGTTTGCAACAGCCACTCAGTTTGGTCGGTCTCCTCTGTTATTAGGTCTCTAGCCTGCTTCACATATCTCCGTTTTTACAATTGTCTTTTCCTTCCGTTAAGCTGAAATTCAGTTTTTCTAGAGTCAGTGAGGAAACATTAGGCTGATTGTTGGACATCTTCCCTCCTGCTCTTCCCCCAGCCTCTTCCACTTCTCACTCCACAGCCTGGGATAGCCTGGTACTCACTAGGTAACCCAGGATGGCCTAGAACCCCTCACAGTCCTCCTCCCTCAGCCTCCCAGGGCTGGCATGGCAGGCATTGCCACCATGCCTGGCTAGGCTTCCCAGGTTTCATAGAACTGCTTCTCTGAACGTATTTTCTGTCCCTCCTGTTTTCTCCTTTCTAGTCCTTTCTGGACACATCTTTCACTTGATGGTGTTCTACAAGTCCCTTCAGCTACCTTCACTCTTTTCTATTCTCTCTCTCTCTCTCTCTCTCTCTCTCTCTCTCTCTCTCTCTCTCTCTCTCTCTCTCTCTCCTTGCTGCTCAGAACCAGTGTTTCCTGGGGACTTATCCTTGAGTCCAGCGGTCCTTCCTTCTTGCTTGCTTCTGTGTAGAGACCCTCGGCCTTCACTTCAGTTGTAAAGTCTTCAGATCAGCAGTTTCTGTCTGGTATTCTTTTCCACTTTGTGTTCATTTTTTTTAGGTCCTTTTCTTTTTCTTTCTTTCTTTCTTTCTTTCTTTCTTTCTTTCTTTCTTTCTTTCTTTCTTATTTGGCCAATGATGTGTCTTTTCAACAAGGTCAATTTGTAGGAATTTGCTTTCTTTTCTTTTCTTTTCTCTTCTTTTCTTTTTTCCAGAGCTGGGAACCGAATCCAGGGCCTTGGGCTTGCTAGGCAAGCACTCTACCACTGAGCTAAATCCCCAACCCCTTGCTTGCTTTTCTTTGGAAAACATTTCTTTATTTCTCTATTCCCCTGTCCCTGTTTGTTTCTGTGTTTCTTATTTAATAAGACTGTTGGATACATCAATACCTGTCCCTGTTTGTTTCTGCACAGTGAATGCGCAGGGTTTGCTGGCAACCCTGTGAGCCCTGTCTCAGCACAGGAGAATGGGGAGAGGTCTCACATGCTTCCTAGATCCTTCTGTTTCTGTTTTTGATAAGTCCCAAATTAGGGCCCAAGGCCGTCAAGGTAGAAACCTGGAAACGTGAGAGTCATGAGCGTGTTTTCCAGAGCCTTCTATCTTGGTAGTAAAAGTAAGAGCGTGAGCTTGGAGAAGGCCCTGGAAGTGCTAACTTGTCACTCAGCCTTCCAGAAGTCTCTGTTTGCCTGTCCAACCTTCCCCTGATACAAACGGGGTTGAAGTTTGACTGTTAATAACAGCAGTTGTGTGTGTGTGTGTGTGTTGGGGGGATCCTTTCCAGACAGACTGGAACTTCTGAGTTTTGAGCCCTTCTCTGCCCCAGTTCCAGGGAGGGAAGCATCTGGAAGTAGTTGCCGATCCTTGTGATGGCAACATTCCCATATGCCTCACCTTCTCGACCTCTCAACATCGGTGTGATAGGAGTCAAACCATGGAGACCCTCAGAGATAGGGTGCTGTGTGTATAGTCCAGTCTTTCACCTCAGGGAGAAGCTGAGTGCTGGGGATTTCCCCGCTGTGTGGGGAAGTGTCTAGGGCGGAGTCTGTCTTGACGTGTCTCTGCTCTCGTGACCCACTCGACAGTTCTCACTTGCCTGGTGTGTGGGGGTCTCTCGGGTAGAGATGACCCATGGGCTGGGACATGTGGTGCGTCTGCAGGGAGAAAGGGAGTCCAGTGACCTCCTCTGTCATGCTGCAGCTATTACCCCTCCACATTTCTAGATGCAGTAGGAATTCTAGATCTGCCGTGGTCTACCGTGAAAGCAAGGATCAAAAGTTCATAAAAGTAGGCAAGCTGGAATGGAAACAGCATACAGAAAAATCCATCCCACAAATGCACTTAGGGAGAAGGTTCTGAGAGTGCTCGATTTGAAAAAAAAAAAAAAGCTATGGGCTGCTGCTGAGAAAGCCTCTCACATCACTGAATGACTCTCCTCTGTAGGTCAGAACACACCGCAGGAGAGTTCGTTACAGAACTGTGCTCCTGGGTAAAGTGTGGTATGACACATTCCAGAAATAAGAGAAATGAGGCAACAGAATTAACCACCAAGAGAAAGGCAGGCACAATGAGCAACAGGGACAGCATGCCACCCAGGCAAGGGAGCTGAATCTCAGGGTGGTTAAGAGAGCGTATCATCTATAAGGATGGGATAGATGGGCTACCAGCAGACATATTATTACTCAACATACTCAATATCTTTGTCACCTTTCTACTGCTGTGACAAAGCACCATAATCAAGGCAACTTAAAGAAGAAAAGCATTTATCGGGGGTTTTACAGTTTCAGAGGGTGAGTCCAGGACCATTGTGGTGGGGAGCATGGCGGCAGGCAGCCAGGCGGCCATGGCACTGGAGCAGAAGCTGAGAGCTTGCATCCGGATCTGTAGGTTGGACACAGAGTGAGACTAGGCCTGGTGTGGGCTTTTGAAACCTCACAGCTCACCCCCAGTGACACACCGCCTTCAACAAGGCCACACCTCCTAATCCTTCCAAAACAGTTCCACCAATGAAGGACCAAGCCTTCAAACATATGAGCCTATGGGGGCCATTCTCATTCAGACCCCCACATTCCACTCCCTGGCCCCCAGAGGCCTGTAGCCTTAATGCAAAATACATTTAATCTAACTTCAAAAGTCTCTATAGCCTTTCACAGTCTCAAGATTGTTTAAACATCAAAAGTCTCTTCTGAAACTCTAGGCAATCCCTTAACTGTAACCCTCAGGAAATCAAAAGGCAAATTACATACTTCCAACATACAATGGCACCAGAATGAATATTACCAATAAATATCCCAAAAGGGAAGAAAAGGGGCATAGTGAGGAAATATTGGACCAAAGCCAGGCTGAAACCCAGCTGAAGCTCAATGCCTCTGTGTGCCCTCTCAGAGATTACTTCGAACATGGGTCAGAATTCTCCAATTTGAGAATTTGTCCACAGCTCTCAAGCACCCCATTGCCTGTACTGCCCACAGCGTTACACCCCCTGGAGGTTTTAGCACCGTAGCATTTTTCCAGTCTGTACATGGGCTGGGGAAGTTCCCAAAGACAGAGTACATCATCCGATAGAAAGATGCAAGAATCCATCCGTTTCTGTGGGGACCATCCCCAAGGTGGGGTGCAGGGCTATCAAGGGAAACACTGGCATTCTCTGCACAGAGGAAAATGGGCTTGGATTTCCACTCTGCTCTTCAACGGCATCACAGTCTGGTCTTTGCTGCATGATTGAAACTCTCCGTGCCTCAGTTTCCTCACTTACAAAGCAGTAACAGTAATCGCTAATGCTGGAGCTTTTGAGGGAGACGCAAACACCTGGCAAAACTCTTGGCACACAGTGGCTCTCCAGAAATGTCCATTATTCTTTCCTTACAGAAATATTTTGGGGTGAATTATCCTCAAAAAGATTGGCAATGACACGGAAGTCCAAAAGTCATGATGAAAAAAAAAAAAAAGGTGATTTTACCTTTAGGAACGAAATTCATGTTGTGAGCTTTCATTTCCACAGACCTGAGCATAAGGCTTCGAGTAGCTTCTTTAACTGTAGTTACTGCAGAGTGTTGGATGGAAATGGGGGCAGCCACCTGTTTCCATGGTGACTGACTATGTCACTGGGAGTCCATTTATTATTAGTCTCTAAAATGCCTCTTTGGACCAAGACCTCTCTGCTCCACTTGATAATTCCATGGCAGCCTGAGATTTAAGGGTATGATCCCTTCCTAGAGAGCTGGATTTTTTTTTAAATTAAAAATTTATATCCAAAGTGGGAGAATTTAAAACACTGGGTTCTTAATCCTACAATGGTCCCCTTTGCCCGCCTTTATCCTCCTGCTGACCATTCCCCGCTCACCTCACCCCCTTGACATGGTACAGCAATGGAAAACATAGACTACGTCACCGAAGGCTACTTGCTTCAGGGAGCTTCAGGGTCAGTGTTCAGGATGTCCGTGGAGCTTCCTAGCGTTTCAAATCCTGGCAGCTATTACCTACAGCCCCAAACCCTGAAACCCTCATCACTAGGTTTATTTGTTTTAAGAGAAGTTACGAGAAACCCTCATGATCTGAAGATTGAAAACAAGGCCTGAACTGAAGAACGTCTCGAGGAATCTGAGAGCACACACTACCGTTGCAGAGGAGCCAAGTTCTGTCCCCAGCCTGTAACTCCACCATGAGGACATGATGCCTCTGGCCCCTGTGGGCACCTGCGCACACGTGCACTTATCCACACGCAGACACCCACACATTCGCATAATTAAATACGGAGAGACTTCAGCTAGACTCTGAATGAAGAGCTCCTTTTCTTCCCACCCCACCATAATTTCCCTGTCCTGTCTTTCTCTCCTGGCTCCTTTTGATGATGATAAACAACGCCCTTGTCTTTATCTAAGCAATGACTCGTGTAACTTTTGTTTTATTATTTAGGTCACATGCACTAACGCAAGGAACTTAATTTTAAGGCAATCCAGTGAAGTATGCAAGGCAGATGTTATAAGTCCTGTAAATGCAAGGCACATGTTATGAGTCCTGTAAAAATGGACCTAAGAAATCATCACAAATGTCTACCTATGGTCCTAAAAGCTCATGCCATATCTGAATCCTCTCTATGTCATATCTCCACTTAGACTATAGTGGAACACCTCCAGCATTGGGAATCTGTTATGAGAGCACACTGAAGCCCCAACTCAGGACAATTCTTCAGGTGTGTAAGCCAAAGTTCTCCAGAGAAATAAAACCAGATACGGATATGTGTGTGTTATATGTGTGTGTGCAACGAGAAAGATTGCTACCTATAGTAAGAACTAAATGCATGCATTTGTATGTGTATGTGTATACATACCTACAAAGAGAGACAGACAGACAAGGATTGGTGAGAAACTGGATCGCATGATATAGAATTGGAGAAATCCCACAATCTGCCATCTGTAAGTTAGAGACATGGGAAAGTGGCTGGGTCACTATATAGATCAAACTGGCCTAGAACTCATGGGGAGCCACCTGCCTTTGCCTCCCCAGTGCCGGAATTAAAGGCGTGTGCCGCCACACATGCAGCCCTAAAACATTGCCTAATGAATGCCTCCGTTTTACAACAGAGCACTAGACTGCCTATACTCCAGCTGAAAATATTTAAACCTTTTTTCACCACGAGGCTACCTCAAGGCTGTCTGCAGGACTCTAAAAACCCGTCAGGAGCCACCTCTGATGAGAGGGTTGGCTTCTGTCTGGGCTACAGGGTTGGCAGCACAGGACGAAAGCCGGGCACCTTTGCCTTTCCTCTGTGTCTGTTCACCTCCCTTACTTTGGCTGAAGTCACCTCTGTAAATCATTGTCCTAGCTCTACAGTCACCCTGGATTCTAGATGAACGAAACCTCACAGGACACCCCCACCCCTGTTAAGATGAGAATGATTATCTGTGATGCTGAGGCCCTTACTTTGGAACCCTGAAGCAGAAGCCTTCATTTGTGGAAACTAGATCGCTCCTTTCAAGTCACCGCCGCTCTAAGGCTTGACTATCTCACAGAACCAGAACTGACACAATAACCTCACCACACCTTGACCAGGATTGCTAAATTATGCCTGCCCCTTCCTTCTCCCCCAAGTCCTTCCTTCTCCCCCCCCTCCTTCCTTCTCTCCCCATCCTCCCTTCTCCCCCTGTCCTTCCTTCTCCCCCAGTTCTCTCTGCTTAAAGCTAAAGCATGCCAGTAGCCATAATATGTACCCGAGGCCACTTATCTCTTTCATTTATTCCTCTTCCCACATTTAACTAATCTCCCTCGACTTCTCACCGTTCCTCATCTATTTTGTGGGCGTTTTGGGGACCAGTGACAAGTCTAGCTTTCAAAGGCTGTGGAAGACCAGGTTTTTGCCCCGAAAATGCCAAGAACATTGTCAATGCACTGTGCATCCAAGTCCTCCCTTCTTTGGGAGAGAGGTGTGTGACTGGCATAAGTGAACACAGTCTATCATAGTACCAAGCTGTTCAATTAAACACGAATCTAAGTATTAGTGTGAAGGTGTTTGTTCTGTGAACTTTCCCTGAGGAGAACAACATTTACTCACTTCAGAAAGAGCACCAACCACAGGCCAAAGAAACATACCACTCAAATCTAGCTTGGTTAAACAGTGAGATTAGTTAGGGTTACTTACTGAAATGGAGATGAGGGGCTACTTATAAAGAATATGAGCGACTTATGGCAGCTACACCACCAAAGAAAAATCTCTTCTCTAGAACTGTTTATGTACCCATGGGGTGGGCCATGGTCTTGTAAGCTCTCTCCCTTAGCAGTCATTAACTTGTATAACTCTTTGAGGATGGGAAGGCCTGTGTAACCCAGTACCTTCCACTATATTTGAAAATTAATGGGCTCCATCTTGTATAGGTCTCTTTTGGAGCATCACAGCTACTGACAGTTCCAGAGATGACGGTTCAAGAGAGTCATAGCCGTGCCATGCCTAGAGGACAGCGGGCCACAGCAGCATTTCACAGGTGTGGTTAGCATTACAACCAGTAGACTTCAAGTACAGAAATTGTCTCTAAAAGTCAGGGTGAGCCTCAATTGAACCTACTCAGTACTGATGAGCAATACTGAGTTTTTCCCAAGAAAGAAGAAATTCTGCCTGCAGACTACTAGACACAGCTCCTGCCTGAGAGGTTCCAGTCAGTCAGCCTGCAGATTCCAAACTTCCCATCCATACAAGTTAATAACCTTTCCGTGTAATACACAGTCAGCCCTCCCTTCCCATAGGTTCTGCCTCCGTGAATTCGACCAGCCGCAGATGTGTTGTATTTATGTTTATTTCATATGCACTGAAGCAGAAGAAGGGTTTTTCCATCATTATTCCTCACATAACACAGCATGACGGCTATTCAGGTCGCATTTACAGTGTACCAGGAAACACAGATAATCCAGTGATGACCTGAAGTATGGTGAAGGCACACACAAGTTATATACAAACCCTGACGTTTTACACGAAGGACTTAGGCATCACTGGTTTGAGGAAGGTCACAGAACCGATCCTCTAGGGACAGCATGAAACAGCTGTATAGAAGGACATGTGTGTGTACACAACACACACACACACACACATACACACACACACACATACACACACACTCTGGGACTTTGACTACCCAAAGGCAGAATGTTCCATCACCATCCTTCAGACTATAACTTCACCAGTTTAAGAATTTCTGTATACCAGACAATGTGCTTCTAAAATGGCATCCATGATGATGTGGATGCCCCCAGCAGCACCAGCAGAAGCACTTTGAAGCACAACAGTGGAATTCTGTAGTCCTCTGAGCTCGGGATGTTGCACCCTTATGTAACCTTATGATTACTCCATCTAAAACACCCAATCATCTTCACATAGATCAGTGGTTCTCAACCTTCCTAACGCCGTGCCCCTTTAATACAGTTCCTCATGTTGTAGTGACCCCAACCACAAAATTATTTTCATTGCTACTTCATGACTGTAAGTTTGTTAGTGTTATGAATCGTCATGTAAATATCTGACATGCAGGATATCTGATATGTGACTCCTGTGAAAAGGTTGTTCAAGCCCAGGTTGTGAGCCTCTCACATAGACTGGCAAGCTACCCCGGCATCTCACCTCCTGGAGAGCAGACGGCCGCGTGAGAAGTCTGCAGCCAAGCCTTTTGTTCATCTGTTCATACCTCTGGCTGGCACAAACACTGCCGGAGTGTCTGTTGGATGAGAGGGGCTTTCAAAAGCATAAGCCTTAGAAAAAGAATTCTTCCCCAAGTCAAGTGTCTTGTACACACTTCCTGGTTTGGCCTCTTGTTACTTAACTGCAAACCAGAACTATGTCTCTTTGTCTTTTCCAGCTTCGTTCCTGCAGCCAAATTGAATCCTGCACCCCCCCATCCCCCCCATCCCCACCACCCCCCCACCCCACCCCTACCCCCCCCCCCCCCCGCTGCCATCTAAAAATGTTCTGTTGGTTCTGGGGGGAAATGCTTGTTTGTTGGTTGGCTGGTTGGTTGGTTGGCTGGCTGGTTGGTTGGCTGGTTGGTTGGTTGGCTGGTTGGTTGGTTGGCTGGTTGGTTGGTTGGTTGGCTGGCTGGTTGGTTGGTTGGCTGGTTGGTTGGTTGGTTGGTTGGTTGGCTGGATGGATGGCTGGATGGCTGGATGGCTGGCTGGTTGGTTGGCTGGTTGGTTGGCTGGCTGGTTGGTTGGCTGGTTGGTTGGTTGGTTGGTTGGTTGGTTGGCTGGCTGGCTGGTTGGCTGGCTGGCTGGCTGGCTGGCTGGCTGGTTGGTTGGTTGGCATACCAGTCTGGAAGCAGCTGGAAGAGTCTGGGAAGAGAAAGACTGTAGAATTAGCCCAGCCTCTTCTTTGCTGTGAGCTCCCCAGTTTGCCTGGCCTGTTCCAGGGAGAATGTTGAATTTGGATTAGAGAGAAAATGTTCAGTTAAGTTTCTTTTCTTTTCTTTTTTTTTCTTTCTTTCTTTTTTTTTTTTTTTTTGGTGGTACTTATACCTTTTTTTTAAATTTAATTTTATTTTACAATACCATTCAGTTCTACATAACAGCCACAGATTCCCTTGTTCTCCCCCTTCCTGCCCCCTCCCCTTCCCCCCAGCCTACCCCCCATTCCCACCTCCTCCAAATTTAACCATTTTAAAAATAAATTTACTGAATAAAACCGTTTCAAAAAAAACCAGAGAAATCCTATTTTCCTAAAATTTGTCCAAGTCTCGATATGTACAAATGTTAAAGATGAGCTGTTCCTTGGTCACCTCTGAAGGGCCGTTTGTATCCCACAGAGGACAGAGACTGTGTTAAGGTCAGTGGCGGCGACACAAGTCAAGGAGGTCACAGGGAAGGACAGGCTAGGGTGGAGGGGTGACCGGAAATGAACTAGAGACAGGGTAGTGATTTACCTTCCTTTCCGTTTTCTTAATTCCTGTTTGTTGAGTTTGTAAAGGTAAGAATCAAGATGGCAGTCACGGAAATGGTGTTTGAGAACAAGAAAGAGGTTTATTCTGATCGTCATCCCTGTTTTGGTGAAGTTAAAATGTAAAGTCGTTTAAAATGCCATGGGAATGAATTCACAGGCATCACGGATTAAAGACAGACATGGCTTATGTTTCCAAAGAGGAGGAAGAGGTGGATTTCAGGCACAAGGGTGACTTTGGGAGGATGGAGAATTACAAAGAAGGAAAGAAGAGCTATAAAGGCTCCCAGAAAAGAGGTGGGTCTAAAGGGGGAGAGTCGGGTGGGCAGGTGCTCTGTCACAGCTGTGATTTTCTTAGAAATAATACAGTAGAAAATAAAGATCAACCTGTCTTCACCTTGGCGCTGTGTTATGCACTAGATCCCAGCAGGTATTTGAGGGCCCAACAGATAAGCGAACTTTGACACCCTTTATTTTCCTAACAGTTAATCATGTTTTTAGTAACATGACTGAAAAGGTTTTAAAAATTCCAAATGGTCACTTCCAGCCAGCTTTTGGGGTCACCTTTGAATAAATCATTTGACAGTTACTACAGTAGAATTAGGAAATCCCCCACTCAAATGTAAACAGAACATCCTCTATAATTTACTTTTCCTTTTTTTCTTAAAGTTCAGCCAGCTAGACCCAAAACTTACTTCATATTTGGTGTGAAAATTGGTGACTCTGTGTGGCTGCCACAGACAGAGGCGCTTATGGTCTCTACCTTGACTGAACTCTTAACACTCGTGTGTGTGTGTGTGTGTGTGTGTGTGTGTGTGTGCGCGCGCACGCGCGCGCACGCGCTCACACCTTCTGAAGGTAATATTGGTACAAAACATAGGAGATTAAAATAACAAATTCCCATTCAAAAGTCACCAGATTCAATAAATGCTATCACTTAGTCATGTTTACTTCAAGTCTTATTTTGTTTTGACTAAAAACACAAAACAGTCCCAAATTTTTTGGACATTTTGGTTCATGACTTTGGGACAAATAGCCAAATGAATGGAAACACATGAACTTTGAACCAATGGTTGAGGGGCCCCCAACTGGATCAGGCCCTCTGAATAGGTGAGACAGTTGATTGGCTTGATCTGTTTGGGAGGCAACTAGGCAGTGTGACCAGGTCCTGTGCTCAGTACATGAGTTAGCTGTTTGAAACCTGGGGCTTATGCAGGGACACTTGGCTCTGTCTGGGAGGAGGGGACTGGACCTGCCTGGACTGAGTCTACCAGGTTGATCTCAGTCCTCGGGGGAGGCTTTGCCCTGGAGGAGGTGGGAATGGGAGGTGGGCTGGGGGGAAGGGGAGGGGGACAGGAGGGGGAGAACAAGGGAATCCGTGGCTGATATGTAGAACTGAATGGTATTGTAAAATAAAATAAAAGGGAAATAATAACAATAATAATAAAAAAAAAAACCACAAAACAGGACCAGGGAAGCTGGAGTTTCCTTAGGGAGAAAAGAACTCAACGCTAGAGTCCAGTGAGGGCGTAATTCGTGGACCAAGTCCCTAGAAGGTGACTGGTGCTCCTGGCAGTTTTGAGGGGAAAATAATGGCAGAATACAGAGGGGGAAATATGACAAGGTATAGAGTCTGTGAAGAAAATAAAAACAGCCTCCATTTTCTAGCAGGAAGAAGGGAGAGAGTTTCTCCAGGTAGCAGAAAGTTTTTGTCTTATCATTTTTATTTTGTTTCTGCGAGATAGAAAGTCGTTTATACCCATCCACTTGGTCCGCTTAAATAGGAAGGAAGGTGGCAGGTAGGCTTAGGAGCCTGGAGAAAATGAGGAGTAGCTACAATACTGTGGAGTAGGCAGAGAGCAATTTCATAGCCAGGCACGATGGTGCATGCCTGAAATCCTGGTCTCTTGGGGGTAGAGGCAGGAGGACCAAAAATTCTAGGCCAGCTTGAGCTACACAGCAAAACCATGTCCAGAAAAGGGGGTGGGGGTGGGGGGGGTAGTGATAAACTTTGATACCTCTGGGATAACTTAGCAAATTGCTTCCTCTGGGACTTCGGCCATTTCTCCTGAATTTCTTTTGCTCAGTGTCATCTGGAAAAATGAAAGAATTCCAGTGAAATGTTTCTAGGGCGGATTGAGGGTATGGCTCATTAGGTCTTCTCTTATAACCCAACCCCTGAACAGCCTTGGTGCTTCTTTGAATTCCCAGAGCAGTTCCTCAGTGCGGGGTCTGCATGATGATGTGAGCTGTGACGCCCTACTCTGGTTTTGACACTGTACTTTGCCAGCACCAACTTCATTGTGCATGGCAATTTGGGGGAGATGATGACAATCTGCCCAAAGTGTCTGTGTTTTGTGCTACGCAAAGATACTGAGAAGTAATCAACACTCACCACTGCAAAGGATTTCAGCCGGCATTTCACTCAAACATCCACCCAGAACTAGGGGTCAGATAGCGCACTGTATGAATTACACTAATGGATTTTTTCATCTGCTGCTTTTGTAGCACAGTACTGCTTTCTTGTCCTGTTCCTAAACAGACGATCTATGTCACTGCCAACATAATAGCAGTCTGTGTATACCAGTCAGAGGCCACGCAGGACAGCCCTTAATCCTCTCAAGCTCCAGCAGCAGCAACAGTAATAAAATACAGCTTTGCTCATCCATTTCCCAGCTACCTCTTGGCCAGCTGAAGCTTGTTCCTCAAGAAGGGCCCTTTAGGGGCTGAAGGGGTGGCTCAGTGGTTAGGAGTACTTGCTGCTCTTCTGCAGGAGTTCAGTTCCCAGCACCCATGTTGGATGTTCACACAGCACCAGGCCCTCTTTCCAGCCTCCTAGGACACTCACCAACACAGTGACTTTCAAGAAGGGCCCTGGGAACACTCATTCCTGAGTTTTCACATGTCTAAAATGTCCTTCTGTCCTTAGCCTTGGCTGGGGTTTTGGTTGGATTGTGCCCAGCAGAAACAAGCAGTCGTGGGTCCCTTAACCTTCTTCACCATGCCCTTTCTCACTTTGAAGAAAACAGCAGGGCAGCGCTTCATGACAGTGATGTTCCTGGAAAGGTTTTGAAACTTTTTAATTATCACTCAATGAGATTATACTCTTACACCCTTTGTATTTATGCTTCTGGGGAAAGGCTGTGTCTGTTCCGAGAACCGATCATTAAAACAAGAACAAAATGGTCTTGGATGAGATGAGGCTGTAAATTATATTTCAAAATCATTTGTCTAATTGGTTGAGGGACAAAACACAGTGAGCGACCCTGTGAGTCTTGAGACTTGACCATTGCATGTTGACTAATTTTCAGCACTAATGATCAAATATACTCCTATTTGTCAATGAGCGCTGATTCCAGGTCACTGGAAAGGGAACCGCAGGCCTCTTCTCTTTGCTGTGGAGACATTTGCATACGTTGTACTGCTGTATGTCTTATCACTTGACGATAGCAGTGCGGCTCTCTAACAAAGCACGAGAGACTGCGCATTCCGACACCACGGGGAAGCAAGCTCTCAGTGCTGTTGGTTCAAATAAGGCTCCTCCCTGAACCCTGGTACTGGAGAGTATAAAGAGAGCCAGTGTGCTGCTGTGGGATGGTCTGTATGTCAAATGTGTTGCTCTGATTGGTTAATAAATAAAACACTGATTGGCCAGTGGCCAGACAGGAAGTATAGGCGGGACTAACAGCGAGGAGAAGTGAGAGAACAGGAAGGCGGAGAGAGACTGCCTGCAGCCACTGCCAGGACAAGAAAGATGTAAGGTACCAGTAAGCCACGAGCCATGTGGTAAAGTATAGATTAATAGAAATGGGCTAAATATAAGAGTAAGAGCTAGACAATGATAGGCCTGAGCTAATGGCCAAGCAGTTTAAATAATATAAGCGTCTGTGTGTTTATTTTATAAGTGGGCTAAGGGACTGCCGGGACTTGGCAGGACCAGAGAGAAAACTCCAGACACAGTGTGCCCTTTGGACTCAGAAGTGGGTGACTTCAAACAAGTTTTGCTCTGGGTCTTGGGCTCACCCTATCCCAAGAAATGTTTGCTTCTCTATTTACTTTTCTCGTTAGAAATTAAAACAGCTTTAAGCTCATGACGCCATAAGACTCTTTGTATCTTATTCCACAGATGAGAGTTGAGGCCTGGAAAAGATACACCCTTAGCCTACCCTTGGCATAATCAATAGGAAGACATAGGTGTGACGTTCTGTCTCTCCTCTGCACCAGTCAGTACTCTCAGTTATGACAAGTGGTACTTGTTAGATTATGAAAGGAAATTTATTTCTGTTGTGTAACTACAGGGGGACAGGCAAGAGGGACTTGGACAGGCACTGTTAGATTGCTCCCAGGCAGGGATCAATTAGAAGCCCTGCAAAACCAGAGCCAGTGGTGGGTGAGGTTGAGAGAATCTAAGTGCTGTGTGGTCCAGGGGGTGCTTGGCAAGAGACAGGCTGTATAGTGTATGTCTGCTCTTGCCCCACTTTAGACAGGCTCTGTGACCCAGGCCTGACCAGCATGAGAAGCCTGATGTTAAAGACTGACTTGCCACGTGTGTGGCAACCATGTGGCCCTGGCTTACTACACAGGTCTTTCCAATAGCTCACATTTATGGATGGTCAGCATCTTAGACTTCTACTTGACTAAACAAAGATTGTTTCAAGCTCATCCCCAACCCATTTTCCTCCTTTTGAACATGATCTGTCTCTTTGTTGATATTTAATCTGACCTTACATGCAAAGTTCTTTGGCCTAGGAATAGGCCAAGCTTTCACCTGTAGTCCCACTATTGATACACATAATTTTTGTTGTTGTTTTTTGTTTTTGTTTTTGTTTTTGTTTTGTTTTTGTTTTTCAAGACAGGTTTTCTCTGTGTAGCTTTGCGTCTTTTCCTGCCTCAAACTCACAAAGATCCGCCTGCCTCTGCCTCCAAAGTGCTGGGATTAAAGGCATGTGCCACCACTGCCCGGCCGATACACATAAATTTTAAGTAAGTAAATGTTCAAAAGCACATTAGATCATTTGCTTAGAACACATAAAAATAGCTATAAGACATATCATTTCTGAGCACTTATTTAGTTCAAGCTCAGAGTAGATGGCACATGTTGAAACTTTTAAGGGGTAAATAGTGAGGGTTTTGGAGTTGGCAAGCATTGGACAATATACACAGCTCTTATGATGCTTCTCTCATCTCTTCCATTTTTCTTACCACCTTCAGACAAGAGTCTTTTCATTCTATAAGGGGAAGCTCTGCCTGTACCTCAGCCTCCAGAAATCTTTGTTGCTATCCTAAGTAGCTTATTGAGAAATATCTTTTGAAGCAAATATTGTATTCTCACTAAGAATTCCTTACAATATGTTTTATTTTAGTCCAAAGCACCAAAGACTATACTTTCAGGAATTATTTCTATAGTTCATTATTCCAAAGCACCTTCAAATGAACTGAAAATGTAAAGTTTTACCTTCTAGGGATTGAATATTACCGAGTGTGGCAGTTTGAATGTAACTGGCTCCCATAAGCTCATAAGGAGTGGCACTGTTAGGAGGTGTGGCTTTGTTGGAGGAAGTGTGTCACTGTGGAGGTGGGCTTTGAGGTCTCATATATGCTCAAGCCATGCCCATTATCTCAGTTCACTTCCTGTTGCCTTTGGATCAAGATGTAGCCAGCACCATGTCTACCTGCATGCCCCATGTCTGGCCATGATGATAATGAACTAAACCTATGAATGTGTAAGCCAGCCCCAATGAAATGTTCTCCTTATAAGAATTGCTATGGTTGGGCTGGAGAGATGGCTCAGGAGTTAAGAGCACTGGCTGTTCTTCCAGAGGTCCTGAGTTCAATTCCCAGCAACCACATGGTGGCTCATAACCATCTACAACAGAATCTGATGCCCTCTTCTGGCATGTAGGTATACATGCAGATCACTCATATATAAAAATATAAATAAATATTTTTTTTAAAAAAAAGAGTTGCTGTGGTAATGCTATCTCTTTGCAACAATAGAAACCCTAGTTAAGACCCCCAAGTATGTTTACTACCATCAGATAAAAACCTAACGTTTTAGGCACTGATCAAAGACGCAGGCTGGCTCTGGAGGAATTTCAAAAGAAGAAAATTATAGCACAGGGAGCATTCTGCCTTGCTGTGACTCCTGTTGGTTTAGGTTTTCTCCTCATCAGTGCTTTCCTCTGCCGATGACTTGACCTCAACATCTCCTGCATTTCAATTTATGAGGTGGATGGAAATTGCAGTGTTCCTCATACTGTGCAAACACAGAGTTGATCACAGAGCCTTCCAGTGTTTCCTGAGACAAAGAGTCAGGGGTGAAAATAAAGAGATTTGATGGGGTGGATATTTATGCTGTCACAATGGTTTTTGGTAGTTTTTTTTACAAGCCTAACTACATGGCCTTGGCCACTCTGTCTCTGTATCTCCCAGGCCCTAATACTTCTGTTTCTTCCCAAAATTTGAAGATACCGTCCTGTTGTTTGAATCTTAGATGGTCTTATTAAAAAAAAAAAAAAAAAAAAAAAAAAAAACAAAGAACAAAACAAACAAACAAACAAAAAAACAGAGCCAGATATCAGGGTAAAGGCTGAACGATCAGAAAAGCAGAGCAAACTACAGCCAACCTCACCTCACCAACTCCTCAGCCAATCCTGTTTCCTCAGACTGGAAGCCTCTGAGTCCTCACTCGAAAGGATCTCAACTGAACTGCTTTAGTTAGTTCCTGTTTCCTCACGCCTTACATACCTTTCTATGTCCAGCCATGTCACTTCCTGGGATTAAAGGCTTGTGTGCTTCTCGGTACTGGGATTAAAGGCGTGTGCCACCACTGCCTGGCTCTGTTTCCAGTGTGGCCTTGAACTCACAAAGATCCAGATGGAGCTCTGCCTCCCGAGTGACAGGATTAAGGGTGTGTACCACCACTGTCTGGCCTCTGTGTCTAATCTAGTGGCTGGCTCTGTCCTCCGATCTCCAGGCAAGTTTATTAGGGTACACAATATATCACCACACTATGCTGAAATGTTCAAAAGCACTCAGCACACTATTTTTTCCACTGTTGTTGCTAATGTGCAGACAGTACACCTGTCTTGAGAGGGATGAGCATAACGTTGGCAGGGAATTGAAAGAATGGATGAATCACACTCATGAGTGTGATAACAGCTCCCTCACCACACTCACAGATTCATCTAAAATTCATTACTGTGGTGCTGTAGAGAGAACAGGAGGTGGGGGGGGACATGCACTAACTGGAACATCACATATTGCTCATCCCCTTGCAGGGAGGTAACTGGGAAACCAAGCGAAATGTAATGAGAGCTTTGACAGCAAGATTAAGACAGGAGACTGTCCACTCTTACTGGGTGGACAAAGAAAAGCCTGCTGGGCTTTGAACTTCAGTGATGCTCACAACTGCAGATATCATGGGAAATGGCTTTTCTTGTTAAGAGTTTGAGCAAAGGCATGGAGATCGAAGTGTGGGGGATTCAGGTGGAGCTCAGAGAATAGAAAGGCTTGGAACACAGCAGCATTGCTCTCTATAGGAAGCAACTGTGTTACAGAGCCACAGACCAGGCCTGGCCCCTTTTCATTGCCTGCAAAGCGCTTATCACAGCTGGTAACTATGGGCTCATGAACTTGCATGTTATCCAATCTCTCTGCATGCGTATGGATTTCTGACATAATTTAATTATATTCTTATGGAATTACACATTATCTGCTGTTACCTGAGCTGTTGGGGTCAGAGCCTGTGCCCTGTCAGCCTTAACAAACTAGGCTTGGCCACTCACCCTCAATAAGCCAATTAAAGAAACAAGGAATAGTGAAAGGCAGAGGAAGAAGATTCATTCAATGCGGCCAAAATGGGAAGAAAACAAAGACGTGATTGACTCATAGGTCCATCTTTAGGAGTCTTGACATGGGATGCAGGTTTAAACAGAGGGCAAAAGG
The DNA here is from genome assembly GCF_004664715.2 of Peromyscus leucopus. Lineage (NCBI taxonomy): Eukaryota > Metazoa > Chordata > Mammalia > Rodentia > Cricetidae > Peromyscus > Peromyscus leucopus. The sequence goes on from NC_051071.1 coordinate 80,312,114, forward strand.
TATGCATAGATAAGCAGTCCTGGTTAAGGCGTGGTCCTGCCCATCAACGACATACCAGCTCCAGTCTGTCCTGCACCACTGTCATCAATCACGAAAGACAACCTTCCCCTCCGGTTGGCACCAGGGCCCCAGATTTTCCCTTCCCAAGCATGAGACTCCTAGGGAAATTCCAGTTCCTTGGGGTCAACTGTCTCAGTAATCTGATAGGCCAGGGGAAGACACAGTGTCTCTCTTTAGGATTTTTTTTCCCATCTGGCTGGGGATATAGATTAGTTAGGGGAAAACTTGCCTAGCATACACAGCATGCATGAGGCCCTGGTTAGACACCCGTGGTAGTTTGAATGTGATTGGCTTCCATAATTTCATAGGGACTGGCACTATTAGGAGGTGTGACTTTGTGGGAGTGGGTGTGGCCTTGTTGGAGGAAGTATGTCACTGTGGGGGCGGGCTTTGAGGTTTCCTATGCTCAGGATACTGCAGAGTGCCTCAGTCGACTTCCTGCTCCCTGCAAAACAAGATGCACCATGTCTGCCTGCATGCCACTGTGTGCCACCATGATGATAATGGATTGAACCTCTGAAATGGCAAGTGAGCCTCCCCAGTTAAATGTTTTCTTTATAAGAGTTGTTGTGGTCATGGTGTCTCTTCACAGTAATAGAAACACTAAGACAATACTCTATATTCCATAAACTGGGTATCGTTGTATATACCTGTAATCCTAGTATGTGGAGGTCAAAGCAGGAAGATCAAAAACCCAAGGTCATCTTTGATACATAGAGAGTTCAAGGCCAACCTGGGCTACATGTGATACTTTCTCACCAAAACCAAAATGTAACAAAACACATCTTTGCTCCTACCAGAATGGTCACTACTACTCACACTGCTTTTCACTGTGTGACACGTCCTTATATTAAAGAGAGGGATATTTCAATTGGAGGGGCTAAAATTGTATTGTATTTCTATATAATTCCATTTTTTCCATTTTAATTTTAGAGATATTGTCTGGAAAATATCACCATTCCTGATGAGTCAGTTCCTGATAGTTTCCATGGAAACATCATTTTTTAAAGGGCTTTGCATGAGTAAGTGAATAATATCTTTTGGCTGGTTTTCCTTGTGCAGGGTCAACGCTGAGGCTACACTTAACTTTTGTTCACAGAAACAAAAGGAAGTGACAGTTTTGCTGTGTACCTCTTAGACGTGCTAGAGCAATAACAATTACTCAATCTATGACATATACAAATTTAGCTGAAGTGAAATTCTTTTCAGTTTGAAAAACTAAGAGAAAATTTTGACTGCCTTCTGAAATTGTATGATTCTGATTTAATGATTGTACAATACCATTGCAGTTGAGCTATGGAGTCTTGGTTTAACTTTTCAAAAATAACTGGAGCCCTTTGTCCCAGCCTTTTTATCTGTAACAGGAGGTCTATAATCCAAGCTCATGGAAGAATGGTTTAATAACTCCAGAGAGGGAGAGCATTTTGTACTCACCTGAATTGAAAAACTATACTAGCCATAGTAAAACAGGAAATTATCTATGAAAGATGATTCTACTAAAAATAGGTAGAATTATCACCCCAGTACCCAGCATCTATCTGCCCTGATTTTGCTGTGAATATGTTGACATTTGGGAATAAAGCCATATCTTCATCAAGCAGCAGGAGTGCATTTGATACTTAATTGTGCAACACATTTTAAACAACCATTTTTATTGCTGGTAAGTATTAGCTAGAAGTGAAACTAAGGAAGTTATTGATTGTACCTATGTCTATGTGACTTTTTGAAATTAGGCATGCAAACCTGGAAAATGCCCACTTTTTTTCCTAAGAGAAAGAGTAAATAAATATGTTTGATGGAAAACATTTCTACAACATTAAATGAGAAAAGGGATAGTTACACAGTGTAAAGGCAGTTTGGTATTTCTAGATCCGAGCAGCCAACAGCCTCAGCAAGCCAGACTAGAGGATATTTTCTGCTGATTGGTTGAAAAGTTGCCTTCTTAGAGAATGTTTAGCCATTGAAGTAAGCAGAATGAAAAAGTCAGCATAAGGCTTCCGGGCCCTGTTAGTTACTTATTTCATAACTACGATAAATACCCAACAGAAGCAGCTTGAGTAAGGAGCCATTTATTTTCACTCATGGTTTGAGGGGGTACAGTCCATCACAGTGGGGGAAGTCATGGCCCCAGGGCTTCCTGCTGACATCCCGGAACAGGAAGTAGAGACAGGCTTTCTCTTTCCACTCTGTCTATTCCATTCAGGACAGCAGCCTATGGGATGGTACACCCACAGTCAGGGCGGGTCTTACCTTCCTGTCCTCCTCTCTGGAAACCCCCTCACAGACACACCCAGATGTGTGTCTCACTGAGGCTCTTGGCATTTCTTAACCCAATCACGTTGTCCATCGACATTAATCGCCATAGGGACACAGACTAAGTTACCTAGAAGACAAGATGCAAACTCAAAGACTCTGAGCTACCTGGAGTCAGGAACCAGCTAAAGGTTCTGGTTGACAGGCAGAGTGTCCTGTCAACCACATGTTGAAATAGCTTGCTAAATGTAGTCCCAGGTCCCTGGCTCTTCCTCAAAGAGGAAATGCCCTACCAGTCCCCACCTGTGTATAGCTCTCGTCTGTTCCAGCGAGTGCCTTTCTTCCACTGTGGAGTGAGAAACAGTCATCCTGGTGTCCACTCTTATAGCTATAGGGACAGCAGCCAGGATTAGACAAGTGAACACTTTTCCCTGGGACAGCCAACTGGGGTGGTCCCTAAAGACAGGGACAGGAGGCTTTGATAGTGACGATCTCCTGTTGAGTCTTCTTGATGCAAGACTCTTGTACTCTCTCCTCTTTGCACTGCCAGTCTTTGTTTTGTTTTGAGACAGTTTCTCTGTGTAGCCCTGGCTATCCTAGAACTCACTCTGTAGACCAGGCTGGCCTTGAACTCGGAGATCTATCTGCCTCTGCCTCCGAGTGCTGGGATTAAAGGCGTGTGCCGCTTCCCCCCCCCCCCCCGGTACTGTATGGCTCCCAACTTTTATTCTCTTACCTTCTTATAGATTCTGAGCACCACTAAGGTCCTTTTAGTGAATACCCATCCCCTTGAGATAATCAGATCCTGATTCTACTGCTTACAGCAAGAACTCCTGGACGTCATGGTCACACTGACTTCCCACAGGCATCAGATGTTAACAGATGTTGAAGAATCTGCCTCCTGGACTTCACATGTCTGTGCCGGCTTCTGCTGCCACTAACCGTCACCCCACTTCTCACCAGGATGAGCAAGATGACAAGAAACGCTGCCTGTGTGCACTTCGTACGTTCATCCTCCAGTCCACGGCCGTCTATGCCAGGTGTGGTTGGCTGAGATATCTGAGGAGAGAGTCCATTGTAAAAGAACATTCATAACCCAGTTTCGGGAGCGAACACTACAACCAGCACCTCTCCAGTGGTGTTAAGAGTGTTATCTGAGAAGAAGCGGTGAGGTCAATCCCAGGGCTGGTGCTTTCCAGAGGAGTGGGTCACCCATGCAACCTCTGATCAGCCACCTTCAGGGGACACAGACATGACTATCCTGGGCAAATCACCTCTCTAGAGAACTGTCACATGAACCCCAGAGCGTGATCCTTGGTGAGTGAAGCGGCTGTGACCATGCCTATCTACATCTGTCAAAATAAAGTCCGCAGTACCCTTCACAACGGTACTTCGACTTTCCCATCTCCCATGACCCTCCCTCGTGTTATCCCCAAATGCAGCCATGCTTGTCTGGGGGAGTTAGGCTCCCTATGAATGCCCTTCTTTCTGAGCAGGAATGTCATCAAATAGTTTCTTTTCAGAATTAGAAATAAAGACTGTTTAGAAAAGTGAAACTGATTTTCAAAGAGCACATGTATTTTTTTAAGTTTCTTGCATCTTATTTTTTAATTCAAATCTGAGAAACAAAAATATTTGTTTCTTATTTGGCTCTATGTTTTTAATGTCTGAATTGTTATGTCTTACTTTGGGGAAATTTTAGGTATTGGCTTCTAACCATTTAAAAATAAATATTTAGCTTTTTTGTACACACACACACACACACACACACACACACACACACACACACACCCTAATCTTCCTGATTGGATACAACATTTTGTTAGCTCAATATTTTATTTTGATTATAAATGTTGGTCAATGAAAGTTCATGTAGTTACTTTGACTAAAACCTCTATCACATTTTATTGTATATATATATATATATATATATATATATATATATATATATATATATATATAATCACCCAGCATCACTAGGAGCTCTCATAGGAAATACCTTCAAGGCTTAGATTTGTACCATTTGTTTGAAGCAATTTTCCTTTTATTATCATGTTCTTTAAGACATTTCCAGTCTTGGATCGATGAGCTGACTCAATGGCATAAGATACCTTTGATCCTCGGGGCCCACATAGAAAATTAATTCTGCAAGTTATCCTCTGACCTCTCCACAGGCATACACACATGTGTGTACATATTCACACTAATAAATAAACAGAATAAAATAGAAAGTTTTTCAAAACCCAATATTATCTCATAGCCAAATCAGCTCCAATATTTTTAGCACAAAAGTACACTTATATGATACCAAGATATACATCTGGTACATATTACTTACTGCATAAATATTATTCAAAAACTAGTGATTTAAACTCTATATAATGGTTTCTATTGATCAGGAATCTAGGTGTCATTTAGCTGGGTCTTCTGATTTAGGTCTGAGGACAGCCAATTATGGTATCTGAGGGGCTTCTATCTTCTGAGGGCAAAAAAAAAAAAAAAAAAGAAGCCTTATCCAGCTTCATTCACTTGATTCTCTGCAGAATTCAGTTCTCTGAAGGCTTTTCGGCTTGGTTTTTCATCGCTGTTAGCTTAAAGACACCCAGAGTTCTTTGACATGTGCCCCGTCTCCCAGTAAGACAGCTGTGGCAGCTTGCTTTGTCAGAGGGAACAAGTAAAAAGAGTCAGAGAGTCCCTAAATCACCCTCTTTCATAACCTAACCTGGGAAATGGCATGTCTTCACCCTTTTCAGAGGTGATTAATTATGAGCAAGTCTCCTGGCTCAAGTCACATTAAAGGAAGTAAAATTACATAAGGATATAAATACAAAGAGCCTGGATCACTGGGACTCACTTTAGAACTTGCTCTCCATCATGAGTACCCACAGAACTTTATAAAAAGGCCTTCGTGCGTACTTATTATTTTCAAGTTAATATTTTTCAAAGTGTATTAATGTGCTAGTCATTTTTCTAAGTACTGTGCATATATTAACACATTTGATTCTCATAATAGCCCTAGGAGGAAAGAAAGCACTATCTATTATCACCTCTATTTTACATATGAATAACGCAAGATTTTAAATTTAAGCAATTTACATTTAAAAGCTCAAATAACCTGCTGAGCGCTTGCAGCAGCACTCAGTTAAACTAGCCGCTAAACCCTGCAGTCGGCTCTAGGGTGGACTCTGTCACCACACCTTCTTATTTAAAAATAGGTATACAAATAGTTGTAGCTGGGTCTGGACATCATGAAGTGCCCGTTAACTGAAACATTTCAGAGCGATCTTATTCCTTCTGACCTTCTCATGGTGATGCTGTAAGAGACAAAATGATAAATATCTCTCTGCTGACTCTACATTTTCATCAACATTCTCTTCCTGGGAAAAGTTATGACTGGAGAGATTTGAGTCACATAAGTTACTACATGGAACGTTGCTTTATCATATTGTACCATAAATATTGACTCATATTATTCTCAAAAACATACCATTAATGCCTATACTTGAGCCTCATTTTAGCATTCCTTGCTATGAAAGCCTTAAAGATGCTTTTTATTTTTATCCTCCTGAGACCATAGAGCCCTTCTGAGTGCTCGAAACATCTGGGTAGGATTCTATAAAGTCAAGTTTTGCTTTGTGGCATTAGAAATTCCGGAGGACAGCTAATGTTTTTGCATGCCTTGATTGGCCACTGTCAGGCCCAATGGCAGCTGGATACTCTTCTCTCCCATCCTTTTAAAATGCCTACAGAAGCAGGGCAAGGTGGCACACGCCTTTGATCCCAGCACTCCAGAGGCAGAGGTAGGTGGATCTCTGCAAGTTCAAGGCCAGCCTGGTCTACATAGTGAGCTCCAGGCCAGCCAGTGCTACATAGAGAGACACTGTCTCAAAACCAAATTGAAAAAAAGAAATAAAAAAACAAAATAAAATAAAATATCTATGGAAATGGAAGACTTATTATAAAATTAGGGGCACATAACAATAGTTATGAAACCACTTTCCACATAAGATGCTTTGAAAAATTTCTGTGAGTTTAATGAGATTCAAATGTATTTTATAATATTAATTTCATTCATAAATACTTAATAACGTTAAACGTTTAAGGAGATAATAACTTAACAATATTACAGTATTGTTAGTACAGTATAATTTTAAAAATATTCTTCCATATTTTAGCATAGATTTATGGCTTATTTTTATTATTTATATAAGTAAAACAAAATTATATAAATGTATAAGACATAATGTATGCCGGGCGGTGGTGGCACACGCCTTTAATCCCAGCACTCGGGAGGCAGAGCCAGGCGGATCTCTGTGAGTTCAAGGCCAGCCTGGGCTACCAAGTGAGTTCCAGGAAAGGCGCAAAGCTACACAAAGAAACCCTGTCTCGAAAAAAAAAAAAAAAAAAGACACAATGTATGTTTACCTAGTCACCTGTAGGCAGATATGTGTTTCTAGTTTCTGGCTGTTAGGATGCTATTGACAATAGCATATGTGTGTGTGTGTGTGTGTGTGTGTGTGTGTGTGTGTGTGTGTGTGCGTGCGTGCATGCTCATAGATTGTGTGTGTGCTCATAGATGCCATTGCCCTGATTTAACAGAAATCCATGTGTAGCTTTGAATCAGATGACAAAAATGAACGCTCGTCTTGGTAGGCAGCTGTCAAACTGACCAAGGCTGACAGGTCTGACCACCACCGTGAGGCCGGCACTCACACCTTCACTATCAGCACTGACACATTCCAGTTGCTCTAATCCAGCTTGGCTTTATCGGCAGTGCTTGGCTTTATCAGGCTATTAATGTCTCATTTTCACTATTCTAGGAAGTGTAAAGTGGTGCCATCCTGTGATTGTAACTTGTGTTTCTCTCATGGTAAATGATATTGAGCCCTTTTCAAGTGAAAACTGACCATGGTACAGCTTTTCCATGAATTGTTTTTGGATTTGAAATATTTGAAAATAGTTTTGAAATACTTTTTAAAGAGTCAGTCCACTTGAGAATGTGTACAGTTAAGTAAAGTTCAGTATTTGGTAACATTTACTTTGCCATTAGACTATTGGAAGATGGCAGGTTATGTGGTAAGCAAGATGATCGAAAGAGCATCATCTTTGGAGTCAGCCTACACACTTTCCTGTAAATTCTTTGACTTTTTGAAAGTCCGGAGGTTGTCGCAGACGTCCATGCCAGCTTAGCAATCATCAGACTCCTTCCAGCTTCTGCTTTGCTGCCAGGAACCATAATCCTTGTTCTCATGACCGAGTATCAGCTCTACAGGCACCGACCCATGTTCCCAGGATCAGTATACAAGCAGGCAAAAAGGCACTTGAGCATTTCCAGGTGGTTTACCAAAAATACTATACAGTAAGGGGAAAAAAAGAACTAGAAAAATACGTGTATTTTAAATTTAAGTACTTAGCTATTCAATTTTAAGTCAACCATTAGCTTTTCATGAAAAAAAAATTGATATTTGTTTCTATTTAAGTTTTGTCCTTTCTTTGTTTTGGCATCACGGCTGTCTTTCCTCAACATATTCAAGAAACTTAGAAAAAGTTCACCAACTAAAAGGCCTTATGTGGAAAGTCTGTCTTTCCTTTTTCAGTTGAGAATTCCAAATATATTACAATGTGTTTTCATTACATCCACCCAACTCACTCCTCTCACACCCCAACACTTTACCCACCTATTTTGTAATTCAGCATTATGACATCCCAAAGCTCCATTATGCCATCACAGAGTCACATTATGACATCAAAAGGTCCATTGTGACATCACAATGCTCTATTGTGTAATCACAGTGCTCCATTGTTTTATCACATTGCTGAATTATGACATCACAATTCAGAACCGAGCCATCACAATGCCACACTATGACATCACAATGTCCCATTGTCACATCAAAATGCTATATTATGATATTACAACCCCCTACTGTGACATCACGATCCTCCATTATGGAATTACAAAGATTAATTGTGACATCACAATCAGCCAGTGTAACATCACTCAGTGAATAGTAATGCTATATTAGGATATTACAATTCCCCACCATGACATCACGATGCTCCATTATGAAATTACAAAGATTAATTGTATCATCACAATGAGCCAGTGTAACATCATTCAGTGAGTAGTGACATCACAATGCTCTATTTGCCATCACAATTCCCAGCTGTAAAGCCACAATGTTCCACCGTGCCTTCATAATGGCACATTGTGAAACTGTAATGTTGTTTTACCATCACGGTGTTTCACTGTGACATCACAAAATGAAATTGTAACACCACAATGAACTACTGTGAAATCAAAATATTATGTGGTATGATCTCAATGGTTTAAATGTGTCATCACCAAGCTCCATTTTGATACGACAAAGCTGCACTGTGACATCACAGTGCTCGATTGTGACATCATAATGCTTTGTTGGAACATTACCATGTTTCATTACAATATCCCTGTGTGCTATCTTGACACGACAGTGCTGAAGTATGACATCACAATGCTCTATTGTGGTAGCAGGATTCTACTATGATGTCACAGGACTGAATTTTGACATGACAATGCACAACTGTGCCACCACAATGGGAACTGTGGCATCACAGTGCTCCATTGTTCTATCACAATGCCCCACACTGACATTACAAAGTTCCACGGTGGGCAGTCATGGTGATTTATCATGCACCATCAGGATGTTGGGTAGATGGTTCCATCCCGATGCTGATTTGTGTCCTCAAAATGCTGACTCTTGTCCCCACATGGTTGGCCATCCCCTCTCAGTGCTGTACTATGATACCACAATGCTCCATTGTGCCACCAGATTATAACACCCAGTTCTGGCATCACACTCTGAGACCACAATGCTCAATTTTGCCATCACAGTGCTGAATTACGCCCTAACAGCACTCAATTGCACAGTATATGGTAGCATCACAGTGCTTCATGGTCATTCACCATCACATTGCCCCACTGTCATATTCCAGTGTGGCATCTGACATCACAATGCCCCACTATGTCATCCCAATGCCCAATTATGGCATCACAATGTTGCTCTGAGTCATCACAGCCCTCCACCCTTATCTTAGTCAGGGCTTCCATCGCTGTGAAGAGACGTCATGACCATGGCAACTCTTATAAAGGAAAACATTTAATTGGGTGGCTCACTCACTTACAGTTTCAGAGATTTAGTCCATTATCATCATGGAATGACATGGTAGCATACAGGCAGACATGACGCTGGAGCAGGAGCTGAGAGTTAATACATATTGACTTGTAGGTAACGGGAAGTTATCTGTTTCACTAGGAGTAGCTTGAGCATAGGAGACCTCAAAGCCCACTCCCACAGTTCCCCCAACTGTGACACACTTCCCCCAACAAGGCCACACCCACTCCAACAACTCCTAATAGTGCCACTCCCTTTGGGGGCCATTTTTCTAACACTAGCATAACGCTGTACCATCAGAATGTTCCATTTCAATGATGGACTGTGTCCTCACAGGACAGCATTGTGCTGTCACAATGCTCCAGCGTGACCTTCTAGTACTCTATAGTGTCATCACAGTGCTTCACTATGACCTCATGATGCTCTATTATGATAATACAATGCTCTATTGTGACATCATGATGCTTCCTTGTGGCATCACAATGCCACAATATGACATCACAATGCCTCAGCATGATATCACAATACTGCATTGTGTGATCACGTTGCTGCATTTTAACATCACATCGATCCATTAGAACAGCACAATACTCCATTGTAATGTCACAGAGCTGAATTTTGATACCACAATGCATGATTTGGCCATCACAATGGGAACTGTGGCATCACAGTGCTCTGTTCCCTCACTGTACTCTATCCTGACATCACAAAGCTGCACAGTAGACAGTCACAGTGCTTTATTTATTTATACAAACCATCGGAATGCTAGAATGTTCTATTCCAATGCTGAACTGTGTTCTCAAAATGCTGAATTTTGACATTAAGGTACTTAACTGTTCACTTTCAGTACTGCATTATGAAATCACAGTGCTCCATTTTTGAAACCACAGTATTGCCCTTGACATCAGAATTGCTCCATTGTTCCATCAAAATGCCTCATTGTGTCGTTATGATGCTCTGCTTCTACATAACAGTACTACTGTGCAATCACAATGCTGTATTGTCACATCACTGCATCATCACAATGGTCCACTGTAAAATCACAGTGGTGCATTGTGACGTCACAATGCTGTGTTGTGCTCATCGCAAGGCTTGAGTGAGCAACATCAAAATGTTCCATTATCCCACCTCAATAGTAACTGTGACATCACAGTGCTGACATCACAAATAGACCTTGCAATAAAAAATACTTAAATATGTAAGGATACTGGGATGATCCTCATCAGTTTTTAAAGAAGAAGATGATTAGGAAGATTGGAACTAAAGGCAGGACCCCCACAGGGAGTGTCAGGGAGTGAAAGGATGGCTCAGTGGTTAGGAGCACCGGATGCTTTTCCAGAGGACCCAGGCTCAATCCCCAGCACCCACCTGGTGGTTCACAACTGTCTGAACTCCGGTTCCAGGGAATATGATGCCCTCTTCTGTTTCCATTGGCTCCAGGCACACAAGCAGCGCACAGACACACATGCAGGCAAAACAGCCATTCCCTAAAAAATACAGGTAGACAAAGAAATCTTTTTGAAGGTCCAAGAAATAATGACGCAGTGAAGAAACCCATGCAAAATCTCCTTAATGTTTCTGAAGACAATTTTAGAATGTATGTATTGATTAAGTGGGGTGAAGCTGAAGAAAGGGGGTTTCCAGCTCAGCTTTAATTCATAGTCAGGCTAAGTCAGACAAATTTTTTCTTTCTCATTTTAAGACCTTTTTATAAATTGACAATTTATAATTCTATGTGTCTATGGGATACAAAGTAATTGATTTGTGAATACATCGTTAAGCTTATTGACTTATCCATCACCTCAAACCCTGCCAAGTTTTGTGATAAAATGTTGACATTTACCCTCCGGGCACTTCGAGGTGTGTCATTGATGACATTTACCATGCCATGTGATACACCTCAAGCACTCATTCCTATGTTTGAGTCTGTCATTTTTGACCATCACCTTCTCCCTTGTTCACTGTTTTCTCTGCTCCTGTGAATTCAATTGTTTTAGATCCTACTCTAAAGAACACGAGGCATTTGTCCCTTTCCCCCATTCACTCTTTATTTTTAATAACTAGTTTTTGATAACAATTAATAAATATTAATGGGACTCAATGCAATATTTACACACAAGCATACAGTGCACATTGACCAAAGTCAGCCCTCATTAACTGGATTCCTCCCTTACTTCCCAATTTCTAGCAATCACTATTCTTTCAGGCCAATTTTTTTTTTAGCTCCCACAAATGACAGAAACCATGTCTTTCTATGCTCACTTATTTCATGTCACATAATGTCCCCAGCTGTATTAGGCTGCAAATAACATACTTTCATTATTCTTTATGGATAATGAAATGCACACATATATGTCACATTTTCTTTATCCAGTCATATGCTGATTCCCTCTCTCTAAACAGTGGGGGATGGAACCCAAGGTTTTGTGGATGCTAGGTGTGCAGGTTGAATGAGAATGTTCCCTCGCAGGTGCTGGCATTTGAACATTTGGATCCCAGTGGGTGGAACTATTTGAGAAGGTCTAGGGGGATGGGCCTTGCTAGAGAAAACACATCGATGGGGGCCAGCTTTGGGCTTTCAAAAGCCTCATGCTAATCCCAGTTCACACTCTCTGTTTCCTGCTTGCCATCTAAGATTTGAGCCCACAGCTCCAGCTCCTGCCACTTCCCTGCTGTGGTGGTTTGAAAGAAAATGGCCCTCAAAGGGAGTGGCACTGTTAGGAGTGTGGCCTTGCAGAGTAGATGTGGTCTCATTGACAGAAGTATGTCACTGTGGAGGCAGGCTTTGAAGTTTCATGTATGCTCAAGTACTGCCCAGTGTCTCAGACCACTTCCGGTTGCCTGTAAGATGTAGGACTCTCAGCTACATCTCCATCACCCAATCTGCACGTTACCATGTCCCACCGTGATGATAATGGAGCCTTTAAACTCTAAGAGAGCCGCCTCAATGAAGTGTTTTCCTTTATATGAGTTGCCATGGTCATGGTGTCTCTTCCCAGCAATAAAACCCTAACTAAGACACCTGCCATTGTGGACTCATCCTCCAGAACCATAAGCCTAAGTAAAAACCCTCCTTATATAAGTTGCCTTGGTCATGGTGTTTATCCCAGAAACAGAGAAGTAACTCATACACTCGGCAAACACTCTACCAATGCAGCTACATTTCCAGCCCCCACAAGGAAATATTTTCTAAGTTAAAATGAAGAGTAGATGCTATTTTTAAAGATCTGAATCTGTCAAGATTTTGTACATTTATCTTGAGAACTGGCTGGTTATCAGACATAAGCCTGCCTATAAGAAGTCGTATTAATATTACTTGGAGAAATAAAGATGCCTTTAAGAACATGCAATATAATTAGGAATGTTGCCTTCTAAAGATATGGGGAGCTCAGTGCTAAAAATACAATGGCTTCATGAGAAAGACTTCGAGAGAAGTGAAGAAAGGCCCCACTGGCACCCGCCTTTGGAAAGCAGGAGTACAGAGAGAGTGAATTCTCTGTGTTTACAGCTGCCACACACAGAACCTTGACGCTAACACATGTGAGCACTACGAGCTGGAGGCTGAGTCAAAAGGAGTGAGATGAGGAAGAAAATGGACAGGGGAGGTCTGGAAGAACAAGATGGTGACAGAAACATGCATGAAACAGAGCAGGAGAGATCATTGTAGTGGCTGCATAAATGTAGAGTTTTAGCAATGGGAAAGATTTAGAGAAAATAACTGTGAAAACCTCTATCCGTCCTCTCTCAGTAGAAGTGTGTAGTATTTCACCAAGCATGCACCTGGAGCCATAATTATACTAGGACTCTGTGCAGAAGCTTGGCTACCATGGCCGGGCACCTGTTCAGAATACTGGTGAATAAACACTTTGCCCAGGTGCAAATTAATTTTAGTCTCTGTTGCCTTTTCCAAGTCATTGAATCCTGGCACCAGGTCCTGAGTACCTTGTGTGTACCATTTAACATAGCACCTATCAAACTGAACACTGTAAGTAGAGGGGTCTTTACAATCAAGTGTGTTTGGGAAGTACAGGGCTGTATAGTTTTTAATAGGAATGCCTTGCTGCAGAACTTCTTGGAGGCTTTACTATGCAAATGTGTACGATGAACTCCCAAGAAGGCATGAGATGTCACATTACTAAAATTTGACCACAGAACCTTTGTTCTTGAAGCATCAATGGATACTGATGTCCCACGGGACAAATACTGGGAAACAGTCTGGTACACTGCCTGGCTTTGTGTTAGAAAAAGGACTTCATATACAAGTTCAAAGGCATTTTTTTTTTCAGTTGTAATCAAGCAACATCTTCCAAAAGGCATTGTTCACCACATTAGTCTGGAAGCAATTGATTTAACTATGAACTATGAACATGATACTATTCAAAGCTGCTTGTCCCTGTCCCTCTTTTGTAGTACTTCCTGTGGTTGGACTCACTGTCCTAAGAGCACGGATGCTCCAAGAGGATTGGTATCTATCTGCCTATCCTTTTCCCCATTGTGCAAAGCCGGTATAACCTGGGATGGAGAAATTAAGATTCAGTATGCATACTCACAGGGAGAATGCAGCAGAAGCAGACTTCAAGTGACCCTCGCATTAGAATGTGTTTGTGTTTATTACTGCTTCCCTAAACACACATGCACCTTTTTCTCTGTCCTTTTTCTAGCAGTAAATATTCCCTGGAAGGACAATGGGGCAACAAGTCTAAGCAAAGCGGCTGTGAAGTCTTTGTCCTATTTGTGTGGACTTAGAGGCTTCACCGTGGGCTAACAACTCAAGCTCGTCTTAACTAGCCCAGTGTTCAGTTCTTGCTCAGTGTACTCATTAGTTGGCCAGGATTTCTGCAGTTCCTATTTCATGGCTGTATTTTTCTGAAATATGGCATTCTTCAGGCTTCTTTCCTTCCTGCAAATGAGGAGAACTTTCCCTGTCACCCCATTCTGAAAGCACTGGGAAGGTAAACTCTTATCATATTCCTATATATGAAGGGCCTGAGCTTAGTCCAGTGGTATCCTGCCAAGTAAACAATTTACATTCTATCATTTCCACTGGAAAGTCCCTTTTCCAAACTGAAGAATTTCTCAGTTAAAAAAAATAGTTACATGATAGAAATCCCAAGTTCTTTCTGTCATGGTTCTGGGGGTTTCAAACTGAATAATAGGGTTGCTATTTGTAGGGCCAAATTGAAGGCACCAATACATCAAATTTACAGCAGAAACATCCGGACAAAGTGGGTCTGTTAAAAGCTCTATTGTTCCTGCTTCTTGACTGACTGCTCCTCCTCATCTGACATCCTCTTCAGACCCTGCCCTTGTGACCCCCTCAGTCCTATGTATGCCCCAGAAATTGGAGCTTCTCCTTGCTTCTAAATATCCGTGGCCCTGGTGGGCTTCTTCATTATGGTGTGTGTGTGTGTGTGTGTGTGTGTGTGTGTGTGTGTGTGTGTTTACTCCATAACTATCCACATACTTCCTCTTTCCTCTCAAGTCTCTCATTAGTGGGCTTCCCTATCACCTCTGAAACTCAACACCAGTCAAGAAGTGTGATTGGCATGACTCTAACTGAAGTTCCAGACAGCCATTCCAGAGCAACTCCATACTTCCATGGTCTCATGGTGGTCATCCATCTGCCTCTAGGGCCGTTCCTCACCTTCCTTGATCACACACACACAGACACACAGACACACACACACACACACACACACACACACACACACACACACAGGCAGAGAGAGACAGAGAGAAACAGAGAGACAGAGAGAGACATACACACATACACACACATGAGAGAGAAAGAGAGAGAGGTTTATATTGTGTGTTGACTAGGTACTGTACTTGGCCATACTAGTTTCATTTGGTAAGAGTGACATTATGAGCTAGTTTAAGGCTTGTTTTCCACACAACGGCCTCTGATTCCATAGCGTTCATTCAGTTTTTCCATCCCTGGATGAAACTTCAGGCATATCCCAGGTGTGTGCGGGGCAGAGGAATCAGTGTACATGTGGAGGCCAGAGAGCGATGCCGAGTGTCTTCCTCTGCCACTCTGTATCTTATTGTTTCATTCTGGTTTATTTTTCTAAGACAGTCTCTTGCTGAACCTGGAGTTCACCAATGTGGCAAGACTAGCTCGTCATGGAGCTTCACGGGTCCACCCTTTGCCTCCCAGCGTTAGGGTAACAGGCAAGCACCACTGTGTCTGCCTTTGACAGGGTTCTGGGGGTCTGAGCTCAGGTTCTCCAGTTTGCTCAACAGGCACTTGGCTGAGCCATCTCCTCCACCCCAACCCCAGGGTTTTTTGTTTTGTTTTGTTTGTTTGTTTGTTTGTTTTAACTTTTAATTACTGCCAGGTATTAATGAATAACTTCATTTTTGAGTTACTAACTGGCTAAGTTTAAATAAAAATTTAACTCTCTGTAGATGCGTGTTTTGGACTTTTCCCCTCTACCTCCTTCTTCAACTAGTTAATTAGCCTTAATTAGCCTTAATTTCAGGGAAAGCAGGTAATTCAAGTGTCATGATCCTGCTGCCATGAAATCCCTGTGTTGTCTGCTCAAATTCTGGCCCTTTTCCTTTTAATACTTTTAATACTTTTTAGTACTAGGTTTTTAGAAGACCTAGCTGCATTTTTGAAGCCAGTGTTATGACAGCCACACACGATGTGGTCCTCAGTTCCAGAAATCTGCTTGTCCCTCTCTGACCTACTCATCATTCGCAGTCAGCCCATATGATAACCTTCAGATAATTGAATGAAAATGGACACAGGGTTTGAATAACTCCTTCTAAAACCAGAGATCTACAACTGGATAGGAATACACAGACAGATGTTCAACTCCAACATCAGAAGGGTAATCCGGAAGTACAAGCAGCTCCTGCTCCTTACCCACTGGGACAGATCCATTAAAAGCCGACAACAAAATAACAAGTGTTGACAAAGACACAAAGCAGCTATGATCTCAGAGGCTACATCTGCATGGCTGGTAGCCATGTATAATAACGGTACAACAACTCGGCAAACAGTCTGGAGTCCCCTGAAAGGAAGAGCACTGACGGATGAGTCTGTTACCCTGACTCCAGCAATTCTCCTCTCAGGTAGACTCCACAAAGAACCGAAAGAAGATGTTTAAAACAAAACTCCTAACATACATTTCAAAACTCAACTGGGTTATGTCCATATGGGGCTACAATAAACACAATGGGAGGTTTTGTTATTTTGTTATTAAAAAGTAACTGATTCATGCCATGTGGACCAACATATAAAACATTACGCTATGTTAAGGAAGCCATGCCAAATAAAGGCAGTGTAATATATAATCACCTTTCTGTGAAGTGCTCATGATGGGTGAACATGGAGGTTGGACATGAAGTAGTAGCCGCTTAGATCTGAAGGGTGAGGGGGGTAACTAACGGATACAGGGTCATGTTTGGGAGGGATGGAAACGTTTCACAATTGCATGATGGTGGGCTGCACAATTGTGAGTGCACCAAGTTCTTCTGAATCTTGTAAACTTTCAGAGGGCAAATTCTGTGGTATGTGAGTTCTATAGCAATAAAGCAGTAAAAAAATGTAATGGAAGAGGGGGTGTCCAGAAAGAGGGAGCAGAGGATCGGTGGCTACCTCAGGCCCATGTCACAGACACTGGCAATTTTTCCTTCCTCTAAACAGCTACCCTCTAATGAGGTTGTTCCCATCAGGAGCGATTCAGGCACCAGTCCCTGGGTCAGCCATACACCAAGGAGCAGATGCTAAGCTCTTAACATTTTCTTTTCTAGTCTCCCTCACTTGACTTCATAATGGGAGTAGGCATAGAGACACTTGCTCCCCACAATGTTGATGGGGACCACTAATTCTCCAGGAGTCCTCGATGCCTTAGAAACCATGGCTCTTCTCTTAAGAAGCAAGTGATGAGCTAAGGGTAGGGGAATTAGGCTTGAGATCCTTCATAGATAGACAGCAGTCCCTGGATAAACCAGGGGTCAACATTTTGTACAGAAGGAGCTAGCAAAGACTGTAGCCCCTTGCTCTGTATGTTCTCCATGGAGTACTATGCTGCACGTGCAGCATGAGCAAATGAAATCACACAAAGAACATCAATGAAGGAGCACAGCCATGTTCTAATAGAGACTGAATGACAAAAACAAATGATAAAAAGATTTTATCCATGGGATTTTTTTTTTAGTTGTTCTAGATCATGTGAAGAATTTAAATATTTCAAGGATGTAGTTGGGGTACAGGATGCCAGCAGGCACCTTCACACACTGAGCCATCTCGCAGGCTCCTTTTCTTTCTTTTAATGTGGCTGTTATGTACTCCGAAATTCCTCCTGCAGCCGACCCTCAGTAGATTTCCATTAGTGCTGATGCTAGCTATATATAGCTAGGTAATGAAGAGCTGGTTCTGAACTCTCATACAGACTGGGATTCTAAAATAAACTAGTCTACTAAATTGGACTTTGGGAAATGGGGCTATGAGATAACATACCCACCCCAGTAGCTTAGAGTTGGGAAGGGTTTTATTGACATCTACTGTTTTTTAAATAGTGTTTTCAAATACTGTACAGTTAGCAATCAAATAAGAAAAAAAGAGAGAAACAATGATAAACGTGTGCCTTCTTTGGAAGAGTGGAAGAGAACGGTTTTTCTCTCCTTCTGGAATCCACTGGGCGCTAACGTCAGCTTCCAAGGTGAAATATAGTCCAGCAGGTCAAATTGTTGAGTTACTAGGAGAAAAGCAACCCATTTCAGGAAGCAAGTTGAGGTCCTGGTGCCTGCAAGGCCCCTAAGCCTGCCACAGACAGCGAGAGCAGGGGAGTCGGACTTGACTCTCACTGAGCTCGCCGCTCTGTCAAAGGAAGTCCCAGCAGCATGTTTCATCTCTTGCTGTTATCTTTGAGTTTCATCTTTGAACACCCCTGAATGGAGCGCCGGGAGGCAGAGAATACTATTTCAATGTGATAAGCGTGAGGTATAGGGAGAAGGTCTTGTGGATGGGAGCTTAGCTTTTGAATTTGTAGGTGAAGCTGGCTTACTTCCAACCACACAAGATAGAAAAGGAAAAGAAGGAATGTCACTGTGGAGAAACCTGTGAAGACATCACAGAAAGATGTGATAGAAAGACATAAAGAAAAAACAACGATAAACACATTATCCCTGTTTATCTTGGCCGTGACACCTGAGTGCGTTTCGTTTTCTCTATGAAATCCCTTCCTCCCCCACATCCGAAGCTCAGGTGGCCGTGGTCAGTTTGAAGTCTCAGTGTAGACCATTTTGGTGGACGTGAGAGACAGAGTTTGTGTGTGAACATCCAGTCATGTATTCATGTCTGTGTATGACAACCGGTACAGAAAACTATGTCAGAACAAAAGGAAAGGGGACTTCAGAGCAACGTGAGTTAACCTTCAAAGAAGGTGAACCCAGCTTACTTCCAAAGAGCTTCAGACAAAGAGGGGAAGGAAGCTAACAAGCACTCACAGGTCACCGCCAAGATGACCAGGGAAAACTCATGTTTGTGGTTGGTTATTCTTTATGTCTCTGATGTCTTCAAAAATATCCATAAACCCAGCCTAAGTATGAAAAGTATCACAGGTGAGAAACAGTCTACAAAATTCCTAACTAGTAAGTTGTCAGGATAACGAAAGGGGGAAGGGCTGTTGGAAACAACTGGAGACAAGGAGAGCTTGTCCTGCCCTGCCGTGAGGACAATCAAAGCAATGTGGTGTCCTGAACGGGATCAACATAGAGGAAATTCAAATGAAGAAAATCCCAGTCATTTATGGACTCATGCATCAATTTGGTTTATTGAATATAAAAAAAATGGCCACACTGCTATCAGATTTCAGTAGTAAAGTAAGGAATGGGGTTTTTGAGAAGCTGACCCATGATGACTTAACATTGTTTCCAAAGTAAGATCCTCACTAAAAATAAAGAGAAGCATTTCTTGTTTTCTGTAGTACAAACCCTTAATGCATCAGTAAAAGAAAAGAAGGGCAAAGAACGTGGCAGTGGTTATGTCCTTCATCACACGCCACAGGATCCCCTTTGAATTTTATGCGTGTATTCCTGAGTGTATACATGTGCACTACATGCATGCAGGAACCCTCTGAGGTCAGAAGAGACACTGGATCCCCCAGAACCCAAGTTCCGGAAGACTCTGAGCTCTCTCGTGGGAGCTGAAAACCAAACCCAGGTCCTGCGCATGAGCAGTAAGGGCTCGTGACTGCTGAGTCACCTCCCCAGCCCAGCACTACCTTACAAGACAGAACACTCCATGGTAAGTTTCTTCTCAGACCCCAGCAATCAAATGCCCCATAAAGTTTGCTTTCTACAGCTTCAAACAAGGTGGATCAATCTGTGGGGCTCTCTGAACTTGATCTGAGAATAGCTCCGTCCTGTCCCGTGTTGTTTCCAATACAATCTTAAACTGAGATTTCTGTTGTTAGCTTTCTTTCTTTTGTTTTTGTGAGATAGGGTCTCAACACGTATCCTAGAAAGGCATAAAAATCCCACTCCTCCTGAACCAAACTCCCAAGTGCTGGAATTACAGGTATGTATCAGGATGCTCAACCTTAACAGTTATTTAATGCCATCAGCATTATATTTTCTTAGTTAAAAAAAAACTTAGTCTGATTGTTACCGACCATTAATTGGCTCAGGACCTTTGTAGTTTTTATTTAACTATATGAGTTGTCTTTTTTTACACTGCTTTTTTCAGTGCATTTCTTAATATTTTTTAAGTTTCATGAATGCATGCTCAGTTTATTAAAAATCCACAACCATGTAATTCTTGTAATCTGTTGACTCCGTGTTTTGTAAATGAAGTCGTATATATTTTCAGAGTATTTTTGTATGTACTGTAAGATATCATCTTTTCAAAGAGAAACTTTAAAACCTTAAAAACAAAACAAAACAAAACAAAAAAAACTTAGTCTGTATAATAAAATGTCACCAAAGTTCAATTATAAATAGTATATGTGTGTGTGTGTATATATACATATACATATACATATACATATACATATACATATATATAATGGATCTCTCATTAGCATACAAATAGGCATTTAATAATAATAATAATAATAATAATAATAATAATAAATGAAATTAGGTAAAATAAAAACAGAGAAGCCAGAATGGGACAAAACAAACAAGAGAAGAAAAAGAGCCAAACAAAAACCTCAAGGATTGGTTGGATAAAGCACAGGGACAAATAGCCAAATGAATGGAAACACAAGAACTATGAACCAATGGCTGAGGGGCCCCCAACTGGATCAGACCCTCTGAATAGGTGAGACAGTTGATTGGCTTGATCTGTTTGGGAGGCATCTAGGCAGTGGTACCGGCTCCTGTGCTCAGTGCATGAGTTGGCTGTTTGAAACCTGGGGCTTATGCAGGGACGCTTGGCTTAGCCTGGGAGGAAGGGACTGGACCTGCCTGGACTGAGTCTACCAGGTTGATCTCAATCCTCGGGGGAGTCTTTGTCCTGGAGGAGGTGGGAATGCGGGGTGGGTTGGGGAGAAGGGGAGGGGGGCGGGAGGGGGGAGAACAAGGGAATCCGTGGCTGACATGTAGAATTAAATTATATTGTAAAATAAAATTAAATTTTAAAAAAACCCTCAAGGATCACAAACACTGAAACACACATCCTCTCATGGAGAAAACCCATAAAAACAAGATCAGAAACCATGATAAATAAACAAAAGACCTGTGAGGAAAATAAATAAATAAATAAAGCACTGTGAGACAAAAAGCTCCAAAAACCCCACGGACTTTGTTTTGACTATCTACTGCTGGGCATGGGGCCTGTCCTGCAGTGTGGTTTGTGTTCCCAGTAAGACTCCTTTGGAGAAAACCAGCTTTTCCTTTAGGGATGCTTATCAATTGGAGATAGCTTCTGAGTTTCGTCTATGTCCCCTCTCAGAACTGGGGTCCCATCCGGCTCACACCCGTGCAGGCCCTGTGCATGCTGCCACAGTTTCTGTGAGTTCCTGTGTGTGCCAGTCCCGTTATTTCTAGAAGGTCTGGTTCTTTGGTGTCTCCCATCCCCACCAATTCTTACAATCTTCCTGCCTCCTCTTCCCCAGAGTTCCCTGGGTCCTGAGGGGAGGGATTTGATGGAGACATCCCGTAAAGGACCGAATGTTCCAAGGTCTCTCATTCTCTGTACACTGTCCAGTTGTGGCTCTGTACACTTGATCCTGTCTAGTGCAGGAGGAAGCTTCTCGATGGCTGAGCAAGACACTGATCTTCATAGATCATGGATCTGTAATTCTCTTTCCTTGTAGGTCTTTATTTAGGTTAGGTACCAGGGTAAGTGTGGTCTCCAAAAAAATGAGGCAGTGTTCCTTCTGTTTCTGTTTTGTGGAAAAATTTGAGGCGTATTGACATTAACTCTTCTTTGAAAGTCTGTTAGAATTCTGCACTAAAACCATCTTGCCTTGGGCTTTTTTTCAGTTAGGAGATGTCTTAGTTAAGGTGTCTATTGCTGTGAAGAAGACACCATGACCACAGAAACTTTTATAAAGGAAAATATTTAATTGAGGTGGCAGCTTACAGTTTAGAGGTTCAGTCCATTATCATCATGGCAGGAAGCATGTCAAGTTGGCGTGTAGGCAGATATGGTGCTGAATACATCTTGATCAGAAGGCAACAGGAAGTGGACTGAGATACTGAGCAGTACCTTGAGCATATATGAGACTTCACATAAGCCCACCTCCACAGTGACACACTTCCTCCAACATGGCTACACCTACTCCAACAAGGCCACATCTCCTTGTTTCCTTATTTTATTTTTTTTTTAATTCTATTGTAATTGGACACCAGACAGCCTGGGAATTGAACCCACGTCCTCAGGAACATCAGTCAGTGCTCTTAACCACTGAGCCACCTCTCTCCTCTCAGGGCCACATCTCCTAATAGTGCCACTCTCTGTAAGATTATGGAGGCCAATTACATTCAAACTACCGCAGGAGACTTGTAATTACTGCTTTAATTTCACTAGGGGATATGTTATAGGTTTGTTTAAATTGCTTACCTGATCTTGATTTAATTTTGGCAGGTGGTGCATATCAAGAAATTTATCCATTTATTTTAGTTTTCTAATTTGGTAGAGTTCAGATTTAAGTATGTACTTAGGATTCTCTGGAGTTCCTCAGTGTCTGTTACCCACCCCCCTTAATCTCTAATTTTATTAATACGGATCTTCTCTCTCCATTTTTTAGTTAATTTGGCTAAGAGTTTATCAATCTGATTTTCTCAAACAAAGAATTAAGTCTTTGTTACATTGATTCTTTGTATTGGTCTGTTCAATATTTTAATTTATGCTTATATTTTGTTTATTTATTTTATTGATCTTGGCCTTGAGTTTTATTATTTCCTGCCATCTACTCCTTTGGGGGATTATTTCTTCTTTTTTTCCAGACTTTCGGGTGTACCATTGTGTTACTAATGTGAGAGCTCTCCATTTTTGATGTAGCACTTAGTGCTCTTAGTGCTATGATCGTGCTTTTGAGAGCTGTCCTCATCATGTCCTACAGGTTTGGGTATGTTGTGTTCTAATTTCCATTCAATTCTAAAAAGATTTGCATTTCTTTGTTAATTTTTGTCTTAACCATTTTTCATTCAGTTGTGAGTGATTCAGAGTCCATAAGTTTGTAAGCTTTCTGTTGTTTCTTTTGCTGATATTCAGCTTTAACCCATAGTGGTCAGATAGGGTGTAGGGTGTTATTTCAATTTTCTTACATCTCTTGAGTCTTGCTTGTCCAAAGATGGGGTCAATTTGGGAGAAAGTTCCATGAGGTGCTGAGAAGAAGGTATATTCTGTTATGTTTGTGTGAAATGTTCTGTAAATATCAGTTAGGTCCAGTTTGTTTATGACATTGTTTATCTTGGGTATTTCTGTTTAGTTTTTGTCTGGATGACCTCTCTATTGGCAAGAGTAGGGTACTGAAGTCACCCAGTATCACTGTGTGAGGTCAACACATGATTTTGGCTATAGTAGAGTTCCTTCTATGAACTTGAATGCCCTTGTGTTTGGTGCATAGATGTTTAGAATTGCAATATCCTCCAGGTGTAGTTTTTATTTGATAAGTATGTGGTATCTGAATGAGAAAATGAAGTAAGAGGAGGCAGACACGACTGACTACTCCTAAAGTGTGGAGATGATTTTTATTGTAGACATAACAGGAAAAGCAGGCAGAGGGAAGAGTCCAGGCTGAACATGGCTGACAGACAAAACTGGACCATGAGAGGAGAAACAGGGAGGGAGAGCAAGAGATGAACCACTGACCAAGAGAGGTACCTGGGCCAAGAGACAAGATACTCACATAGCCAAAATGGCAGAATTATGTAGGGATCAGGCTGGGGGAAGGGAGCAGAAGCCCAACTCTTGGGACAGAGAGGCTTAGGGCAGGGGGCAGGATCAGGAGTACTGGGGGGCACAGGTACCAGTGTAAGACTTGTCTTGGGTTTGAGACCCAACAGTGTCCTTCCCTAGCTCTTCTGATTAGCTTTGATTTGAAGACTATTTTATCACATATTAAAATGGCTACTGTCTGGAAAAACCAACCAAACAACCAAACAACCAAAAAATGGCTACACCAGCTTGATTCTTGGATCTATTGGCTTGGGATATCTTTTTCCATCCTTTTATCCTGAGATGGTGTCTATCCTTAATGTTAAGGTGTGTTTTTTTAGATGCAGCAGAGGGATGGAGTCTGTTTTTTTTATCCAATCTGTTAGTCTGTGTCCTTTTATTGAGAAATTGAAACCACTGGTGTTGAGAATTATCAATGGGCAGGGTTGTTCTTATGGTGTTTTCTCCCTACACCCTCTTTTGATTTGCTGGTCTGCTATTATTCCTCGTGTTTTCTTGGTTGTGTTTAACTTCTTCAGATTGAAGTTTTCCTTCTAGTGCCTTCTGTAGCCCTAGATTTGTAGATCTACAGAAAGCACTTGAAGGTCTACTGTTTGCATTGTGGAATGTTTTTCTTTCTCCATTTATTGTGATTGAAAGTTTTGCTGGGTATAATAGTTTGAGTTGGCATCTCTCATCTCTTAGCATGTATAGAACATCTGTTTAGGCCCTTCTGGCTTTTAGAGTTTCCATTGAGAATTCATGTTATTCTAATGGGTCTGCTTTCATATGTTACTTGATCTTTTTCCCTTACAGGAATGGGGATGGGCTTTTTAATATTCTTTCTTTGTTCTGTATACTTAGTATTTTAATTATTATATGTCATGGGGAAATTCTTTTCTGGTCCAGTCTATATGGTGTTCTGTATGCTTCTTGTCCCTTGATAAGCATCTCCTTCTCTAGGTTAAAATAACCTTCTAGGATTTTGTTAGGAACATTTTCTATGCCTTTGACCTGGTTTCTTCCTTCTTCTATTCCTACTATTTGTATATTTGGGTTTTTTTTTCTTGCTGTTCTAGATTTCTTGTCTGGATTTTTTTTTTTTAGATTTAAGATTTTCTTTGACTGAGATATCCATTTTTTCTATCTTGTCTCTTGTATTCTGTTGGTGAGGCTTACCTCTGAG
Organism: Peromyscus leucopus; assembly: GCF_004664715.2. NCBI lineage: Eukaryota > Metazoa > Chordata > Mammalia > Rodentia > Cricetidae > Peromyscus > Peromyscus leucopus. Next base: position 80,337,111 of record NC_051071.1, read on the forward strand.
GTTTCTGTTCAACTTTAAAATTTTTCATTTCCAGGTTTACCTCAGCTGGGGTTTTCTTTAGTGATTCCATTTTCACTTTCATGTCTTGAACAGTTTTCCTCATTTCATTCTACTGTTTGTGTTTTCATAGTATTCATTAATGGATTCATTCACATCCTCTAAGGTCCTTGAACATCTCCATAGTAGCTATTTTATCTTATCTTATGCTTCAGCTATATTGCATTTCTCAGGGCCTACTGTGGTAGGGTTGCTGAGTTCTGGTGGAGACATATTGTTCTGGCTGTGGTTTTGTTTTTAGGTTGGTGTCTAGGCATCTGGGTTTGGGATGATTGTAATTCTAGGTGTTGATATCTGGTCCTGTCTTTGTTGAGTGGTCAACTCGGTTCCTTGGTTTCTGTTGTCCTCTCTGGATCTTAGGAGAGTGTGGTGGCTGTGGTTTGCCTGGTTGGGAATGTGTCTGAGTCCCTAGCAGGTGTGGCCACTGGGGACCCCCAGGTAGGACAGGTTTCTAGGTATTTGGGGCTGATAGGAAGGAATGGAGATGGGCTAGATGGGGAGGGGGCTGAGTGTCCATGGGAAGGAGGAAATCTGGGCCTGCCCCAAGGACCTGAAGATTCCCCAGGGAGTCCATCAGAGGGGGGGGACGAGGGGGAGGTGGACACAATATGGACTCGGGACTCTCGGGACAGGCCCCTGCAGGTGGTCTGCTACAAGGCTGGGGATGAGAATGGGGAATTTGCAATGGAGGAGAGAATGGGGAGTGATTGCTGCCTGATTCTCATGTTGTCTGTTAAGTGGGTTTCCAGGTAGAGAATGCCTCAGGGTATGGGAGGCTGACACAAGGGCCTAACAGTCAATTCTCAACTACCTGATTGGCTCCTAATTACAAAGTGAATCAATCTGGAAAGCTGTTCTCAGCATGTCAAATGAAATGTTTAATGCACTAACCACACTGTGCTTTTCTCACCTTATGTAAGCCAGAAATGAGCTAACTACCACCAATCTCCAGTGAGAAAGTGGAACCACTGTCACTTTCCATCTCCACTACTTCTTAAACTTTAGAACAGAAAACCAGATTTTGTTCAAAATATGTTACAAATTGAGTAAGATAATAATATGCTTCTGCAAAGGACTGCCTTCAGATACTTTATTAGGACTGTGCAATTTTTTTTTTCCGGTGGGGTACAAAAGTGTACTAACCAATCACTCTTGCTATGAGATGAGAACTCTCGGCCAGCAGCATGTATGTTCTCTGTCTCGGGCTCTATGCTGAGCACAACAGATGTTGACTCCGTCCTCTTGGTGCAGAATAACATTAATCAAGGAAGTCTGTGTGGGATTATGTAACCATTTTGACTGAGCAGACTCAGTGACTTGAGTATAAACAAAACCGTTTTATTTTTCCAGTAAGTGTTTTGAGGCTGCTCTGCGGATCTTTCTTGTTACTGGGTTATAGGACCTTTCATGTGATCTTCGTCCTAGGCCATAACTTGTTGTCCTTTTCAGCTTTTAAAATACTGTTTTTGCCTAATATTCAGTTCCATTTATTTCAAGACTTCAATCATTTACTTGATCAAGGCTCCCATCTCATCCCATGAAACTAGATTTACAGTTTCAGGAAGTATATAGATGGAGTGTGGTTGGACCTTTCACACCACACCCACTCTTCTGTAAATTCGCTCCTTCTAGGTCTGACCCGGGAACAAAGAAGTCTGGTTGTGAGACATCTCAGACGATGCTGACGGATTTCTGTTCTCTTGCAGTCATAGCAGACACCACACTGGACATGCTATGGGCAGCCAGAGCCCGAACATACTTATCTCTGGGGAATTTATTCCCACTAGCTTCCCCAGCTTTGGTGGTCTCTGAAGAACTCAGACACACCTACTAGCCAGGGCACCTTTGCCATACTCTCTGGATATGCATACTCCTTCGCCCCATCCTAGAACAGCAAGCTCACCATCCTCAGATCCTGACTATGCTCCATGGTCCCAACCATGGGATTTACAAGTATGAGCTAGATCTATCTGTACTCATTTGGAAAGAGACATTTTCCTATGAGCCTGACACGATCATGCTTTCTCTTCTGAGACATCTCACCTGACCCTTTCCCTTCTTCATCAGAAGTAGGTCAACAAGGCCAGTGGTAGAGAGCACAGCCCACTGGGAAAGAAGTTGGCAGTCTACAGACACATTAATCACCAACCATTTGTTCACCGCACCTTTCTTCTTGGATTTCAGGGAGAAGGCAACAAGCATACCTCAACTCTACAAAGAAAGAGAAGAGAGGTATTTGGGGCTGCTGCCCTCAGGGCCACTACTTCCTCAGCTAATTAAGCAAGGCTCCAGAGCCTGAAAGATGCCTGAGGGGCTGGAGAGATGGCTCAGCAGTTAAGAGCCTGCACTGCTCTCGCAGAGGATCTGAGTTCAGTTCCAGCGCTGACATCAGGCAACTCCAGCTCAGAGCATCTGAGGACTCCTTATGTCTGCTGTGGGCACCTGTTACTCATATACATATTCCTTCCCACAGATACACATGGAAACATATATAATATAAATATATATTAAACACATATAATTTAAAAGATAAAGTATTAAAAAAAATAAAAAAAAAGAAAGATGCCTAAAGCTGGCAGGCCTCTAGAAAGGAAGTGTGGAAATTTCAGGTAAAGTACACAAGTGTATGGAAGCGGAGCCTGAGCGATGTAGAAACGGAGTATGTATTTTGTTGTAACTATTAAAGCTGAACTTGTGACTATGCTATGAGCCAGAAACTCTATTCCTAGGCATATAACACACACACACACACACACACACACACACACACACACACACACACACAAGCACACACACATACACACAAGCACACAAACACACACACACACACACACACACACACACGCACACTAAAGACGTTCATGATGGCCCAAAGCTGGAAAGAAACAGTACAAACACAGTTGAGTCAGTAAATCAGTTATGGCAACACAAAGGAATACTTTGCAGCCAAGAGAAGCCCCTGCTGAATTTCACAGATGTATCAGTGGCAAGGAGCCCCCAATCAGGGGAAAATGCATATTCTATGGTATTATGTACAGGAAGCTGGAAGCAGGTAATTTGGAAAGATGGCGCCTAGCCCAAACAACATAGCAGTCACTGCTGTGGGGAGGCACATAGCGAGTTGAGAGAATGGCATGCAAATGTTATTCTGCTCCTGGGCCGGGGTGATTTGTTGAAGTTTCATGTGTAATCCACACATTTTCTGTCAGGTTGGTGATTTATACTCCAATAAAGTCTTCACTAAAAACAAAAAGAGAAGGCCTTCCTAACATCGAAAGGTGAGCAGCTGCTATAGAGACTCCGCCCAAACCACGCAATGTAACGTGAGCAACAGTCACGTCAGCGCTGACACATTAGCCAGGGCTGTGAAACTACGGAGCAAACTGCCGAGTTAGTTTGCTGTGTTCATTCCACACGCTCAAAAAGCGCGTTTTATTAATGGTACAGTTTTCAATTTTAATTCTTAACATCTCAGTTTCTGAGCATATATTTTTAATTAATTTTTTAAAGTAGCACATAAACTGATGGGCTTCATTGTGACATCTTCATACACATGCCACTATATTGTGATTTTTTTTTCCTAATTCTTTCCCAGGAAGTTTTTTTCCCCTAAATTTCAGTGTGGGGCCCACACACATGTATGGTTGTCCAAGAAGCCAGAAGAGGGCATCAGATCCCCTACATCCATAGTTACACAAGCATTTGTGAGCCACCCAAGGTGAGTGCTGGGAACCAAATGCTGGTTTCTCAAAGAGCAGCAAGTGCTCTTAAGCAGTGAGCCATCTCTTCATCCCAGGCAGTCCTTTCTTTTTAAAATTTGTTATCAGTATGTGTGTGTGTGCATGTGTGTGTGTGTGTGTGTGTGTGTGTGTGTGTGTGTAATGTGACATGCATGTGTGTGCTTTCTCATCAAGTTTATTATTGGTACATAGAAAAGCTTCTGATTTTTTTATATTGATTTTGTATTCTGCTACTTTTCTGAAAAGGTGGGTCAGGTTTAGGAGTTTTCTGGTAGAATCTTTAGGGTGTTTTATGCACAGGATCATGTTGCCTGCAAATGTGGATGCTTTGACTTTTTTTTCCTATTTATTCTCACATTTTCCCCTTGTCTTATGTCCTAGCTGAAATTTTAAGCATATTCAGTAACAGCAGTAAGAGTAAGGAATCTTGTATCATTTTTCGATTTGAGAGGAAATTCTTTCATTACCAACCTCCAATAGTTTAATATAATGTTGGCTACAGGTTTGTCATGTATAACTTATGTTATTTTCTTTTCAGGGCTTTTATCTGGAAAAAAAAAAGAAAGCTGAGCTTTGTCAAGAGCTTCTGTTGAGATGACCATCTGATTTCTGTCCTTAAGCCTATTTACGTATCATATTACATTTATTGCTCGAAGCATGAACTTTTGATGTGCTAGCTCTATTAGCAGAAGAATGTCTCAGTGTGTTAAATGATAACAATTGTGTATGAAAGATTGCAGATGCTTCACAGAGAAAGCCAGGGGGAGTCCAATAATAGCTCATTGTGATCATCTGCAGGGAATCAAGGTTGGAAGTTCATTCTAACAAAAGCAAGACAGCTCTCATTATTGTGAATCCTATTGAAATTCAGTTTAGTTCCCACACTGGGGATAAATTTACTTGGCTTTTGTGGTTATGCCGTTTTGTTTTTTGTTTAATGTATATCAGCCTATACTATTTCGTTTGAAACAGGTTTTATTACATTTGTAGTTCGCATACCGAGGAGCGGATTTCACGGTGGTGTTTTTACTTTCATACAGATGTCATTCCACTTGGTCCTGTCTTGCCTCCCCCTCTGCAACCCCGTCACCCTGCAAACAGTTTATGGATGGAGCTACTTTGTAGAATTGCCCATAAAATAAAACACGTTAGTTAACCCACACACGTGTCTATATAACGCTAATGAGGTTAGCTACAATTACTTCAACAGTTTCAAACCTTGATTAGGCGAATTAGGTTTGAAACTGTGCAAGTAATAGTCGTTAATGAGCACAGTAGAGGTGCACAGGATATCTTAATGATATTTATGATGTTTAATTTCTTTGAAAAGTATGGAAGAATGTTAGAATTTGATAAAGGTGCACACACTGACGCTTGTCACAGATGTATTCTGATGTATTAGAAACATTTTGCAATAAGAGACTGTCCACTAACCCTGCACCCTCCATTTCAGTAAAGGCTGCTGTATAGAGGATGAATTACATCTTTAAACCCGGTGACCTCAGATGCAGGAACCACCTTGATGCACTGGGCAGAGGGTTCTGCAGAATGAATGCTTGTTTTTGGTCTTGAACTTGTTTTTGTTTTTTTTTTAAAGATTTTTTTAAAATTTTAATTTTATATGCATGAGTGCTTTACCTGCATGTATGTCTGTGCACCATGTGTGTGTAGTGCCCATGAAGGCCAAAGAGGGCATCTGATCTCACTGGAACTGGAGTGAACCACGAAGGGGGTGCTGGGAACTGAACTCAGGTCCTCTGGGAGAGCAGCCAGTACTCTTAACCATTGAGGCATCTCTTCAGCCCCCTTGAACTTGTTATTATAATCATGGGTGGATTATTTTATTATAGGTTTCACTTCTTTCACCTGCAGAGAAGCAATCAGCATAGCTTAGATGACAGCCTGGATCTTAGAAAGCATCTTAAGAGTGGTGAGAGAGCTCGACAACTGTGGACGCCTATGCACCAGGGCTTCCGGGAAGTGGTGAGAGAACTCGGCAACTGTGGACGCCTCTGCACCAGGGCTTCCGGTAAGTGGTGAGAGAGCTCGGCAACTGTGGACGCCTCTGCACCAGAGCTTCTGGGAAGCACTTTAACCCCGAAGAGTACACGGGACAAGGGAAGGTTTTGTTACTATTTCTGATCTACAGACCCAGAATCTGAGGAGGAAGAGATTAAGTAGATCAGGATTTGAACTCACTTTCTGATGACTAAGTCCACATGCGCTTCTAACAAGATCCAAGGACTTCTCCTAAGTCAGGTTCCCGCCAGCCCCCCAACCTTTTGTTTAATACTCTTTCCTTTATCAGACATAAGTCAGAAAATCTTAGTGTAGGGGGTGGGATCTCTTTTTCACTATGACCAGTCCTAAGGGACTTTAAATGCCTCTCCTCCTTCCTGGCCCCTTGACAGTAGTCATTCTCAAGTAGCTGCAAGGCCTTGCTGCCAGCAGGCTGGCAACTCAGAGATCCTCACTCACTAGCTCCACCCTCTCACAGAAAGACGGGCAAGAAGTGCCTGAGCCCGTCTTACCAACCTGCTAGTCCCCACATCCCCTTGAAGAGAGAGATCCTCTGAGCCCAGCAGGGACCAGATCTTAGAAAGCAGAGAGAAAGCCTAGACCAGTGGCTGCTCTGAACTCAGGGTTCATGCCGGAGAATCACAGCGTGGTCCCTGAGAGGGTATCCATCTCCATGAACATGCTGAGTAAAATGTATCCTGTGAATCAAGGTATTCTGAGAGGGAAAGGATGCTATTAATAGTCACTCTAGGCCCCAGGCTGGTTCCTGGACAGTTTCGGGCAAGGTGAGACTCCACACAGCACACCAAGTCTAGCAGACTTCTCAGAGCTGGCCTCCCAGGGACTTTCGCGAGGATTCTCAGCGAGGCTCTGTGTTCTATTAGCACCAAAACCCCCTGGCCCAGCAGGCGAAGGGAGATGGCTAAGATGGGAGATCTGCACACACACAGAGCTGCTGTCCCCAGCAGGACACGGCAGCTGTCCCCAGCCTCTCCCAGGGTTTGTCCCTCACCGACCTCTTTATCTTCTGGAACACAGAGTCCCTTTCGCCTCTTGCTCAACTATTTCTACAACTCCTCCTGTCTACAAGGAAGGAACACGACTGATTCCAGGAAACCTTGGGTGGAAGAACGGGGTGATGTTGCCCTCTGCTGTTACCTAGGAAGCAGTGAGCATCCACACAGCCAGGCGGGGCAAGGGTGAAGAGAGGAAAAGCAGAAAACTCAGCATGCAAGTGCGTTTAGTGGCTTCTTGCTTAATCCTTACAGTTGTGGAGAGCTCACTCTTGAATTCCTCTGTTGTATACACAAGGACTCAGAGAGGTGGGAAAATTTATTTACAGTCACACAAGGAAGTAGGTCGAGTTTTAACCTAAATCCTTCTTTGTCTTCATCGTGTGTGTGTGTGTGTGTGTGTGTGTGAGCTTGCTCACGCATGTGCACAAGGATAACTTACAGAAGTCGGTCCTCTCTTTCCACTCTTTGGTTCCTGGGGATTAGCCCAGGGCCTAGGCAGCTTTACTAAATAAACCACCTTGTCTGCTCCAAACTAAAACCCACCTTGTGGTAAAAGCCACGGTCTTCCTTTGTATGGTTCTGTAGGCTTTCTGTAAGTTAAATCTTCACATGTTCAAAACATATTTATTGGACACAGGTTTGCACCAGAAACTGAACATGAAGTTAGATTTCTTTACTCCAGAGAGCTCAGCATATTTTATGTGGTGTGTACGCACCCAGATGAGAGAGGCCAGGCCTTGGTACATGTATTTATGTGATTTCTTTCACCTTACACACCCTTGACATCTTTTCCTGCATTCTTTATAGAAGCCATCTTCTTCACTGATTCTTGTCTTGCTTTTGATCTTCCCGATGGTGTCTCTGGAACGGTTTTCGCGGCTCCCTTTTTTACAAATCATTGGTTCGTCTGTCTGGTTCTGCTGACACACTCACCTGTACGCTGAGGCTGTCTTGCTTTTTTTGTCATTTCAGCCTTCCAGAGCACGTTCCAAAGCGCTCCATCAAGAACAGATCCTTGAGGCACAGGCAGACACCGGTCTGCGGCAGTCACCAGCTCCTTTCCTTCATGGAATCTGAAGGCTGCACACAGCTCAGCCTAGGAGGGCTTGCCTGGAAGGAAGGAGGTTCTGGGTTTGACGGTCGGCACTGAGGACACAGCAGGCAACGGAGCTAGAGGCTACACTGACCATAGATAAGCCAGGGTTTGGGATGAGGATGGCTACCAGAAGTTGGAATTTCAGGGAGTTATTCTTTTCCAACTGTATCCTTATACCATATAAACTATCCATGTTAAATGCCTAATACCCCGGTAGGGTAGGAGCTCTCCAATTCATAGCCACACATGGCTCAAAGCACGAGACACCACATCATGTTTCTGGGAGGTAGTTTCTCTGGGGACAGCATTCTCCATTTCCAGGAGTACTTCCGTCTCTTTCATTTCCCCATCCCCCTTTCCATATCTGCCAGCAGGGTTGTGCCCTAGCACCGTCCACCCTCACACAACTGTCCCCTTCCTTCCACGGACCCTTCCTGCTGTTTCCTTTTCCAAAATGGCTTCTACTGCTCTGGACCCTGCCGTGTCTGTCCTTAGGAAAATGGGACTAACCTCTAATTCTGTTCCAGCTCAGCTGTCTTCCCACAGGTCAAATATTAACCCTGTTTAGACAACTCTTTAAATTCCTGGCATGCTCAGTTAGCAGCAGCATTCAAGGCCACACCATCTGTCAGGAGTTTAAGCCCTGGCTCACAGGGAAGTCATGGAGGAAGCCGACTAGAAACTAAGTTTCCACAGGCATAAGCTGCATAGTATCTGAATACTCCCTACAACATACAAGCAAGGTAAAATTAATATTGGAATGCAAACATTCTAGCACATGCCTGTTTTCACTCACAACAGCAAAACACTAGAATCAATTTTGAGTAAACACAAAATTGAGTAGTATTATAGCACAACCAAATGTCTTGCAAGGCTTCAAAATATCCTGTTGCTTTGAAGTTTATTTAATAACCTGGTGATGTACTCACATTCATCAAGAAAGAAACAGCCAATTTTCTACACATACATTTAAAACCATGGATCTGGTTCGGTCTGGTTAATTTGGGAGTGTGGAATTTTATTTCCATGGTTTCTAAATAATAAAATTAATCTTCAATGTTTTTAAAACATGGGGAAAGAACTGTTAGTATAAAACTCATGTGGAAGGCCAACAAGATGGCTCAGCTAGTAAAACACTTGCCAGGCAAAGCAGGAGCCCGAGTTCAAACCCCAGACCTACCAAAAAGTAGGAGAGTCAACTCCACAGAGTTTCTCTGACCTCCACATGCACTGTGGCATGCACATGCCCACATATACATCATAAGCACACCCAATAACAACATGAAAACTAAAAACCAAGTTTATATATTTATAATAGTAATAAATGTCTATATTCTAGCTCCGCTGTGGGTGTAACAAGCTAAAAGCACAAACCTACAGCCAACAGGAGCCATTTTATTCAAGTTCTTAGAAACTTTTCTTCCACTATAGGATTTTCCTTGTTCTAATATAGCATACATACCAGTCCCTGTGTGTGTGTGTGTGTGTGTGTGTGTGTGTGTGTGTATCTCACTCCTTTCTTATCTCTCCTCCTTCCCCATTTTTCTTCCCAGACCCCTTCTTGGCACCTCTCTGGGTCACAAAGAGGAGAGGGAGGGAGGGAGGGAGGAGTAGAACAGAGCTGATGATTCGACCCTCTGGCCATCGAGGCTCCTCCTCTGAAGGAACAAAAAACCACAAAAGACACTAGGCGCTGGTGCTCTGTGAGGACATGGTCCCTGGAGAACAACAGTCATGCTATGTCGTTCTGAAAGCTTTGTAAGTCTGAAAAGGGGCAAAATCTTGTGGCTGCTTTTTTAAAACCACAACTTAAGGCAGTCTCAGGGCTTTCGTACATATGCTGAAAGGGTTTGTTTTCAGGATGTGGGGGGTCACCGAGAGCCCACACAACACAGCATCTGTCCCTACAGACAGCTGAGTATTTCCAGGGATAGACCACGGCATCCACTTGGAAGGTCTTGTTGAGTGTGTCTTTAGTCAGCAGGTGTTCAAAACACTCAATCCTGGCAAAGGGCCATTTCTAGCCATCCCATTGGGATTTCAACTAAGGAACATCCTTAAGTAAAGGAGAAATCGGGAGGCCATCATAGGTTGTAGCTAAGGCCCTCTACTGTGACTTGGAATTTGAAAAGGAGGTATAAAATTAACTTTAGATGCAAGTGTTTGTTTTGCTTAGGTTACTCAGGGCAGGAGTATTTGAGATGAGGGTATTTGAGAGGTCTTGGTAGGTAGACTTGGCTGGCCTGGAACTTACCTTGTAAACCAAACTGGCCTCAAATTTATGAGTGACCCTCATGTTTTTCTGCCTCTTGAGCATTGAGATTACAGGTAGACACCAACATGCCCAGTTTCTTTTTTTTTCTTTTTTTTTCTCTCATTTTTCGAGACAGGGTTTCTGTGTAGCTTTGCCTTTCCTGGATCTCGCTCTGTAGCCCAGGCTGGCCTCGAACTCACAGAGATCCGCCTGCCTCTGCCTCCCGAGTGCTGGGATTAAAGGCGTGCGCCAGTTTCTTTAAGAAGCCTTTCAGTGCTGAATTCTCACCCTAGATTATATATAGCCATCCTTATTCTAATATAATAAACACATGCACATACTCCTCCAGGATTAAGTTAACTAAGGGTTAACTAGGGATTAAGTTCCTAAATATCCCTAAGATGGAAGAGGCTGCATCCGAGAAACTGGAAAGCCTAAATCCGAGTGGACAAACAAAGTTGACAGGACTTGAGTCTAATAATACTAAACTTACAGACACCCCTTACTAACAGTAACAGCCTGATCAGTAGACGAGGCAGTAACAGTGGGCCTCTACTTAATAGAATGGAGAAGAAAGATACAAGTTTTCAAGTCCCACTGCTCATTCATAGGTTCATATCTGAGCCTAATTTCCTGGTCATAAGGTAACAAATTCACATATTCAGAACATAAATCCTTTGTTTTCTAAACCCAAAGTTTCCAAATTTATCTTACTTTTATATGTAAATCATTTTTTTCCCACAAGTGATTAAGGGCACAAGAAAAAAATTAACAGGACTATTTTGGGCTTAAATACATGACACTTCCAAAGAGGTTCCCTTCATACACCCACAGATTATTTATAGATGTGAAAGTACTAAAATTAAAAAAAAAATCATGATTTTAGCAGAAATAAGTATTTCAAAGCATGATTTGCCAGCCTCCTTCCTCCCCATATGTTTAACAACTCATTTTCACAATTGTCTCTAGTCTACTAACTGTAGACAAATCATCTTGGCTCTATAGTTACACGTTACTAATGAGAAGCAGGCTAATAGCGGGGAAAATGTGCTGTACTTTGGATCTCTGAATAAAAGAGTACTTAGATCTAATTTTATTTAAAAGTTTGCTATTTTAACTTCAGGACTCATGAAAGGTTATCTATTGTGATGTTATATATGTGGGTTACCAGAAATAAGTGAGGATTAGACAAGATCTAATACTCACGCAACGACTAACGGCCTACGTGCATTTCATAAGTAGAGACACTAAGTATCAGTGGGTTCCCTTTTGTGCTGTCATTTACCTGCTGGATTGGATGCGTCCCCAACCTTCCCTACTTTGGACTGTATTTCAGCATCTACCTTCCCCAAGCTCCTTTGACAAAGGACTTGTAAGTGGGTTTGGCAGATGTGAAGGCTTCCTGGGTTGCATGGGCGGGAGAAGATAGAAGGCCAGAGTATTTCTTTGCTTTCATGGCATATCTGACATGGCTACTTCCTCTGTTAACAGCAGATCCCAGGAGATAATTCTATGTTCTCCTGTATCTCACAGCAGACTGGCTAACAGGCTTCTAGCTCCTACTAGATGACTAAGTTTTTGAACTCTGGAAAACTCCATCCTGCCCTTCACCCATCAGCTCAAACAATGGTAGCGGTTTCCTATTTTCTTCATTTCAAATCCCACCAGTATCATCTCACGTGGCCTCTCAGCATTGACTCCCACCAGTCCCCTGCATCACACGTCCTCTGCATTCCGTACGGTCCTTCTCCTTTTCTGGTAATCTTCTTACTGATACAGCTCTTCATACCAGGAATGGTCCAAGGAAACATTCGACCTGGAGTCCTAAGATAGTAGTGTTATCATCCTTTGGAGTGTGGTAAGACCTTAAAGGCGAGAAGTAGAACAACAACTCATGGCATGCAGGGGTACCTTAGCTGTTGAAACAGTAAGCTGTGGTTTCCCGAGACATGGTACATGCCTGAGAAGGCAAGGCTTTGGTGAAGTCACCACTCCACTGACCATTATGACAGCAATTATGCTTGATATGGATGAGTGACCACATAAGGTAAACCGACTGCTCTGAAGACTACACAAGGAAAAAGGTAAGCCTCAGGCCATGAGCTTTTTGAAGTGTTTCAGTTAGTATACACTAATTATACATACACACACAAACACAGACAGACACACACACACAGAGAGACACACACGGTTATATTTTAATCATATTTAGTCCCCATTACCTTCCCTTATCTTCCTCTCACTTGTTAATCCCTTCTTATTTCTAAATAGCTCTCTTACTTTCCTGTCTTTGTGTGGGTGTGTGACCAATGAGTTTACCATGGTTGTGTTTATGGGACCGTGGGTACCCTACCGGTGGCTACGCTGCAGAAGAAAATGTCTCTCACCCCCCTAACAACCATTAACTGTTTATAAATCAGAAGAAGAAGTGGAGCCCCCAGGAGCCCCTCCCCACTTCCACGACAGGGTGTTGACTGTTGAGGAGTCTAATCTTGTATAGACTGTGCACAGTGATTGTGCGTTCAAGTGTATAAGAGCCATGTCAGTGTTTTTACAACACTTCCTTTTTCATGTTCTTTGACTCTGTCCCTCAGGCTTGGAAGGGGCAATGTGGAGGTCCCCTTTAATAGCTTGGAATTCAGAAGTAATTTATTCTCAAAACTTTGACCAGTTATGTTAATGGCAACCACTCCAAAGAGAAGCTTCTTTGACCAAACTCACAGTTTGGTGGGGCCTGGCAAGTCCTCCACACACACTCATGATGGTTCACAGGCCTAATCTTGTGGAGATAGTCACAGTTGCTTTGAGTTCAAAAGTGTGATGAGGATGCCATGCACAACACAACAACATCCCATGATGCTCGTCCCTTCCTCTGCTTCATACATTCCTTTTGGCCCTTCTGTGGTGTTCTTGAGCCTTGAAGAGAGTGATGCAGATGTCTTAATTCGGTCTGGTCATCAACACTTATTCTCAGCATTTTGATCTGCTGAGTCTCTACAGTCATCAATGACCATGCCATGAGAAACTTCTTGGAAGTCAACAGCAGCACCGATCTACAGATGTAAATATAAACATCTAGGAAGCCAACAGACCTCAATCCTTTTTATGTGCTGGAAATTTTATACTCTTCAAGTCCTTTTGAAATACATCAGATATTGTTTTAGCCAAATAGTTACCCTACTGTGGTGCAGGGGAAAAGAGCACAAGAAATTTTTCTGGTTTGCTTTTACACAACTTTTATGTCCCCTTCCCATTGTGCTGCCAGTCTCCAGAAATCACTATTCCATTCCATGTTTTAATTGAAACCGATTTACTAGTTCCTTCCTATACATGAGTGTGAGCACACACTTGTGAATTTCTGTCTTATTTTACTTAAAATAATAACTTGCAGTTCTGTGTACCTTGCTGCAAATGATAGGATTTCATTTATTTTTTTTATGGAAGAATAATATTCTATTGTGAATATACACCACAGTTTATCACTCACCCACTGAAAAGCATCAAAGTGATTCTGTATTTTGGTTATTATGAATAATGCTTTAATAAGCATGAAAATATATTCCTGAAATGCAAGAATTGATCAATATATGCAAGTCAATAAATGTTTAAACTACCATAAATACACAGAAAAATCACATGATCATCTCAATAGATGCAGATAAGCCTTTTACAAAATCCAACATGCCTTCATGGAAAAAGTCTTAAAGAATACAGGGCTAGAGGGACCATGTGTCAACACAGTAAAAACTATATATAAGGAACCCATAGCCAATGTCATCCTAAATGGAGAAAAGCTTGAAGCAATCCCACTGAAGTCAGATATGAAACAGGGATGTCCACTATGCCCTCCTCTTCAACACTGTGCTCAAAATACTAGCTAGAGCAACAAAGCAAGAGAAAAAAAAAGATACAAATAACGAAAGAAGTCAAACTATCAATAATTACAACTAATTGATGCTATACTATAGAGATCCTAAGAACAAATTCAACAATGTGGCAGGATACAGAATCAACTTGCACAAATCAATACCTTTACTATACACCACCAACAAACATACAGATTATGGACACACTTTCATTCACAATAGCCTCCAAGAAAATAAAACTAGGTTTATCTAGGAATAAACCTAAGGAAGTGACTCCTGCAATGAAAACTTTAAACTTCTCAAGAAAGAGATAGAGAAGGACCCTAGAAAATGGAAAGACATGTTCATGAACTGGTAGAATTAACATCATGAAAACGACCACTTCACCAAAATCTATTTACAGATTGAATGCAATCCTATCAAAACTATTGTAAAATTCATATGAAACAACAAAAGAACACAGAAATCCTAAGTGGGTATGGAGGGAACACTGGAGGAATTACAATTCCAGATCTTAAGATGTATTACAGAGCCAAAGTAATAAAAACAACATGGTATTGGCACAAAAAAAAACATATAAACCATTGGAACAAAATTGAAGAAGATCCAAACATGAGCACATAAACTTCATCCACTTAATATTTGACAGAGATGCTAAAAACATATGCTGAAAAAAAAGTATTACCAAGAAATGGTGCTGGGAAGACTGGATGTCCACATGCAGAAGAAATTAGACCCAAATCTATCACCTTACACAAAACTAACTCCACATAGATCAAAGACCTAAACCTAAACAAAACAGAGACTTCTAGAAAACACTGGCAGTATCCTATAGGATATAGGTGTAGAAAAGGACTTCCTGAATAGGACTCCCAAGAATTTAGGACAATTGACAAGTGGACTCCATAAAACTAAAAAGCTTCTTCTGTACGGCTAAAGAAACAGTCTGCCAGGTGAAGAGGAAGCCCACAGAGCGAGAGAGAAGCTTCCAGCTACATATCTGACAGAGGTTAAATATCCAGAACACACAAAGAACTAAAAATAAATAAATAAATAAAATAAAAAATAAAAAAATTTAAAAAATGGGCCTGGCACTTGAGTAGAGAGTTAAGAAGAAGAAAAAAGAAAGAAGGAGGAGGAGGAGGAGGAGGAGGAGGAGGAGAAGGAGGAGGAGAAGGAGAAGAAGGAGGAGAAGGAGGAGGAGGAGAAGGAGGAGGGGGAGGAGGAGGGAGAGGAAACTAAGAAATATCTTTTTAAAAAGCTCAACTCTAGCAATTAGGTAAATGCAAATCAACACAACTTTATTTCATCTTACCCAAGTCAAAGTGGCAAAAATCAACAAAACAGCCAGCAACAAATGCTAGGGGTTTCCAGGGGAAAGGGGAACCCTCATTCACTGCTGGGATTGCAAACTGGTGCAGCCACTCTGTCAATCAATGTAGAGAATTCTCAACAGGATAAAACAAATCTACTATGAGTCAGCCATCACCACTCCTTGGCCTCCTCTCCCTAGATTTATTTCCTTTGGTTGACACCTGCTCCAACTGTGATGATATGCTCACCATGGGTTTGATCTGCAATTCCTTAGAACCCAATAGCTTTGCAATTGGTGGGACTTTGCATTTTTCATGTATCTGTTGAATCTATTTGTATGTCTTCTTTTGAGAACTATCTAGTTCATTAGTTCATTTTTAATTGGTTCTTGAGGGACTGAGTTCTTATATATTCTAGATATCCATCCTTTCTGATGAATAACTTGAAAATATTATCTCATTCTGTAGGTTATATCTTTTTGAGATCTGCCTGGCTCTGTCTCCCGAGTGCTGGGATTAATGGCATGAGCCACTGCCACCCTGCTATATTTAACTTTTTAAAAATTTATTATGTGTGTATGCACAATGTGTGTGTGTGTGTGTGTGTGTGTGTGTGTGTGTATGTGTGTGTGTGTGTGTGCGTGCGGTCAGAGGACAAACTTATGGGTTCAGTTCTCTTTCCATCTGTGTGAGGGTGGAAAGGATTCAGAGGACTAGGCATGCACACAGAGCAAGCACCTTTACCAGCTGAGCCACCTGAACAGCCCGTCGTTTCTTAATTCTCCAGTTTCTCTTACCGTGCAAAGCTTCTCAGTTTGACAAGAACTACATGTGTCTACTTTTACTTTTGTTACCTGTGCCTTTGGTGTACTAAAATCATGGCCTACATCAATTGTGGGAGCCCACAGAGGTTTCCTAGTGAGAGCTGAGCTTGCTTTACTCATCAGGAGTGTGTAAGAGGATGACTGGACCACGGGCCTGGGTACAGGTGTTTGTAAGGGTCTACACTTGGCTGTATCTAGCTAGGGGGAGGTCTTTTGCCTCGCCCCTTGGCACTGCTATACAAAGCCCTTTTGAATAAAGTTCTGGGCTGTTGTGTATTGACCCAGGTCCTCCCGAAGCTACCCTGTTTCTGTCTTTCCTCTTATTGGCTAGGCCTATCATTCTCTTTATAAGTTCCTTATTCCTCTCTCCTCCTCATAGGAACCCTGTAAAAGGAGGGGGCTGGTCCCCCACAATCAATGTCTTTTGTTTCCTGTCAACTCAAGTACATAATTTTCACATAAGCCAGTGGAACTGTATTGCACAGCACAGCAAAAAGGGCTCTGGAGAATCTTAGATAACAGTTTACTGAGGAGTCATGATCTGTTTAGCTACTCCAACTGTATGCTTAGCTGGAAGGGAAGAATACTCTTCAGTCAAGGAGTCATGCACTGCAGAACAAGGTTTCGGACAACTACAGTTTATACAACCGTGGGCACACAGGACAGTATTCCATAGTGAGCTACGCTTGTGCAATTACATGACAAATTCACCTTCACCCAAGGACACATATGTCAGAACTTATCTCCATCATTAAGTGACAGATGGCTCTATTAAGTGTATCAGCAAGGGGAGCATGTTTACATAAAGGGTAATTGTATCCTATTACATAGCAGCATTGAATTATGATTGTATTAAAGTTACAATGATGGGATTGTGAGGATGGATGTTAATGTTTTTATACTCATATGTGCAATTATTTGCTTGCTTGCTTTCACATACATGCCCCACCAATCCTTTGTTCTCAAAGGATTAAGGACAAAACCTTTTTCAGCCTTCTTTGCTGATAACTTCTGGCTAGGATAAGCCACTGGGAGACATGGAAGAAAACTAAAGGGGAGGAAAGCTAGCACATTTTTCTTGTTCTTTAGTGCCTTGGGTATCATTTCCAGTTAGCTCTGGGTCTTCTCTAAGATGTCAAATCCCATAGACAGTCCTCAGTCTGGGAAGATTCTGCCATGGTTCTAGTTGCATGGTTCAAGGTAAAATTCAGCTTCTCAGATCTGATAATGCTCTTCCCAATTTCCAGTTTATTGGAGAGATGGCTCAGCAGTTAAGAGCACTGAGTGTTCTCCCAAAGGACCCAAGTTCAATTCCTAGCACCCACATGGTAGCTCACAACCATCTTTAATCCCAGTTCTAGAGGATCCAACACCCTTCTCTGTGGGTACTGAACACCCTTCTCTGTGGGTACTGCACATACATAGTGCATAGTCATATAGACAGGCAAAACATCCATGCACATAAAAATAAATATCTAAAAATGATACTATCCTGTTAGTTTCTCTGTTTGAATGTTTCCTTATCATCTTATGACTCCATGCATTATATAATCCTGAGTGATAATTGCTAACCACTTACTGTAGATTATCTGCAAAGAGAGACCACAAATCTCTAAAAATTAGTTTACACTGGCCTTTCAACAAGGCCAACATATTTTTACTTACGTATTTATGAGCTACATATACACAGTGGTTTTATTGAGAATGTCTCCCATAGGTTCATATATTTGAATGCTTGGTCCATAGTTGGTGGAACTATTTGGGAAGGATTAGGAGGTGTGGCCTTGTTGGAGGTGAGCTTGAAGTTTCAAAAGCCTACACTCTTCCTAGTTAGCTCTCCCCCGTGTCTCATGCTCATAGATCAGATGCAAACCCTCAGCTACTGCTCTAGCATCATGCTTGCCTGCCTGCTACCATGTTCCCTGTTATGGTGGTCATGCATGGAACTGTGAGCCCCAAAATTAAATGCTTTCTTAAGTTACCTTGATCATATCTTATCATAGCACTTGACAACTAAAACAGAATTTATCTTACATGTCAAGTTTTGTGGCTTTCTATAGTAAGACTTTTGATAATCCAATGACCTGATATGGAACCTCTTCCTCCTTGCCATGGGATGGATTCTCCAGTAAACCAATTTTGAGATGGAGACTGACATTGAGTATTATAATTCTCAAGATCAGATTTGAGAAAACAATACTGCCATAAAAGCCTACAGGAAGCTTTGGGGCCTTCAGAATTGCCTACACATTGACACAAAGGAGCTAAGCCTTAACTCCATGTTTTGCCAGGCACTGGTTGTAAGTAACCACTCTCTAGTAGGTCATGATCTTGAGCAAGGCACCTCTCCCTCTTCAGGAGAGGAGCTGCCAGCCACCAGCTTCCTACACTCCCAGAGGAGACAATCAAGACTAGAGCATTGCTTCAGTCACTTGACATTGAAGAATTGGGCAGCTGCAGCTGAACCATTAATGCAAGAGTTGTGCAGACTCCATGGCCCAGTAAGAAGGCCTCTTGACTGTCTTCATGTGCTTCACAGCCCTTTCCTTCACTTACCTATCCCTAAGATCAGAATTCAGTTTCATTTGGAAGATCAACTGGGTTTTTTGAGAATTGAATGAGCCAACATATTAAGTATAAAGTGTATGGTACACTGTACGTTCTTTAACAGCAAACTGTATATTTACCATGATCTACAAATAGGGGATAGCAGTATATAAGATAATGCTTTAGAATACGTGGGACTGTGCTTGATTTCAGTAAAAAAAAAAAAAACAAAAAAAAAAAACCACTTATCATCTTATCATTTGTTGTTGTAATTAAGTGTATTCCCTTGATTTGCTTCAATAGAAAATTTAAATCTTTATTCAATCAAAATTATAAAAGTTAAACTTTCATCTGTGAAGGTGTTAACCTCTAAAAAAAAAAAAAAGAAAAGAAAAAGCAACTTTTGACCAATGAAGTACAGGAGCCATTGGCTACCTTCTACATGGTTCCTCAGAAGGTTCCAGATAGGTTCAAACCTCAGTTACATAGAGGTGATTAGCTCAATAATGCATTTGCAATTTTTTTCCTTTCTTTGCTATGTGACACTTCCCAGTACCCAACCTGGTTTTTTACAATCACAAGCTAAAATATACTATTTGAAAAGATGATCCCTCAGGCTCTGATATTTGTTGAAAACTAAGCTAATATACCAGAAATAGCTTAAAAAAAAAAAAAAAGGCTCAAGATTGAATTCTTGACCTGGATCTCGCCAGTCTATATG
Organism: Peromyscus leucopus; assembly: GCF_004664715.2. Classification (NCBI taxonomy): domain Eukaryota; kingdom Metazoa; phylum Chordata; class Mammalia; order Rodentia; family Cricetidae; genus Peromyscus; species Peromyscus leucopus. The sequence continues at coordinate 80,356,564 of NC_051071.1, forward strand.
GCTGAAGATTACAGGTACTCTCACCGGTGATGGGTTTGAAATGAAGTGGAAAGGAAGCACTGGTTTATTTGGGAAGTAGTAGCATTTAAACAGCACAGGGCGGGGGGTGGGAGATCATGAGGCTGTGCAGTTTTCAAAGTTAACTTCAGAAAACTTGGGGGAGGGACCTCAAAAGACCCAGAGCAGCCAGTTATAAGTCAAGGCATATTGTTAAAGTCAGAATGCATACAAAGACAGTGTAAAAGACCACTATCCCAGTAGTTATTATTTCAGGACAAATGACATTACAGATTAAACTCAGAAATTACACAGTAGGAACACCCACAACAAACACTGCCTTCAATTTCAAGGTACTGCAGGAAACCCTAAAGTCTAGATGGGAACATTTGGTTGTGACAGGCGGAGAAACCTGAATCCTAACTGTCCCTAACCCTCAAAGCATTATCTCTTGCTAGAGGAAAAGAAGTAATAACCCATAAAGTTCTTCCTGGTAGCAGATGACTCGGAGTTATGCTTGTTTCCCTTTACCTCTTCTCACTGAAGACCTGAAACTAGAGTGCCATCACCACACAGTCTGAACAAAGGAATGTTATTAATAGTCTCTACCTACCAAAGAAAATAGTTGATGCAGTCAAAACATTTTAAGAGCCAGGCTAACATTTTAGGAACTGAATAAACATGTTCAAACGGACTAGAGGGCCTAAGTCACTGTGCCTTAACTGATACGGTGATCCTTTCTTGTGAATGAAGGCAAATGTTTTAGCAGAGTACTAGCGGTAGTACTAACACATCTTCTGAGATAGACAAAGAGTGGACAATGGGCCCCAACTTCTCAAGGGTAGATTCCACTTGTGCTCAGCCTCACACCATAACTTTATTTTTTATGTTGCCTCGGCCACAGTTCCATTTTCAGCACCCCAACTCCATTTCTCTGTAATCACTGAGACAAGTGAAAGTGATGCACACACAAACACAGACAGAGCAACTGAAACCCAGAGTAATTCTGCATGTCATGTAGATGGGGTTCACAAGTAAGTTCTTTCCCATTACTCTTAAAGACAGTGCTAAGAAGAAATTTATCCAGTTCCGCAGAGTTCTAGCAAGGTTTATTGTACTGTTGCCCACAGAGATGAGTTCCAAAATGCCCCCACTGCTTTGCTTCGTTTTCCCCAATTTCATTCTTTCCGGGTCTCTAGTGTTCTTAGATCACTTAACACACCGTTTACTACTTTGTCCAAAGCTTCGTCCTGGTCCAGTTGTTAGAGAAATGGGTCAGGTGCTGGAATGATGGCTCAATTGTGAAAGTGCTTGCTATATAAGAACAAGAACTGAGTTTGGACCCCCAGTACACTGGACTAACTCATGAAAACTTAAGATTACTACCTCGACTTTTTTAATAAGGCTGTCTTGCCCAGGGCCACAAGTACACAAACACACAGTGAATGATTCCAATGTCCTATCTTAAGAGCTTCTTAAGGCAGTCACTTTGAAACCCACTTCATAAAGGACTTCTTAAAGGCTGTCCAACATAATGGCTTCTGGGAAGAGCCTCAGGGTCAATCACAGGCTTGTGATCTTTAAATGCCAAGTAAGCAGGCACTAAGCTCTGTAGCCTAGGGATTTCTTTAGATGCCAGCAATCTGTTCCAAAATAATCTCAAGTGTCCTTTCAAGTACTAAGCTGGTTACTTACTTCAATTTCCTCTCTGAATCTGACTCATATATCTGAAAATCAGTTTTCAGTTGAATATATCCAAAGTTCCTTGAATTTCTAATTATTTTACTTTATGACCTCTCTTGATTTTCTTTCCTAGATTCTAAGATTTACAATTATTTTCATACTAAAACATTTGAGTATCTTCTTGTGTCATAAGTAGAATATTTGGGAAATTATTTCTTGTAGGACAAGGAAACTACCATCTTTATATCCCCTGGAATATCTTGTTCATCAAAGATATATAAACACTGAATGAATTTACTCTGGGCCTTGGCAGGTCTAACCTATCAAGCTTGTTCAGTTCAATTTAACTCGGGTTATTTGTCTGATGGTTGTCACATAGGTCAGACTAAAGACACTAAGATTTAGCAGTTGCTTCATATTCATAATGCATTCCTAAAGTTCAGCAGAAGACTTCTGTTCACCAGGCACTCAAGGACATAGGATGAGAAGTTTCATCTCAGCAAAAATTTCCAGGATCACCAAGGCACCAAGGTAAGAAACTGCAGCATGGCGCATCACATACCCTTTTACACATACCCACAGTGACACAAGTTAAGTCCCTCTGCTTGATTTCTTCTGGCAAAGCACATTATGTAACTTCAAAATCTACTGTATTTGAAATCCATAAGTATTTTTTTTTACCAAATAACAAAACAAAAATACTCAAGCATGAATTTGTAATTGTTTTATCTATATCACCTTGGTTTCCTAGTCTGCTTTACAAGAGAAGTACCCACCCCAAACCAGGAACTTAGCATTGCACAAATAATCAAAAACCAAGACAAAAGTATGCTTGCAAAATGGCCATTTATTGCCTACAGGGAAAGGAAAAGTGGGAGAGAAGGGGAGAGTACACAGGTGCAGGGAAACAAGCATATATTTAGCCCTATACATCATGTGTGAGCAGTACCCATCTCCAAAATGGAAAAAAAATAGTTTGTCATCTGACATAATAGTTAAGGTTCTTAAGCACCTCCCTTCTGAGCTGCCACAAGATTTAAAAGGCAGGACTGCTTTGTTTAGTCAATATTCACATTAATGAAAAAGAATGCCACCACTCAACTGTGTCCTTTTCCACACACATCATCTATAGTGTCTACTATGAAAAACATCTCAGCTGAGCAGTTCGGTCAAGATCCAAACCTTATCAACTGTTTAATAAATAGAAAAATAAAGCAGCTGGTGATTTTATCAGAGAGAATGAGAGTAGAACCATCTTCTCCAGCGATGACAAGAATTAAATGTCTAGAATACCACAGAACCAGTCTATTAAACATTAATTATTAGTAAGCTACAATTACATGGCACTTCATTGAATTCTCTAATAAAGAAAAAGAGAAAAGCTTATATTGTAAGTGATTATCAGAATACATTGATTTAGTGCTCGGCTTTTTCTTAGGATTAAAAATAAAAAATAAATACACAACCTAAAACAGTAGAAATTTGCTTAGAATGATATTAATAGAAATTACCAAGTATTATGGGGAAATTACTAAAACACCTTTTTTAGTTTTAGTATCATGTGCTTTGCTTTTAGACCATTGTAATAGTTACAAAAACACAAATATGCCACAGAATAACTCAAGTGTATGCAAAATAATAAATTAGTCAACTTAATGCCAGGAAATAAAAATAAATAATCCCTTCCCTAGTCAAACAGTAAACTGAATGGAAAGGTAGAAAGTTCGTGAACAATTACTTGGCACTTATACAGTTTAAAATAAGATACAACTTAATCTCTGATGAATATAATCACACAACCTGGCCTTTTAAAAGAGAAAAAAAAGTATATATTTTTCTCTTTAGAAACAAAAGAGAAAAAAAGAAAAGAAAAAAGAAAGAAAAAGTACTACCCCACTTCAGAGACAACAGAGTTAAGCATTTTTCCCTCCTTGAAATACTCCAAGTATTCCTATTGAATCCGACACCTCAGCTTCTCCTGGATGAAAGAACTGCTTGCATTTGGACAACTGTATGAATGCCCGTAGTGCACTTCTCAGTGCTGCTGGTGTTTAAGAAATCTGCCATTCAACACTGAACAATTCCAGATCCAGTGTGCAGTAACAGCCATCCAAACCCCTCTCAAAAGTCGGCAGAGCACCGCTCAGGAATTTCACAGGTAAGGGAATATACTTTTTTAGCAAATTAAGCACAGAGAAAGGGCAGTAGTTTCTGGATAGAGAGCAACCCAAACACTGCATCACTTACCGCATTAAAGTCGAAACAGCAGCAGGACACTAAGTCTGTCTGGTAAAAAGCAAAGCCATTGTTTGGCACACCAATGCTGAGCCAATATTCTGAGTTCAAGTAACTACACACAAATTAAACCTATGTGGTACACTGAATAACTGATAGCTAAGAAAGTATGTCTGTGCTCTGAAATAATGTACAAGAAAGGATCATTCTTCAGAGGGCTACTACCATGACTCCTATGCTTTTAGAAGTGACAGATATACAAACAGGGAAATTAAACAAATTCAGGGAACTTGCTGATGAAAATAACCAGTAACAGGTGCCAAATGAACCTTCTGAAATGTGAATACACCATGCCAAGAGGCATATGATTTCTGATGGCATACTTCTAATTTCGGTTCAGTGCTATTCATTTTATAGGCTGTGCCATAAATACCAACATTTAATAGGCATGCCCTTAATTCATATCCTTTGAAAGGCATCTTACTAAAAAGTACTTCAGTTTCTCCTCTGGATCCAAGAATAAACCAAGTCTACCATAAACCAAACTTATGCTAAAAGAAATAATTATATTAATAAAACTTTCCGGGAAGCTGTTTCTTCCTACAGGCCTTTACCTGAGACATTTACATGAATGCATTTAGTTAAGTAAGTAGTACACATTCTTCCTTATCATCATCCTGACAGGTCCCCAGTTCTTCCTTATCATCGTCCTGACAGGTCCCCACCTTTCTTCTGCTTCCCTTCCCATTCTCCTCTTCCTGTGGCTCTTGCTCAGAACATCAAGGGTTTTATCTTTTAAGCATTTAGGTGATAATTATGAAAGATGCTCTTGTCATCCTGTTCTTAAACAGGCTATAACTTTGGTAAATGAGCGGGTTAAAGATGTAGTAGCATTTACTTGTGTTTGAACATAAATTTGGGAATTAATTATAGAATTAAAATCATACAGAGCAATCAGAAACATAAATGTTCTGTCTACAAACTCAAAACTTCAGTTGAAGTTTCTGATTTAGAAAAATAAGTCTAACTTCTCTACTTAATTTATCTACTTCTAATAGACAAAAGTTGTACAAATATGATACAAACCAAATGGAAAGTCGGTAAACAAATCTTTGAACACATCAGAAAAGAGTTACTTTGGGTTTTATGGGGATAGGGAAGAAAAAAACCTTACAAACATGACAGTTCACATTTCAGTCAAAACGTTTGTTACTTTGAACATGTGACAAAGAGATTTTGCTTGCTACAGGACCATATTGTAATACAATTTGTTTTTTTGTAGCTGACGCTACCAACCAGTTAGTATACTTTGCAAAACTATTAAAGATATTTCAGAAGCTCAGAATATAAAAGATTAAATTTTAAATCAGTATTAAAACAAAGTCCATTTTTAACACCAGGAAGTCTACTTTTGCATTAGAAATGAAGCTCTATGCTCCTGGCTCCTTCAATGCACGTGCTCAATCTATTTCTCCTGTGTCCCCCTCCCTCTGCTATCTGCTACTGAGTGTACAGGTGGGACCTGTCATTTTTATGACACCTTAGAAACACAATACAGACTTAAAATTCACCTACTGACAAGACATACTCAGGAGACAGAATTTTTAAACGGAGCACAGTTTTGTCCATGTTCTAGGTTTAATGTGCCACACCCTCAATTTTAACATAATCTGCCACAGATTCAAGTGATATGAGTCTTAGTTTTCAACTTTCTCCCTTCTCAGTGATATATGACTTTAAGAAAAAAAAAAAAAAAGGATGTTTTGTATTTCCACAAAATATAACACTAAAACACAGTGGCTTTTAAAATACATTCACACAGGATGCTTATTAGTAAAATTAAGTATCTGCCTATGACTATCAGAAACGTAATTTGAAAATAAAGATTGGAACAAGGCAAATGGGAGGGTGGGGGAAGCTGGTCTCAGAACCCATTGTGCCATACCTGACTTTAACATGTGATATTCAAATGAATGTTCACACGCCTTACATCAAATAAATCAAACAAAAATATTCAGCTATGTTGTACAAAATTTTTTTACATAAAACATCACAAATCTTGAACAGATCTACTGTATCTGAATTCTAAAAAGTTGCCTACAGAATGGTGCTGGGATTCTGTTCTCTGCTTGCTTTTAGGCAGTGCTGTTGCTTAAAAGTTGACACCAGGCACAATATTGTAAAAACAAAGTCAACAAGCAAGGAGCAGTAAGTGGATTTGAGCCTTTTCCAGATGTCAGTCCTGAGGATGCTGCAATATTCCCCATCAAAGTGTGTAAAGCTATGAGGAGGATACTGATGCTTGACAGTGGGTGACTTGACATGCACTTGTATGACTGTTACGATGGCAAACAGTGCAGTTTCCCCTTCCTCAAACAACACCGTTTTAATAAACCTAACACTCCAGTTCTTAAGAAAATTACCAGAAATCATATTTAACAGTTAAAAAAATACATAGCACAATCTAAAAATGCCCAAATTTTCTTTTATCATCACATAAAATATGCAGCAGCCCAACGGCATAAAGCTTATTCACTTATTCTGAGAACTAGAAAGTATATGAGCACACATGACTCACTTCATTGAATATATACCATGTCATTCACCTTGTCCTTTGGGCTTCTCACTGCCAAAGTTCCAAATGGCATGCATTTAACAAGACAATGCTGAGGACAGCAGCATTTCTGATCATCTGAACTGGCAGCTCAAAACAAGATACCACTCCTTTTACAAAGGGAAACAGTGTGTGAAATCTGGGCAAGAGGCTAAAGGGAAACCGTGCACATGAAAGCTGGGTTACCATGCCCTAGGTGTGTGCCACCCAAAACAAAACACAATCATCTACTTTACCAACATTTACGAAAACCACATTAAAATACACAGGATAATGAATGGTTTGAAAGAGTGCATTTGGAAGCAGAGAGACCCAATTACACACCTTCTTGCAACAGAGTGCCTTGATCATACACAAAATAAACTTAAGCTGTTTACAATGTTTCCCAATTTTTTTATTTTCCCCTCTACATTTAACTATTAAAAAAGATTTTTTTATTAATAAATGGGCTCCTCTGTGGTTCATATACAATCATAAGTGAACTTTAAATTTCATTTATACAAACATCTCAAAAAATATCGGGAGTGAAGTATGGTAGGAAATATTGCTCACATTGCTAATAAACATGCGTCTATGAAAGAAGAAGAATGTTCTGTTAGTGCATATACCTCCAGAGCAGAAAACCCACCCAAAACAAAAGATCTAAATTAAACATACAGTAAGTAGCTGATTACAAAAAAAAGGTAATGTCCACAAAATTAAGTTTTTCATGCTATTCTACTTTCCAGTACTATGCTTCAGATAATCAATTTGCATGGCTAGATGTTGGATGCTTGAGGTATATAAGAAGGGATACCTGAACACTGAGGAAAATCTGTCATTAAGGGTTTCTTCTGCTTATTTGTTTATTCAGGTACTTTAACATTTTTAAAAGAATATTTTATTTACATCAAACTTTGCTGAACTACAGTGACATTCCAATTACAATAGATGACAACGCCTCTGTCACTAGGCACTTTTAAAAGGGAGTTTAGGCTTTACAGAGCTCTTCTGGATGCAATCCTGTGTGATATTATATCATCCCACCACCCTCATCCCACTAAAATTACCCTTTGGGGAAATATTATTTTATATAGCCTGATCAGTAAACTATGGAAGAAATTAGTATAAAATAGCCACAGGAAATGTATCATTTAACACTAATAAAACAGCCTAAGATGTCAGGTTTGAAAGAGGAGACAATTTGTATATATTTATAACTAATTAAATAATTTAAATTTGACTTGTACTTTATATATTAGTGAGACACAAATATAGGCTATTTTCTTTTAAAATTTCATTCACATAATGGAAAATTTCTTGTTTATTAAAAATATCACATTTTGATACTAGAAACAGTAAAGTGCATGAAAAGTTTAAAATATAAATTTCAGAAAACTCTTATAGCAGCAAAAAAGCAGAATAAAGAAAAACTTAAAAACACAGACACAACCTTTTCCAATGTTACTGTGCCATTATTAACATCAAGCAGCCAACTAATTTTCTCCCCACAAAATGGTATTTATGCTCTCTGCCTCTCAAGTCAGACTTTCAAGTGGCCCCTCTTGGCCAACAACAAAGGGGGGGGGTTGGTTTCCAATACATCTAGAGGCATCCAACTTTGGGAATAAACTAGTAGCTTAATTCAAATCTAGACGGATATGGCAACAAAGATTAAAAGCATATGATGGCCATTTGGCAGCTAGAGTCAGAAAAAAAATGATCCAAAGTTTTCAACTACTTCCCCAAGTCTGTCTTCTCCTCAAAATCCTCTCTATTTTTACCTCAAACAAACAAACAAAAAAACAAACAAACAAACAAACAAAACAGCCATTTAACTTACTTTGGAAAATATGTGTAATAGTATATGGCTTTCCCTTTTTCAAACTTTGACCAGGGGCTTTTCATTCAACAATTTTCTTTGAACATTAAACTGTAGTGGTAAAGACAATATGGATCTTATCTTTTTTTTTTTTTTTCCCCAATACAACCAGACAGAAAAGAAGAGTGGACATGAAAAATGAAAAATACCAGACACTAATTTTGTGGGCATCCTAAAAATACCAAGTTCTACTTTCAAGATGTATGGCAGTATATATCTGCTACTTTCCTATAAATGAACTGGAGAGATGGACTTAGAGTTAATACTTCTAAAAAGATTACAACTAATAGGCAGACCAAGAGAGAAAAGAGAAAAAGAAAAGAAAAAAAGGGGGATTCCTCAAACAAAACAACCAGCATTTGGCCAACAAACTGTCACATACTATGCTTGATTTTGAAAGCATGTTGTGCAATTATTTTCATTTTTCAAATTATCTTATTATGGCTAGTGGCTATATCACATTTAATGTACAAATCAAGCAAATTTAAGTGCTTTGTAAATGTGCAAATGACTTGGGAGCCAAAAATCAGTTTGTTATGAAGGGAAACAGAAACTCAAAGTTTTTCCTATAAGGCATGCCATCATTCAATTGAAAATCTTGTATTTGGAGTTTGTAAAAATTACTTTTTACAAAAATGGTTGGCTTATTTGAAATTATTCCAAAGAATGTATTTGTTTTTAGAGAACACTGGTGTTGGGCCTCAAATTAATGAATTGTGAATGCTGTTTTCTAATATAATAGGAAGAGAAGAAATCCAATTTTAAATATATTAAACTTTTGGATAGAGACAGATGGTAATACTTTGGTTCCAGCCCTAGTGCCAAATGATATCAGTATGCACAAAAACATACAAAGTCTTATAGCAAACACATAATGAAAGGAACCTGAAGCAGCAGCTTAAGGATGGCCATACTTCACTCCTACATACTTTGATTTACAACTGTACAAGTCCATAGCGATAGATCCCCGTCTTGGCGGGGCTGTACTCCACTACCTCCGATTAGGCAAGTGAACACCATTGACAAGAGGCAGGAGTGGAGGGTGGAGTTCAAGTTGTGTTAACAGTGAGAAGTGGTCTGAAGGGATGTGAGGGTGTGGACACCCAGTGATGTTGTTCTCAACCAGCCATTGAGGATCTAAAGGCCCCAGGACACCAAGCACGTTCATATGAGTCTTGGAATAGAAAATGTAGTCAATCACACCCTGGAAAGAGATTAGGGATAACGGGGAGGGGAAAGAAAAATATGTTTAGAAAAAGAGAAAAACTCCATAAAAGAACAATCCTTAATTTGGAAAATCTAAATAACTAAGTAACCTATATTCCTGGTACCTGTTATCCTGATTGTAGATTAAACAAGGCTGTAATCTTTAATAGGTTATTACATGAATAAAGGTGGCTGAATAGAGAAACACAGAATCCTACTGAATCATAAAGTTTTACATTTATACATAAATGATAAAAACTAAAAAGCTAAACAGACTTTCTTGATTTGGTAAAATCTAACAGACATGCAAGCTACTATATATAGTTAACTGTCCTAATTTGCTTAGTTTAAAATACTCATTTCTACAAATTCTGGCACTGAAGCAAAGTATCAATTAGCAGGAACAGACACATGCAAGACATGCAGCTGTATATATAACACCTGTTCCATTTCCCAGAGCTAGATCATTTGACTCATTTGATTAGTACATAGCAAAACTAATGTGCCTCTACTATCCTAGGCTGTACATAGATTTCACCTCATCTAATGCTTACATATATCAAGAGAGCCCACACTCAAGTAGAAAGGAATATTTCTACACGTGAAATTCATTCATCCATTCCTTTAATGTAGTGGGGACTTGCTATCTAACCCAGATAGGTTTGAATTCAAGATCCTCCTTCCTCACCCTCCCAAGTGCCGGGATTACAGGTACGTGCTACATGAAAGATATGTTGTTAAAGAAACGTTTTTTGTTGTTTTTTTTTTTTGAAGTGATTTTAGACCAATTCATAAGATCAAGGTAGATGGTTTAAACTAATATGCCAATTTTTTTTTAATTTATAGTTCATGGACAAGTAAAAAGTAAACTTTCAAAAAGTAAGGAAGAAATAAAATTTTCTCTTAACCTACTCACAGACCAAGACAACAATAATAACTATTTAATTACTGAACACTTATTTTGGGAAACTTTTATTTACAGTTTTTTTTTCTGGGATATGCTGACAATGTTTTATATATTATTATAATTATAAAGATAGGATTTAAACTATAGTAAACTACTTATCACTAAACATCGAAGTATATCTTTCAACTGCAAAAACAGTAATAGGCTAGAGCTGGAGATTGCCAACTTTAATAGTACCACTGTCAACAATGCGAACAAAAGTTAATTAGAAAAGTATACAACCCACAGAAAACATTACAAATCAAGGCTTACTTCTCCCCAGAAAGTTAGTTCTTAAATGTTTTACTGCCCATCACCATGTATGAGTGAGTGATAAAACAATACAAAAGCTACCAATAAATAGTTATTTAACAGTAAAACATTAACTTCTAAGCAGTTTTATTTCTGTTTTCTAACTATGAAAGCTGACTAATACCAACATACAGCTCTTTCTTCCTTATACTTTTGTTTGGAAAGAAGTAGACAAACATCAAAATTTAAGAAAGGAGGCTGGGCATAGTGGTGCCCACCTTTAATCTTTCATCCCAGCACATAGGAGGCATAGGCAGGTGGATCTCTGAGTTCAGAGCCAGCCTGGTCTACATAGTGAACTACAGGTCAGCCAGGGCTACACAGAGACCTGTCTCAAAAAACTAAACAAACAGACAGAAAATAGAACAAAAAAGGAAAAGGGTTATTTAAGATGTGAACGAGCCTATTTAATAATTTTCCTTTTGTATTATACTATAATTTCTCTACGCTTTCTATACTAACAATGTTCTACATCTATATATGTATTTTACGATAGAACAAGATGTACAATTCATTCTAGAAATGACAGAAAGTCAAACAGGTAAAGAGAAGAACTACAAGTGGATGAAATGATCAGAAAATGGACAAAAGGAAGTGAGTAACACAGAGAGCCACTGTCATCATCAGTCTTTTTGGAGGATCTTGTCCTGAACATGAACAACAGGTTCCCTTATGGTTAAGACTTCCTTTTCCTTTTACACACTTGCTCCATGGGTGACCTGGGAATATACTAATGTGACTGCGTGGATAAGACTGACATTAAACACAACCTATGACCCCACCCCTACAAGAAACTTGGGAAATTATAAGATAAATAAGATATCCAAAGAAAAATTGGACAGAATATTGTATAAATTCATTCCAAGTGAGTTCAGCTATATTAGGTGCTTAAATTCTTGCTAAGCACAGGTGGTGGTAAACAAGTGAAGATTAACTGTATTAATATATACCAAGTGCTTTCAACAATGACTGACACATAGTAAAAATTTTAGAAATACTGGCTATTATCACTAATATCTGAAATGTGAACAAATGAAAGTTCATTAAGAATTCAAATGACATCAATAATAACCACAAAACCTAACAAAATTCCTTTTTTAGTTGTCTATACAAATCATACATTTGAGACTGGATTTTTGTGTGTTTGTTGTTTGGAGATTGCCTGTTGAATCAGTGATCATTCTTTGATTTCATGTAGATGGATACTTTTTCTGCATGTATGTCTGTGGAACATCTGGGGGCCTGGTGCTGACAAAGGTCAGAAGATGGCATCAGATCCCCTATAAGCTGCCAGGTAAGTACTGGGAGTCAAACTCAGGTCCTCTGAAAGAGCAGTTGGTCTAAGTACTATCTCTCTAGCTCTTCAAACTCTTAATCATAGGGTTTTACACTCTTCTTTTTTTACATACTTTTATTTGAAATAGTTCATATGCCAGCCCAGAGACTGCTACTTACTTTGAAATCAAAGGTGTAATTGGTATAAGGCATCAAGTTATTTTCATAGGCGCTCTTAAGTTGGAAGCCATGTGTGATTCTCCCTTCTGAGCTTCCATTCTTTCCACTACAGCTGAAGTTCATAAGACACTCATTGTACCTTAGTTCCTTGAAGTCTTTATGGTTGTCAGCTACTCCTCCATTGCTTAAATATTCCACAACACCTAGCAGAATAAAGAAAGGAACACTGTCCTTTAATATTTAGTACAAAGCTATATTACTAAACCTTATTCTACAGACACACCAGGTCTAGAGCAATTTGGTTAAGTCCTATGAAACTCTTAGCAGGATTTGGTGGTACATGTCTTTAATCTTAGTATCTAAGAAACAGAAAGGCAGGCTGATTTCTCTAAGTTCCAGGCCAGCTTGGTCTACATAGAAAGCTCCAGGCAAGCCAGGGCTGCATGAGATCCTATCCCAGAAACAAAATAAAAACACAGAAACAAAATAAAAAACAAACAAAAGCGTTCCTGTTTTTTTTTTTTAAAATTAAACACCAGCAATTTCATATAACTCAACCACATTGAAAGGCATTTGTTAATTTCAGAACAATGTATCAGGACCATCCAGGAATATTGTCAATCTTAATGGTTCTTTGGGTTCAGAGGACTTCTAGAGCCTAAATAGCATTCACCAGAAAAGTCTTGACTGTATTTTTGTAGTATTATTCTAAATCACTATCTTCTGGTAGTTTGAAAGTAACTGGCCCCCATAATCTCATAAGGAGTGGCACTATTAGGAGGTGTGGCTCTGCTGAAGTGGGTATGGCCTTGTTGGAGGAAGAGTCATTGTGGGGGTGGGCTTTGAGGTTTTCTATGTGCAGGGTACTGCAGTGCCTCAGTCGACTTCCTCTGGACTGCATATCATGATGTACAGCACCATGTCTGCCTACACGCCGACATGCTCCCTACCATGATGATAATGGACTGAACTTCTGAAACTGTAAGCCAGCCCCAATTAAATGTTTTACTTTGTAAGAGTTGCCATGGTCATGTATCTCTTCCCAGCAATAAAAACCCTAGCCAAGATTTATCTCTTTAGCAGTAGTTACAATAATCAATCAATAACATTAGGGATATATAAAAAGAATGTTTAGATTATTCATCCTCAATTCAATATTCAGGGTTAACTTGGAAGTATCATTATTTATTTTTTTAATTATTATTTTTCTGTGTATGAGTGTTCTATTTGCAAGTCTGTGTACCTGTGTGCCACATGCATGCCTGGTGCCTCACAGGCCAGAAATTCTGTCAAGATTCCTGGAATTAAGATTCCTGATGGTTTTAAGTCACCATGTGGGGGCTAGGCAGCCCTCTGGGAGAACAGTCAGTACTCTTAACAACTGAACCATCTCTCTAGCTCCCCTCCCCCATTATTCATTTTTAGGTAGCACTGAGTTTCAGTCTGACACCTATGAAGAACATTTTATGTCTAAATAACATTATATGCCAGAGACTAAATGCTAACATGTCTAAAAAGCTGAAAAAGAGTAGCAGCTTCAAAAAGTTGCTACCGATTAGCAAACATGAAAAGTCTCTTACTTTTTTTATTATTAGTTAGCAATACTATTAAATTCATCTATTAGTGATTAAGAATGATAGAAAAAATGAAGTAAAATGAGTGTCGGTGTTATGAATAATTCAAAAGGAAATGCAACTTATCTAGCATTTATAATATGCTAGGCAAACAATTTAATGAGGACAATAAAATGCTTATCCCCAAACTGAATAGCATGTATAGCACCTAAACAACAAAATCAAGATCCAAACCTGACAGTCTGGTTTGAGCCAGTGAACTGTGCTTTGGTAACAATGATACTAGTGGTATCAATGGGAACAATGATACTAGTAGCTATTATAAATGGTTTCAAGAAATCACATGAAATAATACAAGAAAAATACACACTTTTAGAGAATTTAACTAATTATTTTTGTAAAAGACTAAGGAAGAAGGATGTGGGCTGAGGAGACAGCTCAGTAAAGTGACTACCATGCAGGCATTAGAGTTCAAGTCCAAGCTTCGGAACCACTGGAAACCTGAGTGTGGTGGAGAATTCTTGGAAGACCAGTGCTGGGGATATACAGGCAGACAGATCCCTGGGGCTCACTGGTCAGTCAGCATACCCTACTTGGTGATCCCTAGGCAGGTAGGGACATAGTGTGACAAACAAGGTGGATGGCACCCAAGGTTGACTTCTGGTGAGTGTGTGAGCACACATGCACACACATACCACCGTGTATACATGCATATACACGTGGGAGGATGGGAGAGGCAGAGGAAGGAAAGAAGGTGCCAGTTGGCCTAGGGGTCAAACCAAGTATTTGCAAAGATTTCAGCATTTACTTACTATGAACAAGATATTTACTAAGGTTGGTGACTATTTACAAATTCCAGGTATAGGTATTTCAGTTATTTTATATTTGCTATTGAGTGACTATTTTGACTAGCCAAATGACAGCTGGGGACATAATTCAGTGGTGGAATGCTTGCCTAACATGCAATAATCTTGGGTTTGATCCCTACTGGGGGTATGGATTAAACAGCTTAATAGTAATATATAATATTTAGAATATGTTTTACTAATAGTACAGGACTTATACTTTTTTGTTTTGCAGTTGAAATCCATGCTCTTGGGGCTGGAGAGATGGCTCAGAGGTTAAGAACACTGGCTACTCTCTTCCAGAGGTCCTGAGTTCAATTCCCAGCAACCACATGGTGGCTCACAACAATCTATAGTGAGATCTGGTGCACTCTTCTGGCATGCAGGGATACATAATAAACAAATAAAATTTTTTTAAAAAGGAAAGAAATCCAGGATCTAAAATAGAGAACTCAAGTCTTACAAAGATGAAATTCAGACATAAAGTAGTCCAGTGGTGTGATACACAATCTTACTAGAATTTTTGGCTCTTTATACTAGTATTAAGTACAGAAAGATCAATGAAAACTTGCCAAGATTATTACGTGAGATAGTTATCTATAATGAATGTTCTCTAAAGAGTGCCCCTCTCTAATCAACTCTGTGCCTCAGAAGGTTGTTGATCTTGCATGGCTATAAACCCTTCCTATCCCTTTAGCTCCTAGCTGGACTTGGTTAATGGGCAGCCCTGGCAGATAAGAGCAGAGTGTGAGAGGGGTTTATCTTCCCACGGCTCCCTTCTTATTATAATCTGGCAGGCACCGATTATATCATTTCAACTCCCCCCGCCCCAAATTCCAACTGGTATGTTCCTTAATTTAGAAGAGAAAGCCCTGTTAGGAGATAGGTGGCTTTTCAACCAAGACTAAAAGCGAAACTGTAAGCGAGGAAAAAATGACGTTGTAAATACCTGAATCTGGCAATGAGTTAAGATCTGCACATAGCACCAGCGGGATGGAATTAGGATCTGCGGTTGGGCTGCCAGGCCTACTTGAGGCTTTCTCCAGAATGTTTTTAACCTCTGAGACAAACATCATGGTCTGAATAAGTTTCACATCAGAATACTCTGGGTCCCAATGCATGTGGGCATTTGCCACTATAAGCAGCTGTTTGTCTGCAGCATGAATAGGCTTCATACCTAAGTTTAAACATCATAAAAAAGAAAATGTAGAAAGTTATGTTTCTTAAATAGTAGTACCTTAAAAGTTTCCTGAAAAAGATCCATAGCTACTTCTTTATTCTTTTCTATAAACTTATATTGATTTTTATCTCAAACTTATCTGAGAAGCTAAAGGGTAATTCTGGAAATCATGATATGTTAGTTATTCATCACAATCATGTTAACAAATGGTAGCCTATGGAATAAACCTGGTCTACTACATATTTCTATTATAGCCTCTGTGAGCTAAAGGTAGTTTTACATTTTTCAAAGAGACTCTCTGTGGCTCATGGAACCTAAAATATTTAGTATCTCGATCATGACAGAACAGCTTTGCTGACTCCTGCTGTACATGCTGATGCTAGAAATTATTTCATAATACAATCAGTATTTGGATTATAGTACTTTTCATCTGCTGAGTTCTTATTTTAAGCAAGCAAGTCATTTATTTTAATTTTAAATAGTGTATGTATGTGTACCAGAGTATGGAGTCGGTACATGAATACAGTGCTCCTAGAGACCAGGACAAGGGCACTGATCTCTTGGAGCTGGTTAAATATAGATGCTAGGAACCTATCCTCTGGACAAACAATACATGCTCTTAACTGCTAAGCCTTCTTTTAAGCACCAAGCAAGCACTTTTAAGTGCCTCTTATTTAATTAGCATAATAATCTAGTGAGAGATGTTTCCAGTTGATTAACCAATACTGAATTTCTTGACACTGTACAATACATTATCTGTCTTTCATTTCACAAGCTGAATAGTGAAAACTCAGTAGGAAAAATCAGCAACATTATATGAACCTAAAGAAAATGAAATAAGAAAGCATATTTGCTACCCATATGAAGCCCCAAATAAATTCTAGTTATTATTTCTTTTTATTTTTTCAAGTCAGGGTTTCTCTGTGTGGCCCTGGATATCCTGGAACTCATTCTATAGACCAGGCTAGCCTCAAACTCACAGAAATCCACCTGCCTCTGCCTCCCGAGTGTGGGATTAAAGGCGTGCATCACCACTGGCCCCAAATAAAGTTAATTTTAAAATGGAAACTGTAGGACTGGATAGACGGCTCAGTGGTTAATAGCACTTGTTGCTCTTGAAGAGTCTGAGAATTCAGTTTCTAGCACTCACATCAGAGTGCTCACAACTGCCTGCAACTCCACTTCCAGTGGATCCAACAACTATTCTGGCCTCCGTGTGTACCAGGCATGCACACTGTGCACATACACATACGCAAACATTCATTTCAAAACAAAAATCAGAGAACTGTGTGTTCTTAAAAGTTTGAATACTTTTATTGTTCTGTCAGCATCTATTAAAGTTTACTTTGCACAATTTTATTTTATTAATTACCATGTCCACCTTTTGAAAAATATTGTGTTGATGTTAATTTTTAACATAATTTTAGGGAAAGAAGAATATATATAGCTGAATATCATCTTCCAATTACCCGAGTATTTAAAGCATTACGTGGCTGACTAGCCTGAGTTCACACAAAGCAATTAGAAAGATGACCCTAAAATAGGCAAGGCATAAAAGTCAATATTAATGCTATAACACCACTTACATAAACCTACATATCCTATATATGTATACAAATATATACAAATATTCATATATACAAACACACAAATACTTATATATTTATACTTGGATTCATAAAAAGAAACGAGTAGGAGCTATTTCTAGATTGTGATTAAGACAGGAGCGTCTCACTTTTTAAATTTATATACTTTGGAACTGTTGAAGTATCACAGAAGATGCAAACCTAAGTTTTCTACTGAAATTTTCTTAAGAATATCTCAGAATTTTCTACTGAAATACAAACTCTAAAGAATAAGGCCCAACTTCTAAGTCTGGTATTTTGGTAAAAGTATGCTTCTTTCTAAATCTTATCATATTTAATTTTCTTCAACATTAAGAAAATAAATTACCAAAGTAATCTGCTATATGAAACTGAAGGAATAATTTGAATTTTTTTGTAAGCTGTCTGCTTTTCCTAGAAGTTTTCATGTCACTTATGGCAATAAGTGAATGTTCACTGTGTTAAATTTTAAAACGAGTCCCCAAAAAGCCATTTGCTACTACCCACCAAATTCCTCTTCTAGAAGGATAAGGGACATATTTTAGGAAGTAGAAGTATGTACTATGTAATTTAGAATTACTCCTCTGCAAATTAAAAAGGACATTTCTATAAAGCAGCACAAAACACACCAGAAGAAGAAAGTGAGAAAAAAGACATAAAAAAATTTTTTTGAAAAAGTTAAAAAAAGAAGTAAACATGAAATCTCACATTAAAGGCTGATTTTGTTTAATGATAAACTGAAGAACTGTATAAAAGAGAAATCTGACAGAGTTATAGTCTAAATAATTCAAACTAGGACTCAAGACCGTCTTTTCTTTCCCAGGCAGCACAGAAAGAGAAGTGCACTGGCAATGGTCTCATCACCTTGTTCCTGTCTGAAACATTACTAAGTAATGAAGTGCTCCGAGGCAGGCAGGAGAGAGTCTAACAAAAGATCTTGACAATGCTAAATACACAATGAATTTCTGATTCTCAGGGAAGCTATAAATAATCTAAAAACCCTGAAGGATCACACAGATAAAAGATGTCATTCTCACCCTGACAAAGACTTCAGATTTAACAAAGAAATTAAAGAAAACAAGCCAACTATTTAACCTTAAAAACAAAGGGTTCACACTCATGAAGCTAAAGCTACAAGAGAGGACTAAGTGACTGCATTTCTAAGTCAGCCTAACTAAAAC
The DNA here is from genome assembly GCF_004664715.2 of Peromyscus leucopus. NCBI lineage: Eukaryota > Metazoa > Chordata > Mammalia > Rodentia > Cricetidae > Peromyscus > Peromyscus leucopus. The sequence continues at coordinate 80,375,257 of NC_051071.1, forward strand.
ATCCCTATTTCAAAGAACTTTTTCAATTAATGGTATGTTAAAAAGGCAAGTAGGTATTACCTTGTAAGTAAAAATGATAGAAACTATAGACTATGTCAGGAAATCATAAGAAATACATGATAACTTCTATAATTAGTATTATTTTCTCATTCATCTCCATTACAGTTCTCAAAAGAAAACAATTTTGTAATAAATGATTCAAAGATTCTCTTCCCCTGTTCTGAGATAAGGAAATCGGAATGGTGTCTCTTTTTAATACTATTGTATTAAATAGTATTTTTAATACTATTACAAAGATGGCACTCACCTGTTCCAAAGAGTTCCTTGTGGACCTCTAAAACCACGGCAACACCAATGTTATCTTTCGTCATCACTCTGTTCAGCATTGCTTCGGATCCATCTGAATTCGCCATTGCTACCTGGTTGAATTCCACTGTATGCTTCTGCACCAGTGTAAATCTAAAAGGCACACATATTTAGATGACTTAGGTAGTTACTGTCATGCTAAGACATGAAGAGTGGAGTGGACACAATACAGACACTTGATAATCTGTCATTTTCTAGCTACAAATGGTCATGTGATATAATTCTGGAAATAAGAAATATGGTTTTTATAAACTTTATGGAGTCCCTATCTAGCAAAGATGAAATATATATCCTCATCATCCTTTCATGTCTTTCCCCCTTCTAGCAAGTACCTAAAGGACTAATAAGTAAGTGTGAACCAACCAGATGTGGAAAAGCCAATCTTGTAAGGATGGGGAAATAGCTGGATCAATTCTATTTCTAGACTATTTGATATATGTGAGAATTCATTTCCTTGAGCTACTGTTCAGACTGTCTGACATTTAAAGGTACACACAATCTTAACTGAGTCACCAATTTAAAGAGAATGAATAGAGTCTATCTGCCCCATTTGCAGATTTTTTTTTGTACCATATCAAGATAATTGTCAAGAAAATGTAGGAATACAACCCTTTTCCCAGCTAAAAATTATCACACTTTTGATTAGTTTTTTTTATTACTCAAAGACTGTAATTATGTGTAAATGTTCAGAAAAGGATTGTGTCAAAAGAAGAAATGACTCTCTATGACAATGGCTTCTATACTACAGTATTTTCTTTCCTTAGTGACAAATTTTAAGTATAATAGAATTGTAGGCTATAATAAAAATCTAATGCTGATGTTTAAGAACTATGAGCTTGGTCAAGCCCTCTGTACTACTTGTTTTATCAGTTGGATACAAGCTAGACTTCTCTGGAAAGAGGAGTCTCAATTGAAGAAAAAAAAAAAAAAAGACTGCCTGTTGGCAAGTTGATGTGTGAGGGCCCAGCTCACTGGGAGCATGCCACCCTTGGCAGGTGGTACTGGGGTGGTGTAAGAAAACAGACTGAATAAACCATTGAGATAAAGCCATAAGCAGTGTTCTTTCATGGCATTTATGGCTTTTGCTTCAGTTCCTGCCTCCAGTTTCCTGACCTGACTTCATCTAGTGATGATCACTTATAAGGTTAAGATGAAATAAACCTTTGCTCCAAGTTGCTTTTAGTCATGATCTTTATCAGAGCATTAGAAACCAAATTAAGATACTATTTAACATCATTTACCCAGTTTTATTAGTTTTTGAAATATTTACAGAGAACCAAAACAGTACTGCGGGGTAAGCCCCTGACTGGCTTTGAAATTGCAGGTAATTCTCTCTTCCTGCCTTTGACCCTTAGTAATGAGATTAGAGCATGTAGCACCACACACAGTTTATCATACTCCTTTTCACTAGAAGTTAAAATACATTTTTGATTTCTTAACAATCTTATCACTTTACATTCTTTCTAGCTTTGAAAATTGAGCCACAAATATCCCACACAAATATTTTTGAAATATTGACTAAAAGGCCTATAATAAATACCACAGGATATGATGCTAGATGAAACAATACTCTTTCCATCAACTTCTTGCTCCAATTTTGAATGTCTCAGATGTGCTTAGAATAAGTTATGTGTAAAGGGTCTGGTCATATGGCCTATTTCAAACTCAAAAGTCCTTAAAGAAAGCAGTTTCCACCTTGTACAGTAAAAAGGTAGTCCTTAAGCTGAAAAGGCTACCAATGTAAAGAATGAAGTTAAGAGCATTCAGGTAAAAGAAGGTAAAGATCCCGAGACAGCAAATGGCTTTGTTAAAAAATAAAACAAAACAAAAATTAGAAGAACACAAAACATAAGAAAAAGAATGTCAGAGTATGAAATGGTATTGGACACGAAATAAACAGGGGCAGCTAAGTAGATTATAGGTAAAGAGCACTTGCTGCTCTTCTACATGAACTGAGTTTGATTCCCAGCATGCACACTAGACACAACACAACTAACTGTAACTCTAGTTCCAGGGAAACCTGACAGCCTCTTCTGGCTTCTATAGGCATCCAACATACAAAATATACACACATACACATAAATAAAAATAAGAGGCAAGTATAGTACCACATGTCTTTAATCCCAGCTCTTAAGAGGCAGAGACAGGTGGATATCTCTAAGTTTAAACCTAGTCTGGTCTACATAGCTAGTTCCAGGCCAGCCAATGCTATGTAGCGAAACTGAGTCTCTAAATGAATATGTAATAACATCTTTTTATATTTTGTAACACTAACTTAACACAACCATTTACATTCTTCCCCAACCACCATATACCAAGTATGTTCCCTGTGACTTTTACTTTCTGGTGTACAGAATGCAATGCAGAAAACATTTTGAAATATAGCATTCTCATCACTGGGCGCACGCCTTTAATCCCAGCACTTGGGAGGCAGAGCCAGTTACATTGATCCCTGTGAATGCAAGGCAAGCTTGGGTCTACAGAGCAAGATCCAGGACAGGCACCAAAACTACACAAAGAAACCCTGTCTCAAAAAAAACAGGAAGGAAGGAAGGAAGGAAGGAAGGGAGGGAGGGAGGGAGGGAGGGAGGGAGGGAGGAAGGGAGGAAGGGAGGAAGGGAGGAAGGGAGGAAGGGAGGAAGGGAGGAAGGGAGGAAGGGAGGAAGGAAGGAAGGAAGGAAGGAAGGAAGGAAGGAAGGAAGGAAGGAAGGAAGGAAGGAAGGAAGGAAGGAAGGAAGGAAGGAAATGTAGCATTCTTCCTCTATTCTACTGAAATTTTTCTTTTGATTACCGTGCATTAGCTTACAGTTACTTTCTAGTTATTGCTTTACGATAACAGTCTTTGGTAATATATAAAATCTTAAGTCTGCCATTTTTTTTTCAGTATTTAAAATTCACTTGGTATTTATATTCTGGTTGGTGTACTCTGCTTTATAAGCATCATCCCTGACACTATTTTATCATATAAGATTGTTTTTTTCTATGTTCCCCTTGTTGAAAAATTTTAGCAAAAGTTCAAATGAACATAAAAAAAAATTATATAGTCAAGAATGATATGACTAAAAAACCAAAACTATAATAAAACAGCATTAAAAAAGCCTTATATATTTGAGAAAGATTATGACTCATGTGCAGGAGAACATGTTCAAAACAAGCCTTCAAATAAGCAACAATTTCTTAACAGTGTGCAGTCTAAAAGTAATGTGCTATACTAAAACTAGAAATACAACACTGAACACCAACTGTGAGCGACTAAAACAATAGGACTTAATAGTATTTTCCCCAAATTTACTTCTAAGTGAAAAGAACAAAGAACACCATTGAGAAGATAGTATGAACCAGGGAGATAGCTCTGTGTGGTAAAGGCCCTTGCGCTCCAAAGCCCGATAATCTACACCAGGGAGGAAGGAGAGGATGGACTCGTCCTTCACATTGCCTCTAACTTTTACACACAGGTCACTGGTGCATGTGCTGACATCAACCACCCTGCATGCATACAAAAAAAGAAATGTGAAAAGAGGAAGAGGAGGATGAGCAGGAGAAAAGGGAGGAGGAAAGTATGGTACCAAAAGTTAACCAGTATCTTCCTTTCTGTATCACTTCTCTGTAAATTTCTTAAGGTATATTTAGCATGAAATATATAAAGGATGACCTTGAGTCTCATCAATCATTAGCATGTAAGAAAACTAACTTAGCACCGCTGGCAGTGACACACACCTTTAATCCCAGCACTGGGGAGGCAGTGCCAGGAGGATCTCTGTGAGTTCGAGACCAGCCTGGTCTACAGAGCGAGATCCAGGACAGGCACCAAAACTACACAGAGAAACCCTGTCTCAAAAAAAAAAAAAACCAAACCAAACCAAACCAAAAAAAAAAAAAAACCTAACTTAGTAAATGCAAACCTATAGACTAGAAATAAATATGAAAGAAAAATAGGCAAATACCACTCTGTGTCTGCACAGCCTTTAACATTTTTGTTCATTTGGGTTTGTGAGACAGGGTCTCTCTTTGTGGCCTTGCCGTTCCTGGAACTTACTATGTAGACCAGGTTGTTCTCCAACTAACAGAGATTTACCAGCCTCTGCCTCCTGAGTGCTGAGAACTCTTGAAGGTACTTCTAACCCTTTTATCAATTTAAGCCCCATAATGACAATAGATTAATAGTTTTTATTAACTCACATTTGAAAAGAAGAACTGTGGCATAAAGCCATTTTACATCTCAACTTTACACTATTTTAAAGATTTGTTATTTTTATTTATGTCTATGTGTGTGTCTACGTGAGTTTATGTGTGCCACATGTGCAGAGTGTCTGTAGAGACCAGAGGGCATCATCCTCTGGAACTGGTGGTTGTGATCTGCCTAACATGGGAGCTGGGAAACAATCCCAGGTCCTCTGCAACAGCAGAGGTACTCTTAACATGAGCCATTGTTCCAGCCCCACATTTAATTGATGGAAAATTAGTATTAGAAGCCAGAATTCAAGATCTCATTTTAAAAACTTAAAATCACAGATTAGTAAATGCAACCAAAGTAATCAATAACCCAGAGGCCAATGAGAACACTTATAAAAAGTGTAGCAGTTTGGAGTGGCACTATAACTGCTGAATGCCCTTCTTCCAAGAACAAAACTGTATTTAATAATACAAAAAGAAGAAGAAAGAAGCAAGTACCTGGCCTTTCCTAGATAACATCTACAAGTTACCTCATTTGGGGAAATTGCCTTTGAATTGAATTGGACATTTATTACCAGTGTTCATAGGAAATGTCCTTGAAGTACTGTTGTTTAAAACTATGTAATAACAGGAAAATGTTCAAGAGCACCACACTGGCTTCCCCACCTATACTTCCGTCCTCTCCTTCCCCCACTACGCTTTTCCTCTCCTACGCTGTCCAGATAAAAATCAATCTTAAATGCAGTTCTCTACACACACACACCCCACATATAAAATGCATGTATGTGTTTTATAACATGTTTGCCTACTATAGGTCATATTTGACATAAAAGACAAAGCAAAACTCATTTCTGGCATTTGATCAATCAAAATTGATTTCTGTGGTATCTTCAACTATTAAAAATAAATGATATTTATGATGGCACCTAAAAGGTGCTGCCAAATTTCAAGGTCCTGATGAGCCTTGCCAAAGTAAAACTAGGTGGGATTAGAGTGTGGCTCAATAGTCAGCAACCACTTCCCATCTTAAAAAGAAATCACTAGAATATTTCAGTATATTCTAATTCTCTACGTGTCCATAGAAATATAGAAATATGAAATATATAAAAATGACCTTGAGTCTCATCAATCATTAGAATGTAAGAAAACTAACTTAGTAAATGCAAACTTACAGACTAGAAATAAATATGAAAGAAAAATAGGCAAATACCATTCTGTGTCTGCATAGCTTTGTAACGTTTTTAGGCTACGATAAAAGCTAGAACATAAAATATAATCTGTGACCTAACTTTTACCAAAATTACTCCATTCTTTCACCATATGGGTAGGTATTTTGATAAAAATTACTGTCTGCACTAATTTAAGAGACTTTGAAAATGCATACGGAGTCAAAATAGTCTTCTACAGCTATTACTTTGACTTTGTTCATTTTGTAAACATAAAAATGTTGTCTCTTCCAAGGTAAAATAAACAAGTGAAGAAATAGATCTGAAAGGGTAAACAACTTACTCAGGATTACACAGCCAATTGAATAGCAAAGGTGTGATGTCCTAGTCTTTGCACTATTACCACCTCTTCCAGGAAGGAAGAAGAAAATAGAAGTGGAGTCCCTGCAGCTTCCCCTGAGACAAAGAACTATGCAATACTAAGAACAGAAGAAACAGTCTTCCCCAAGGAGGAGTCCCTAGCTGGTCATCCTACACCGAGGGGTCAGTCCTGAATTATGTACATACATACGAGCAACACTGCACAGACTCAGGAGGTTGTATTTAAATATGATGTGCCTATGTGTACACACACATATGTAAGAGTAAAATGAAAGAAAAGGAGGCTAGAAGTTTGAGAGGAGTAAGGAAGTGGGAAGACATAGGACGAAATGATATACATTTTAATAATAGAAATATTGGGGCACACAGCAAGTGGGGTCCTTGGAAAGTTATTAGCAAAAGGTTTAATTAAACAATGTATCACGTTCTAAGTCTCCACTGTTATGGACTCCATGATGCTATACTATTTAGGAAGGAGATAGCTAAGGAAGTTAAGAAAAAGAATTCAACAAAATATTTTCTATGTACTCATCTTTAAAAACAGTTCAGTCTTTAATAATCTAAGAATGGGCCGGGCGTTGGTGGCGCACGCCTTTAATCCCAGCACTCGGGAGGCAGAGCCAGGCGGATCTCTGTGAGTTCGAGGCCAGCCTGGGCTACCAAGTGAGCTCCAGGAAAGGCGCAAAGCTGCACAGAGAAACCCTGTCTCGAAAAACCAAAAAAAAAAAAAAAAAAAAAAAAAATCTAAGAATGAATCTGAAACTATCCAATCAATGGTTAAAGTTTCCTATACTGCAGTTATAACTATTATTTCAAAACATGAACCAACCCTAGCAACTTATCAAGGAATTAAAATTCCTCCTTTCAAATTGTACAGGGTATAATTTTGTTGTTGTTTGTTTTTTCTTTGTTTTGTTTTGGAGACAAGGTCTCTCTGCGTAGCTTTGAAGCCTTTTCTGGAACTCACTTGGTAGCCCAGGCTGGCCTCAAACTCACAGAGATCCGCCTGCCTCTGCCTCCCAAGTGCTGGAATTAAAGGTGGGCACCACCACCGCCTGGCTTAAGGATATGATTTAAAAATAAAAAATAAATAAATAAAAAAATTCTTCTACATTATCTGGAAAGTAGGAGGAGGAAATAGACCAGATGCAGTGGCACACACCTGTAGTCCCAGCACGTTAACAGTGAGCTCAAAGCTACATAAAGACCCTGTCTTAGGAAGACACAGATGAGGAGAGGAAGAGCACCAGGTAGAAAAAGGGGACAAGGATGGAGGAAGGCAGGCAATGGGAAAATACCTTGATGTTATTAAACATTTTACTGTTACCACATAGTGTTTTAAGCTTACAGTGCTTCAAAGGAATTTTTCTATGAACATTATTGGTAATAAATGTCAAATGTGAGCATTTTTTCCAAATGAGGTAACTTTGTAAGAAGTAAAAGTAATGCCAGAGCAGAAACAAAAAGCCTAAATATTGTATTGTTATAGAAATTGTTTCTGTCAACTATGAAGGGAAAGACCTCATGAAGCACTGTTCATAGAACCTGTCTGCCTGTGTCATTATCTATTTAAACAAGACAATCCATATAAATAATTAGAACGGACTTTTTATCTAGTAAAATAAAACTTGCAAAAATACTAAGGAACTATATATATTCTGGCATTAAATACTATAGAGTTCTATACTCGTACTTAAAATGAGATCATGTTTATTAAAAATTCACGAAAAAGATAACAAACCGGGTAATTAAAAATGAGAAGTGGGCCAAAAAGATTTCAAGTTCACTGATTTTGTTCACATAAAAATAGTATATATGATGGAAAGATGTGCTTCAGAAAAAAAAAATGCCTGACTTTGTTATAAAGGGGATTAAACAGGGAAATACTAATAAACAGGCATAAACATATACCCAGCTATCTTGCATGTAAATAATTGTCAATGTATCAAGTCTAAAGTATTAACTATGGAATTCAACCTCTTACACTTCCACACATTTTCTTTTAACTAGTGTTAATTTTTTAACTTCCCACTTACAAAGTCCTATGGTTTCCTTCTATCCTCTCCTTATCTATGTAACTACAACTTTCATATACATATAAGCATATATGCATATATATTTTTTCCTGCTATATTTGAAGTCCTAGTGAGATTAGGAATTATTCACCCTTAGCACAGACTTGTCACAAAAAAAGTTCAGTAAGCATTTAGTAAATAAATTATTAAATAGATATATGAAATGTTAATTGAAAATGATGAAAAGGTTCATCCTATAAATGAAATCTCAGAAAGTAATCCACTTCAGTTATTGTTTTCATACGGTATTAATTCCACTTTACATATAACTAATATTTTACTTCATGAAAATATTTTAAAAACTGAATCTTCAAATCTATCTCAAAGTTTTAGAGTAAGCTGACAATAAAAATATAAAGAATAATACAATAAATAGCTTCATTTTCAGTACACTTCCTAAGAAAAAGTTTGAACCTCTCCAACACTTGCAATCTCTAGCTTCACCTTTTGAGAGTCACATTAAAGAAAAAATTAAAGTCATTAAGTGCATGTCTCTGTGCTGTTTTACTGACTTACTTTTCTGTTTTGAAGAATATTGCACAACCATCCACATGCTTTCTTTCCTGCTCAGACATGATTTTGGCACGTGACTTTGGAGAAAAAAATCCATCATATCCACGATCCTTCAATGCTGGCAGAAAGAGAGTAAAGTATTGCTCTGTTTCCACTTCCTATGATGAAAGAAAAATTATTATATACATGACAGAGTGAAAGCATGATTAAGACATAAAAATATTATGCATGAGTAAGGGGTGACTAAGATAAAGCACTTCAAGTAACATGCCATCCTGCTCTCTTATCAGTAGCGGTTGCCTTTGACATGTGCAGCATTTTAAACATAAGGTACAATAAAGATGGCATGATTTTCTCTTGTTCACAGTACTGGTTAATAAACAGGAGTAGGATTATATTTCAGCTCCCCTGATTCCCAAATTAGATTTCACTCCAATACATTTCACTTCCTCAAGACTAGCAATTAAACAAAGCATATATGATAGGTTATATGGTAGGAAACACTAAATCTTTCGTGTAAACAGAAAAAAAGATTACTTAGTCTTCTTAAACTGTGGTAGAAAGAAACAATACCTGGAGTGTGACAGAATCAACAACAACAAAAATCTAAAATTTTAGAAAGTTTTAAAAATAGCAATCATAAAAATGTGCTAATTTAGTAATTTAGAGACTTTATTCTTTGATCCATAGAACATTTTAAACAAATCTTTCCAAATGAAATAATCAAATGTGGAAGTGATGACACTGACTTATATATAAAAGTGCTAACAGCTACTTTTATAGCGAAAACCTGTAAGTGACTAACAGTCTTACAGTAGGAAAATTGTATTCCGATAATTATACTCACATACTTAAGAATTTGAGTAACATGAAAACTGCATTAAGTGAATAAACAAAATATCAATAGCAGAATCTCTCATTTTATTAAAAATAACTGAAATAATTAAAAATTAAAACGAACAAAAATAGCATACATTAAAATACTCCAGAGGTTTTAACATACTAGTTCTTTGATGTGTAGGAGTGCATGTTTTCCTTGGTCATATTTTCTAATTTTTCAGCTTTCCTAGAATACTTTATAATAAATTATGGCTGTTACATAGTTTTCATAGATTCTGATTTATCTTTCAAACTACATTCACTCACACAGGCACAAGCATGTTCCTACTATAAATACTAAAGCAAAAGCTAGACAGTGAACCACAGCCTAATTCACTTGTTTTCTTCTCCCCCAATTCTGGTTCTTCTTACTGTTTATAAGAACATTTACTCTTTAAACATTTTTATTTGTTATGTTTCAGGTAGTGTAAAATACAAAATAAAGAAACAAAACTACCAAGCTACTTTATTTTATTTTAAAAAACTGTGTCCTTATTTGTTTTCGTTTTTTGAGATAGGGTCTCACTATGTAGGCATAACTGGTCGCTAAAAACAAAACAAAAAACAAACAAAAACAAAAAGCAAGGTATCAGTTTTCTGCCCAGGATACATTGAAAATGTGTAAAATAATACAATAATTTTAAAGCTTCTTTAAAAGAAATGGCAACTATTTGAGGTGGTGGAGATGAACAAGCCTGACTTAGCCATTTCACATTGTACTGATAAATTAAAATACCATACTATCTAATAAATATAGATAATTATTTGTTAGTTTAAAATTTTTAAAACAGAAACATTTGATATGCTTTGAAATTAATAAAATTACTTAAAAACTAGTTGAAATATGTTGAAAAGGAATTTAAATCTCAAAAGAATATATTTCTTCTTCAGTTAAATTCAATAAATATAGTGTTATTAAGTAGAAGACTCTAAAGCATTCCTCTCTAATTCAAGGCTACATAACTTGTACAACTGGGTCCTTCTTCAAGTGGTCCAACTACTGAGATCTGAGTCCTTAACAAGACTTTAAAAGAATTGAAAGGGATTTTTAAATTATTTTTGAAAAATAAATAAAAAAAATTTACTAATATAGATCTATATAAATGTACTGGAAAAAAAAGAAACAAAATTAGGTAAGTCTAAATTTTTAAGATAGTTTATAAAGTAAGAAAATTTATGATTTACTGTGCAGTTTTTTAAATGTTTAAGGAACAGTTTTGAGAAAACTCTTTCTTCTGAACTTAACTCTAAATAAAACGTATATTCCTGAAAGACTAGTAACCTTTTTGCAATTTTCTCTATGAGTAATTATGATAAATTATTCACAGGGGAATTGTTAATATGCATTAAGAGTCAACATTAATTTCAGAAAATAGTAAATAAAAATAAGTGCATGTGTGTCCTTGGTCAGCAATATAGTTACACTGTGTCAATCTCTTAATCTGTTTTAAAATTATCCCTTTCTTTAAAGGAACGAACTATTCCTTTTGAGTTGTGCTTTGAACACAGGCTATCTCCCAGAGAAAGGTTCTTTTATTATTTTTAGTCCACCTTTAAATTAAACACAATTTAATTTCTATAGTGTTACCTGAAGACTAATGATATCTGCGTCCCAGTTAACAATTTCTTCCATAATTCCCTTTTTCCTGTATTCCCAGTTTAATGCCCAGGACGGGCAATAGCCATATAGCTGCCGGGTAGCGTATTTATCACATAACACATTGTAACACATAACCGTGAATGATGCTAAGAAGCAAGAGAAAAAAAAAAAAACAGACAAAAGGGAGGAAATTAGGCAACTTTTTGTTAATCAAGAATATACCTGCATAAGCACACAAATACAGTTCATATATCATTATGGCAAAATGCCAGAAGTAAATTCTGAAGTATTTTCCTGTTTCATTTGGAATGCAGGATTTCTCAGAGGTAGTAGGATTTTCTATGACTTTTACCTTTTAAGTTTAAGACAATTTCACTTAAAGTGTTACCTGATGATTTCACTGAAATACATTACACCAATGTTTGTTTAATAGTCTGGATTTAACTATCTAGATTCAAAATTTTGAAATCAATAAATTCAAATTTTGAAAATCAGAGTATTGTTTGCATGTGATTTACTGAGAAAAGGGTTTAGTTTAATTAAAGCAAAAGCAAATTTTACTCTCATTATAATTAAAAGGTTCTAATTTCATTCACATCAAAATATCATTAGTTAATATTTTGGGGATGTATTATTACTCCCACTAATCTGAGCCAGAAGGGACTGAACTAACAAAAATTTAGCCATACAAGAATTCTTTTTGCCAATCTAATGTAAATTTCTGAAATAAAATTATCATTTTGTAAGATTCTGACTTATTTTAAAAAAAACAAACAAACTGTAAGCAAACTAATAATCTAGATGCCCTCACTACTCCAAAATATGCTCTAAGGCCTAGCAGCATCAATGATCACCTGGATGCTTAGAAATTCACAACTCTGGCCCCTAAATGTCTGTGAAACAGGAACTAAAGTTTAACAAAATTCTGAATTGACCCAAATTAACATGCATATTAAACTACAAAAAGGCCTGTCTTTCCTCAATAATTCTCCATCTTGGGTACCCATTAGAATCACTTTGTAGGTTTAAAAAATCATGAACAACAACAAAAACTGATACCAAGGAGGATATAACTCTATACTAAGTCAGTGCATTAGCTTCCTGGATGCATATTTTCAAAAGAGATGCACTTGGTTATAACAAACCTACATGACTGAGAACCACTGATTTAATAAATTTGTAAGCAATTCAAGGTGAAGTAACATTTGTTTAAATTGGATTCAGTTTCAAGAATAGGAAAGATAGTAAAGTATCTGGTTCATGGCCCCTTTGTATAATGAAGGCCAAGTTTCAAATGGAGTTATTTATATCCTCTGTATTTACTTTGGAAATGACCCAGAACCATTCCCAAGCCACTACATTGTGAAGTGAAGCATCCTGAGTTAACCATATTCTGCCTCTCCAGATTTGGAATACCAGTTTGAAGAGGAAAAGAAGTAAGGCAGATTATTACTGGCTTTGTTCATATCCAAGACTTTGTGAAGTAAGATTTTCCTAGACAAGTCTAGTAGTTATAATTTGTCTAACAAAGACTAAACTCCACATCAATGCCATGTTTACAAGTTTTAAATGGAAGAGAAAATTAATTAAGCCACTATTACAACTTTCTTAAACTCCATTTCTATCTGGAAGATTTTTCACTAACTGGTCTTGATTACTACATAGTTAATGATTATAATAATTTTATTATAAATCACTCGTAACTATAATGAGTTATTATACACATCTCTCTATTCAGCAGAAGAAAAAGGCATTTTCAATGTTGACACTTAAAATCTATTCAGGCAATTCCAACCACACACTAAGAAGAATCTTTACTAGTTTTTTTAACCCTAAGAATATATTACTTTAGGAATTCACTGACTAGTTTGTATTTTTCTCTATGTATTTTCTGTTCTTAATAAAAATGTAGCTTTGCAATAGTAGAAGCTTTTCTTCCAAATTATGTTCATTTGTGTTCAAAGAGGGGATTAAAGAGCTCAAAAATTATGCTTATTTTTTAATATAACTCATTTTTACATTTTTATTTTAATTAGTATATGCTCATTGTACAAAATAATGGGTTTCATTCTGACATTGCATACATCAGATACTTTATTCATACTCACCCCCTCATCTAACTGCCCCCCACTCCCATTGAATCCCCTTCTGTAAGGTTTCCTTCCTCTTCCCACATAGCTTCTACCCTTCTACCTTTATGTCTTATGTGAATTTTTTTTCTTCTTAAGTCTGGATTTGCAAAATAAGAGAAAGCATGAAGTAGTTACATTTGAGCATCTGGCTTAATTTCACTTAACACAAGATGAAAATCTAACTAAGGAGGTAAAAGAGACTTCCATTAAAAAAAAAAAAAAAGATGATCTTAGAGTAGGAAGCACAAAAATCACACTACAGAAAATCAATTATAAAATAAATCCACCTAACCCAAGGCATTCTGGAAAACTTAAGTGTTCCTTTTACTTAGATCACTTAATATGCATCATGCTAAAACGAGTGTTATTTGTGGTAATTTTGAAACAATGTCTACTTAACAGGCTGATGTTGTTTTTCTACACCTATGGAAGACACAAAACTCTACTGCACAGAATTATTTCTCAGCATCATTAAAATATAAAGAGAACCATGAAGAAGTTATACATTCAACATAATACGAAAATATTCTGGTTTAAAAAAAAAGCCAAAAGGCCAGGTGTGGTGGCACACTTTTAATCCCAGCACTCAGGAGGTTAGGCAAGTGTTATCTCTGTCACATTAGTTTGGTCTACATAGCAAGTTCCAAGGATAGTCAGACCTACATAACAGAGAAACCCTGTCTTAGAAGAAAAATAAAAATAAAAAAAATTTAAAAACAGGAAAAACCAAAACCTCAGAACTGAAGAGTTTGTATTGTTCAAAATGTAGCTAGTAACTTCTAACTCTAACAGACCCATTAAAAATCATTAAAGTATTAGGACCCAGTGGCTAGTCTATCCTATGAAAGTGAAAAGTTTCATCAAATTTTGGAATGAAATTAAGTATTATAAAAATGCTTGTGGATGTGATTTAAAAGGTACTTAAACAATAATTCAGCTTCTAAAAAAAGATTTTAAAGTATATGTATCCCACATGCAGTCTCGGTGCCTGAAGGCCAGAAGGGAAAACCAGATTACCCTGGAATTGGAATTACAGATGGTTGTGTGCTGTCCTGTGGGCACTAGAAATGGAATCCAGGTCTTCTTCAAGACCAGCAAGTGCTCTTAACACCACTGAGTCTTCTCTCTAGTCCCTTCACAGCTTATTTTAAGTAGAATTTTCAAACCTAAAATGTCTTAACATGCAGTAGTAGGAAGTCCTACAAAAATCTCAAACTGTTACCTGGTCTGCACAAAGACATAATGGTGTAAGTTTCATACATTACTACTATTCTAGACATGCCAGGTTATGTCCTTAGAGTTATGAAATATTCTGAACCATTTCTACAGCCAATCTTGACATTTCCACTAAGCTAACTTAAACATTAAGTATCAACAGTATTCATTTCAAGGAAGATAAACTATGAAAGAAATTCAAAATTTTTCAAAAGAAAGTTCATTATTGCTCATTTTTCTTAAATTATGTAAGGCCTCTCAAAAGCTGCAACACAAGGAGTAATTTTCTAGCCCAATGCACCAATGTAAAAGATTCAAGATGTTTACTTGTACAGTAAGACTATCTTAATGTTGGCTTTTTTAAAAGTCCATCTAGCAATACTTTGAAACCCATCTATACCCTGATGGATAAAATGAAAACCTATTACCACACAGCTCAAATAAGTATTTATTTTAAAGGCCAAAGATGAGAAAACTTACCTGATGGCAGAATTTGGTCTCGTTCTTTTAATGTAATCCATGGCCTCGGAGGAAGCTGCTCTGGATGAACTGAAAGAAAAAAATTTAAACATAAGATAATCCTATATGTTTGTAAAATCAGTATCATTTAGTTTCTAATACCAATTTACTATTTGGCTATAGTGGCCCATGAAAGGACTTAAAAATCAAATCCTAGAATTTAATTAAGACTTCAAAATGAACTAAAAGATATTTAAGAGATATGCAGGAATCAATTCGTAAAAGTTCCTGTTGTCAGATCCTGAATAAATTCAATCCTCATTCTTGGAGGGTATGTAAAAAGCACTATCTCTCTGCATAAGTAATCCCAGCACTCCTGTAGAACAGAAGAGGCCATAGAATCCACTAGAAGCTCAAAGGCCAGAGAGCATGGAGTATCACAGCAGTGGCTGAAACAAGAGAAAGGTGAAAGGAATCTTCTGAAAATTGTCCTCTGACCTTTGCAAGTATCCACAAACATCATACACAAACACAATAAACAAACTCATTTAATTCAATTTCTAAGAGCTATGCAGAGAACATAAAACTGGTATTAGAAAGGGACACTAAGAAACTCATTAGTGATATTTCCGCATATGATTTTATGAAAAATGCCTTAAATTTAAAGCCTTAAGCAAAATCTTTTGTTTTAATTACATAGGTAGGTCATAGTGATTTTGCTTTGTTCCCATCTGCAAAATCAAAGCTATGTGAAAATTTAACATTATGGTAAATCTTAAAACAGAAAAAGAGGGGTTGGGGGGCGTTTATAGTGCAGTGGTAGAAAGCACAAGGCCCTGGGTTCAGTCCCCAGCTCTGGAAAAATCAGAAAAAGAAAGTGAGTATATAAAAAAAAAAAAAAAAAAAAAAAAGAAAAACTGATTTTTTTTTAATGAGACATTCACTACTTGATCTTTCTTCTACTGTTTTATAACGTCAATGCAATGCAAGAGCAGCTAGCTCATCCTCTTCAGACTCCGAGCACATAAAGACAGGAGTAGTTGAGGTACTTTACTGTCAACTTTCTGGAATGTCCTATCCCAAAGTTCCCAAAAGGTCTCCATATAGTTACCCTAAACCTGCAATCACCTTGGATTCCGGGAGAATTCAGCCTTCCAGAATCACCCTGCCCCCAAGATGAAGGAAATATTTATGATGCTGTGCTACCTCTGAAACAGATCATTTCCTAAGAAGGAACCTGTACGCTCAAGAAGTAAGGACTTTTTCAAATCTACCTTTTTGAACCAGAACTGAGACCACTGAGAGAACACAGTAAACAAATTACAAAAGATAAAAATCACTGACATTTAGAAAGAATGGCTACAAGTTAAAAAAAAAAAAAACAAAAGAGAAAAAAGACTTTTAAAATATGCTAGGTGATGATGGCACATGCCTTTAATCCTAATACAGGGAGACAGGCAGGCTTTGAGGCCAGCTTGGTCTACAAAGCAAAATCCAGGACAGCCTGGTCTACAAAGAGGAACCCTATCCCAAAATTAATGAAATCTATACCAAAACAGATTGTAATTAAACTTCTGAGAATTACAGAAACAAACGTGAGAAACATCAAAGACCTAACAGATTACCTATAGGAACACCAATTCAAATTACACTGAAAGCCTACAGAAGCACTTCATTGTTTGACGGCTCCATGAAAATTATCTATGTAGCAAAATTATTCTTTGGAAATCAAGGAGCTGGTCATGGGTGCATGCGTGTAGTCCTAGATACTACTAACTACTGGGAGCTCGAGATTAGTAGAAGAGGATCAAAAGGAAATAAAGGTTAGTATGCAATGAAAAACTAAAAGACTAGTCACTAACACATCTGTCCTTAAAGAAAGGCCAATACTAAAGGAAGCTCTCAAAACAGAAAGAAAAATATAAGGGAAGAAAAAATAAGGTATCAAAGAGAAAGAAGAAATAGATAAAATTAGGAACATTAATATCACCCACTTTACTATCAGTTCTTAAATCATATTTGACAGCCAAAGGAAAAATAATAACTATTATTGTACCAAGTATGGCTACCTAGACTTTAAAGTTTAAAGGCACAATAAAATCTTAGTGGGTGAATAAAAAAAAAAAAGGACTCAACTATTCTACATATCCTTCAAATACTATACAGAAATTTAAAAAAAATAACTTTTCAAAAAGCAACAACAGCTATAGCAGTATCTAATAAAGTACTTTTCAGAACAACAACAAAGGAACACAAAGAGTCCTTACACAATGAAATGATCAATCCACTAAACATGTGACAATCAACAGAGCTTAAAATATCAGAGAGGCTGCAAAGACAGTTCAGCAGTTTAAGTTACTTAGTGCACTTGCCCAGAACCCAAACAGTGGCTCAGAACCACCTGCCAACTCTAGTTTCAGGGCATCAGATGCCTTCTTCTAGCCTCCTCAGGCTCATAGTACACATATACACAAGCAGGCAAACTCTCATACACATAAAATAGAAATAAATCTTGAAAAAAAATATCAGAAGCAAAAGCTGACAGATGAATAGAGCAATTTTTAAAAATGCATAATTACAACTGAGAATTTTTCACTCCTTATCATCATTTAATAGAATTATCAGATGGGAAATTAGAAAAAATAAGAGGAATTTTTAGTACCATCACTAATATGATCTCATTTACATTTTTACACCATTTGCCAATTACAGAATATATGTTTTTCAAGAGTCTATAGAACACACATTATAACCAATATCTTAGATCACAGAAAAATTAACATTTAAAAAAATCAAAGTCTTAAATATGTTATCCAATTGTTCCTACATAGAATTAAACAAGAAATCGACAAATTAGGAAAACTACCACACTCTCATATTGGACAATACACATCTATATTCCTCAGTGATCAAAGATGAAGTCACAAGGGAAATAAAATATTGAACTGAGTGAAAATGAAAGTGTAACATGAACATACTTCTGTTAAAAGAGGAAGATTTCCTTTACAATTAAAGTTACTATCTATGAACAAAATAAATCCAAACCAAGCAGAGGAAACACATTAAGAAGATACCAAAAATATTAACAATGAAACTAACATAGAGAATTAAATAGTTGAAGTAATAAGAAACAGACAAATCTGCAATTTTAACAGTCTAACAATAATGAATAAAACCAAAAGTTATTAATATACATTCATCACATGAAAACAATATAATTAACAAACATAAACTTGTATATATAGAATTCTGCATCACAACTGAAGAGGCATATTCAGAGTACATATTTAACACCTAAAATATTAAGAATGTGCTAGATCATAATGTTTTAAAATTTTTAATAAGAGTATTATTGTGAAATAATCCTTCTGCACAATGTGTGAATATATGTCACGGTGATTGGTTTAATAAACAAGCTGACTGGCCAATAGCTGAACAGGATAAAGTTAGGCAGGAAAGCCAAATTGAGAACAATGGGATGAGGAAGGCTGAAGTCAGAGGTCAACAGTCAGACACAGAATGAATAGGACACACAAAATGGGACAGAGGTAAAAGCCACAAGCCTTGGGGGCAAAACACAGATTAATAGAAATGGGTTAAGTTTTAAGAGCTAGTTAGCAACAAGGCTGAGTTATTGAACAAGCGTTTATAATTTATATTGAGCCTCTGAGTGAATATTTGGGAGCAGGTGGTCAGGACAGCAAAACTCCACCTTCAGGAGTATGTTCTCTAACGACAATAAACAGAATTGAGCTAAAAATCTAGCTTGAACTCTCATGAAAATTAAGAAATAAAATTCTAACTGATTCACAGGGTAAACAGGGCTATTAGAAAAAGTGCTGAAGGGCTGGAGAGATGGCTCAGCAGTTAACAGCACTGGCTGCTCTTCCAGAGGACCCAGGTTCAATTCCCAGTACCCACATGGCAGGTCACAATTGTTTGTTACTCCAGTTCCAAGAGATCTGACACCAATGCACATAAAATAAAGTTAAATAAATTTCAAAAGAATGTTTTTTAAAAAGTGCTGAATTGGATGCTAATGAAAATAATACAAATGGAAGCCTGTGGGACACATTTAAAACCGATATTTAGAGAGAGAGAGAGACAGACAGACAGACAGACATAAATGGGTATTATTGACCTAGGTTTCGTGATGTTAGAAAAAGAAAAGCAAGCCAGGCGGTGGTGGTGCACGCCTTTAATCCTAGCACTCGGGAGGCAGAGCCAGGCGGATCTTTGTGAGTTCAAGGCCAGCCTGGTCTCCAAAGTGAGTTCCAGGAAAGGCGCAAAGCTACACAGAGAAACCCTGTCTGGGGGGAAGGGGGGGGAACACACCAGAAAAAGAAAAGCAAGCCAGGCTGTAGTTGTGCACGCCTTTAATCCCAGCACTTGGGAGGCAGAGGCAGGCGGATTTTCGTGAGTTCGAGGCCAGCCTGGTCTACAGAGCGAGATCCAGGAAATGCTCAAAGCTACAGAGAAACCCTGTCTCGAAAAACCAAAAAAGAAAGGAAGGAAGGAAGGGAGGGAGGGAGGGAGGGAGGGAGGGAGGGAGGGAGAGAGAGAGAGAGAGAGAGAAAGAGAGAAAGAGAGAAAGAGAGAAAGAGAGAAAGAAAGAAAGAAAGAAAGAAAGAAAGAAAGAAAGAAAGAAAGAAAGAAAGAAAGAAAGAAAGAAAGAAAGAAAAGAGAAAAAATAAAAGAAAGAACAGCAAACTGAAGAAATAAAGTTGAGAAATTAATGATAACTGGAAATAAACATGTAATAAAGGATAACCAATAAAGCCAAAAGTTAGGGTTTTTCTCCCCAAGGAAAAAACTGACAATTATCTAGAAGCAAGACTTTCTACAAAGAAAACTAAAGCAGCAAATATTAATATCACACATAGAAAAAATATCACTCTACATCCTATGGATATTAAAAGCACTATAAAAAGATACTCTGAACTCTTTGTGAAAAAAGATTGAAGAGTTATATAAAATGTAATTTTCAGGTAATACTTCTTTTAGAAACAGAAATAGAAAATAGAATAGTGCTGTGGGATGTTCTGTATGGCAAATGTGTTGCTCTGATTGGTCAATAAATAAAACACTAATTGGTCAGTGGCTAGGCAGGAAGTATAGGCGGGACTAACAGAGAGGAGAAAAGAAAGAACAGGAAGGCAGAAGGAGTCACTGCCAGCCGCCTGCCAGGACAAGCAGCATGTGAAGATGCCAGTAAGACACGAGCCACGTGGTAAGGTATAGATTTATGGAAACGGATTAATTTAAGCTATAAGAACAGTTAGCAAGAAGGCTGCCACGGCCATACAGTTTATAAGCAATATTAAGTCTCTGTGTTTACTTGGTTGGGTCTGAGCGGCTGTGGGACTGGCGGGTGACAAAGATTTGTCCTGACTGTGGGCAAGGCAGGAAAACTCTTGCTACAGAATAGTACTATAATTACTAAAGAAAATTAAACCAGCAACCAAATGATGGCCACTGCCAGCATATGTCTCAGATGATAACTAACATGTGTCTAGATGGAGAGATGGTTCAGTAGTTATGAGCATTTATTACTCTTGCAGAGAACCCAGTTTTGATTCCCAGTACCCACATGGCAGCTCACAAACATCTGTAACTACAATTCTAAGGGATTCAATGGCCTCTTCTGATCTCTGTAGGCACTGCAAACATGTGGTGCAAATACATACAGAAAGGCAAACACACATACACATTAAATACTTTTAAAAATTAAAGCAATAGTTTAAAACATCTTGCAAAAAAACTTCAGGCCTAGATATATATTCTGCCTAACAAAAACAAAATTAAACTCTCCCAAATAATACAATTCTTAACAAATTTTATGAAATCAGTATATCCTCAAAAACAAAACTTGATAACAACAATGGAGAAAAGAGCTGGTAGCAATTCTGACTCAACCATAAATGCAAACAATTCTAGGAAGAGTGGTAAGTTTTCCTCTCTTTGATCACAATACTTTTTATACTACTGTCATCAGACTGTTAGATTACCTAAAGACTGGGAGAACAGAAAAGCTGAAAACCATTCCATATACATTGGCACTTCATTTTTTTTTTTTTAATTTTGAAGTTATCACCACCTTGGTTCTTAAAATTTTTCCATCGAGGATCCTCTTCTGCATAGATCCAAGAACCTCAAGGGGAGGGATTTGATAAAGACATCCCTTTCAGGACTGAGTGTCCCAAATCTCTTAATCTCTACACGTCTATCTGCAGGTCTCCATACATAACAGGACTGAAATACATATGAACTCATACACTGTAACAGCATACACAGAAGCTCATAGACACTGTAAGAGTGCACACAGAAACTTGCAGACACTGTAACAGCATACACAGAAGCTCATAGACACTGTAACAGTACCCACAGAACCTGCATGGATTCAAACCAGATGAAGTCCCAGCACTAAGAAGCAGGGGTGGACAAAGTCCTTAACCAAGAAGCTATTTACAATTGATGCCTGTTGGGAAAGGGAAAATCCATTTCTCCAAGGAGTGTCACTGGGTATATCAACCACACTCCTGGACAGTCCCCATGCCCAGGAATAGTTGCTGGAAAACACAAAAAGGATGCCATCTTTTGTTTTTGTGGGCATTTTGCTTCTTTTGGTATTTTTAGTCTTACTGGTTTATTTTGCTTTTTGTTTTGTTTCTGGTTTTGAAAGAAAAAAACATGAAATTGGGTGGGTAGGAAAGTGGGGAGGATTTGGATAATGGAAAAGAATACTGTCTATATATAAACATATATATATATGTTTTTTTCGAGACAGGGTTTCTCTGTGTAGCTTTGCGCCTTTCCTGGAACTTACTTTGGAGACCAGGCTGGCCTCGAACTCACAGAGATCCGCCTGCCTCTGCCTCCTAAGTGCTGGGATTAAAGGCGTGCGCCACCACTGCCTGGCAGTCAAAATATATTGTATGAAAAAATTTTAAGTAAAAAAAATCATTTTCCTTTGCTTCCATGTATTTCAGGCTAAGCTTCAAATGTAATTGAGGACAACCTTTAACTTCTAATCCTCCCTTGTCCACCTTCCAAGTGCTGAGATTACAAGCATACACCACCACCACACCCAGTTTATGTAGAACTGGTGATCCAACACAGGTCTCTGTAAATGCTAGGCAAGTTCCTCTAGAGTTATATCAGCCTCTCCACACTTGATTTCTGATGCAGCATTGAAAATTAGTAATGAGCTGGGGGGGTGGGGGTGGCGCACACCTTTAATCTCACCACTTGGGAGGCAGAGGTAGGCAGATCATTGTGAGTTTGAGCCCAGGGTGGTCTACAGAGTGAGTTCCAGGACACCAAGGCTATACAGAGAGAAACCCTGTCTCAAACCTCACCCCCCAAAAAAATCAGTAATGAAAGAATAGAATTATCAGTAAATAAATAAAAAATATACACATGGGAGTGTTATTGTGCAAAAACCAATTCCAAGAAGGTTATAACCTTCTTACAAGTAAAGCAAAGGTGTTTCTAGAGAACACATTCATCATCTTATGCTAAGGAAAATTTCTTAGAGAGGGCACAGATGTGGCCAATACCAGGACCACCAGTACCCATCCCAACTCCCAAACCAGTAAATTTTAGTATGTTAAAATTTCTATTCATAAACCAAGGACAGGAAAGGGTATTTGCAACAAAGATACCACCAAACGACTTACACAAAGTACTCCTGAAAATATATACATGGCTGAGTTAACTGGTGACATTGATAAAGATAAGAAAGAGATTTACTGTAAATTGGGAATAGCATGCATAGTATACACACAGCTTAAACAAACGTTCACACAGTCCTAGTTCTTTTTTTTTTTTTTTTTTGTTTGTTTGTTTGTTTGTTTTTTGAGACAGGGTTTCTCTGTGTAGCTTTGCGCCTTTCCTGGAACTCACTTGGTAGCCCAGGCTGGCCTCGAACTCACAGAGATCCACCTGGCTCTGCCTCCCGAGTGCTGGGACTAAAGGCGTGCGCCACCACTGCCCGGCCCTAGTTCTTTTTTAAAAAAAAAAAAAACAGAATCTCAAGTATCTCAGGCTGGCCTGTAATTTGCAGTTAAGGATGATCCTGAACTTCTGATCTTCCTTCCTCTGGATCCCAAGGACTAGGACTACATGTGTACACCATCATACCCAGTTTATGCAGTGTTGGGGATAAAACCAAATGCTTTGTGCATGTCAGGCCAACAGTCTACCAGCAGACCCATATCTCTAGATCTATTCTGCATTTCTTACTAAAAGGATTCTGAAATTAAGTTTATTAATTTGTCTTCCATCATTCAAATTCAAGTCACTTTGAGCCAACAGCACTTTGAATAACATTAACTGGTTTTCCTCTTATTATTAACCTTACATTTTGCCTGTGAGGTGGAAGATGTCTTCTATGATAAAGCTCATTTTGAGAGTATAGCTGAAATAGTACCAGTGACCTCTATGAGGAAACTCACAATTTCTTTAGCTCTGTTTACAGACTATAGAGGGGCAAGAGAAGTGGTTCACTAGGTAAAGGGGAGAAAAATGACTACAGAAAGCATCCTGATCTCTTACTTCACATGTGCTAGGGCATACACACACCCACACACAACAACAACAAAACAAAAAAACCTTTCTGTCAGGCATGGAAGCTCATGCCTTGAATTCCAGCACCTGGGAGATGGAAGCAGGTGGATCTTTGTGAGTTCATGGCCAGCCTGGTCTAGAGTGAGCTCTACACCAGCCAAGGTTATAGTGAAACCTGTCAAAAATAAATAAATGTGTGTGTAGGGGCCAGGAAGACAGCTCAGTCAAATGGCTAGATAATTTTTGTATGTGCAGACCAGGAAGATGTCTTAGTACATAAAAGTGCATGTTCTACAAGTATGAGGGCCTAGATTCAAATCCCCAGAACCACATAAAAAGTAGGCATATCTGTGTACACTAGCACTGGGGGCAAAGATAGGCATATCACAAGAGACTGTTGGTCAGCCAGTCACACTGAAAAAGCCAGTTCTGGTTCAATGATTGATCCTGTCTCCAGATACTCAATAAGGGGGAGAGTAATAAAGACAACTCGGAAAGCATGTACACACACAGGTATTCATACCCATATACTCATGTTCATGAAACACATACACACACATACAAGTGTGCGTAAAATATGTATATTTTTTAGAAAGACATTATTCCAGCCAGGTGGCGGCGGCGGCGGCGGCGGCGGCAGCGGCAGCGGCAGCGGCAGCGCACACCTTTAATCCCAGCAGAGCCAGGCAGATCTCTGTGAGTTCGAGGCCAGCCTGGTCTACAGAGCAAGATCTAGGACAGGCAGCAAAACTACACAGAGAAACCCTGTCTGGAAAAAAAAAAAACAAAAACAAAAACAAACAAACAAAAAAGACAGTCCAAGAATAGCCTTCTTATGTAAGAAAAATTTGCATATGGAACATAACTATTTTATTGCCCTGTAATTCTGCTATTCTTAAAAGACCGCCTGCTTTAATCCCAGCACTCGGGAGGCAGAGCCAGGTGGATCTCTGTGAGTTCGAGGCCAGCCTGGGCTACCAAGTGAGTTCCAGGAAAGGTGCAAAGCTACACAGAGAAACCCTGTCTCGAAAAACCAAAAAGACCGCCTGCAAATTTTCCATAAATGTACAATGAGTGGAACTACAGGCAAACCTTGATTTATAATGAAATTGTGTTCCAATTAGACCCATAGACTAAATCAAAAGAGTATTTAAAACACTTAACCTGCATCATATCTTAGCCTGGCCTATCTAAACTTGGATAGAATACTTCAGTTAACTTATAATTGGGAAAATTAACTAACAGAAAGCCAATTTTATAATAAAGCATTGATTATCACATTTAATTTACTGAACACTATACTAAAAGTGAGAAACAGAATTGTTCTATGGGTAAACTTTTATATAAAGTCAAAATCACCTTTGTCTAGGCATTATTGATAATTATCTTTTCCATTAAAAATATATAAACAGGGTTGCAGGTCATCTTACCAAATTCAGGTCACTAGTAACTATTTATCTTAGTAATTAGAAGTATGACAATCTTGAGTTCATTGCCTTGTAATTACTAGCCATTTTTATCTCAAAGTCTGTATTTGTAAAATGTAAAGATCATGGAAATGGAGAGATGGTTCTGCAGTTAAGAGCACTTGCTGCTCTTCCAAAGGACCTGCATTTGGTTCCCAGCATTTAACATCAGACAGCTCATAATTATAACCAGTTCCAGGAAATCTGACCCCTGTTCTGGCCTCCTTTGACATCTCCTAATATGTGGCATATATGATTGATCTCATCATTTAATTCCCACACTCAGGAGGCAGAGGCAAGTGAATCTCTTCTAAAGTTTGAGGCCAGCGTGGTCTACATTATGATGTCCAGACCAGCCAGGGCTACACACTAAGACTCTGTCTCAGTAGTGGTAGTAGCAATAGTATTAATAATAAATAATTTTAAAATGTAAAACTTCCTACAAGATAGTGTAACTAAAACTCTTATCACATTGCTTCATACACAAAAAGTACTTATACATGAAAATCACAAAGTCTTGCCCACATGCTGTGGGATGTCCTCCTATATGTTGTAAATATATGTTGCTATGATTGATTGATGAATAAAATGCTGATTGGCCAATAGCCAGGCAGGAAGGATAGGGTAGGCGGGACAAGGAGAAGAATTCTGGGAGGTGGAAGGCTGAGGCAGAGAGACGCTGCCAGCCACCCACGGTGAGTAGCAAGATGTAAGTTAAGGGTAAGCCACGAGCCACGTGGCAAGGTATAGATTAATAGAAATGGGCTGAGTTTAAGTGGTAGGCTTGAGCTAATGGCCGAGCAGTTTAATTAATATGAGCTTTTGAGTGATTATTTTATAAGCAGCTGTGGGGTCCATGGGGCTGGGCAGGACTGGAGAAAACTCCAGCTACACCCACATAAAGCAGAAATTCCAAACCTATAGCAGTTATAAAAGCAATTTGTGTTATATCAACTACTGGTAACATCTATAGAGTTCACTGCTTTGTCATTAAGAGTTACCTGCAAGATTGTCAAGCATGAAGTTCAGTAGCTTTCGGGTTCCATCTGGGTCCTGGTATAAGCTCATAATATCCTGTGATAAAGGATTGCCTTAAACAGAGAACAAAAATAAAATGTGACAATTACAATTTCAGGGCATATATTATGGAACAACACACTAATTTCCTAAACTGAATTTTACTGTTTGATCTGTGACACACATCTAAAGAAATTATATGAATATAAAGTAGATAATTTAAACAGCCATAAATAGTAACTTCAAAAGAGTTATTTCCAGATTTCAATGTATGAGCCTAAAATGTGAACTTGTCAAAAAGAAACAAATATGTGTGTACATAAACACATACATATTAATCATGATTTACTTTGAAATTACCTGTAGAGTCTACATTATATTTAAAGATAGACTGCTAACCAAAATGTAACAATTCTATTTAAGAAGGAATTTATAATTATCATAAAAAGGAGGTCTCAGTCCAGTGAGAAGACTGCCAAACCTGATGACCTGAGTTTTATCCCCAGGAACCACTTGGTGGAAGAAAAACCAACTCCTATGGTATTGTCCTATGACTAAAACATGTGCCTCCCTTTCACACAAATAGTAAAATGTAAAATAAAAAATATTAAGAAGTCTCCTCTGTTGCCAAAATAACTTAAGCAAAATGTGGAAGGAAAATGTTGTTATGACAGTGATGAAAAATATCTTGAGTATTAAGAAAAGAGATGTATCAAAACACAAGATACCTGTAACAGACTGTATATATCCTTAATAAATGAAGCATCGATTAATGTAACATACAACAATTATCTAGCATTGAGACCCAGAAAAGCAAAACTCATCAATAGTCTACACATGAAGTTCCAAATTGCTAAAATAAACCAGCAGTAGTCCATTTACCCATCAAAATGCAATTAAAAAAAATAATGACCATGTTAGGAGAATGTATAGTTCCTGGAAATTTCATATTACTGAAGTATAAAATGATGTGACTAAGGTGTAAGTCTGGTTGACAGGTTTCAGTAAACCTCAGAGGAAACATCTGAGTGCTGTTCTCACAGGTGGACAGTCACACCCTCATCTGAGTGCTGTTCTCACAGGTGGACAGTCACACCCTCATCTGAGTGCTGTTCTCACAGGTGGACAGTCACACCTTCATCTGCATACAGTCAGTCAAGCTGGATTCTTAAATATTAAGATACTTTGCAGCATGTCATTATAACTTAAGTACCACAGGAAGAAAACTTTAACAGACATACTGAAAAGACAACACAGTAAAGAGGGAAGTTAGATGCAAGGGAATTACTAAAAAAGCATGAATGGGTCTTAAAATGCTGAATATTAAATAGTTAAAGATATAAAATTTAAAATAAGAGAATATATATTACAGTTATACAAAAAGTGATTACAACTTTGGTTTCTGCTCCAAAATGTAAAATATCTGAAAGTTACCATTCCTATCCTTGCAACCAATAACTGGTAATTCAAACTACTGCTGATTATGTCCTCCACAAGTCCTGCCTAGTCCTAAAAACTATTTTCTCCAAGTCGGGCGGCAGTGGTACATGCCTTTAATCCCAGCACTCAGGAGGCAGAGCCAGGTGGATCTCTGTGAGTTCGAGGCCAGCCTGGTCTACAGAGCAAGATCCAGGACAGGCATGAAAACTATACAGAGAAACCGGGTCCGAAAAACAAAAAAAAAAAGAAAGAAATTTATGTTCTCCAAATCATGGTTTTATCAAGGCTTAACAGATCCACATGGCCCCTTCTAGTTTTCAATAATGGTGGGAAAATATTCAATTGAGGATCCCTTAAGCCCTGGTACCAACTGATAAGCTTCTCCTCCCTTCCTATTTATAGCTACATTAACAGTGTGCCTTCATAGTAACAGAAGACAGCTGCTGAAAGAGCCTTGGGCCTCAGGCATTGCACAATGAGTCTTTAGGCAAACACAAAAAGGGAAGAGAAGAAACAAGGACATTTGACGCAGTTCTAGCCTTTGATACAACAGATAAAGAAAGCAATAAACAAACTTAACCCTATACAGAAAGACAGAGCCAGTTTTTAAAAACTGATATAAAAGGAGGTTCACCTTTTATGTAAGAGGTAAGAATCCTGCAAAAGAACCCAGGAAGTAAGGAGAGGGGCCGTGGAAGAGGAAGATTAAGTAAGAACAAAGTAAAACTATATGTATACAGCTGTATAGGCTGCCATCAAACCCTTAACTTTGCACACTTAAGAAAAAAGCTAATCAGTAAGCTGATACAGGATGCACAATATATACAAAGAAGTTTACTAAATGGTATCCCTTAACAAAATGCATTGTAGTACAAACTGAACCATGACAACGACAACCAGAAGCTCTTAAAAACAGACTAGATAAAAGATCAAATACATTCAGAAGCTAAAAACAACTGACTTCCCAAGGGTCATATAAATTACATTGGAGACTTCAAATCTTCTCTGTTGTGGAATATTACTTTACATTGTGTGAAGATGTGTCACTGTGATTGGTTTAATAAGAAGCTAAACGGCCAACAGCTAGGCAGGAGGTATAGGTGGGCATGGGAGGGACACCAGAGGACATGGAGAGGAAATAGGGGATGCAAGATGGAAGAGAGGTAGAAAGCCATGAGGCAAAACATAGATTAATATAAATGAGTTAATTTAAGTTGTAAGAGCTAGTGGGACAAGCCTAAGCTAAGGCCAAGCTTTCATAATGAGTAAGTCAGTCTCTGTGTAGTGATTTGAGGGCTGGCAGTCCAAACAAGCCTGCTACACTTCTCATTTATCAACAGAGAAAAGTGGAGATCCCCCTCCCCCAAAAAAGATGTAAACGGCTTTACAACTTTACCTAAATATTTATGTAGCATCAGTCAAAACCAGAGGAAAAAGAAAACAAAAAAAAAAATAATAATAACCTGGCTGAAACACAGTGGGAAACTGCTTTTGAGAAATGGATAAATTCCTTTAAAGACAGAAATTATAAGCATTCATACAAGAAGGGATAAAAAGGTAGTCAAAGTGGTACAGCAAGGGCCTTCAAACTGGCCACTCCATACAGCCACCAACAAAAATGATAAAAACAGAAGTGGGTCTACTATAAAACAGTATCAGTAAAATGGTTACATCTATGTTGAAGATTTGGAAGACTGATTAAAACGTTGTGATTGTGAAAACAGAAAGTTACAAATTGAGAGACAAAATTATCCTAGGATATCTTTTTTAAACCCCTTTCAGAGTTATTAATTATCAACTCCTGTATTAGATCTAACATGGTTGTGACTATTAAGTAAAACTTTTGGGATGAACTATTTTAAATAAACTATCAGCTTCCATTAGCACTAAAGCTAAGAATAAGATAACATCCCACTTAGCTGATGTGCCTCTATCAATGTATTTGGTAAATATATTGATTTATGGCTTCCTTTTGCTCTATAACTATAGAAGTTCTATAACTATAGATCTCCTGCACCATGGAACATGCTCATGGCAACTTAAACATTCATATTTGGCTCAGAATCAACTGTCTTATTCAAACTGGATGCAAGAGCAACAAACTAGTTATACACTCCATAATGACATTTTGTCAATAAACAATTGTAGCAGGAAGGT
This sequence comes from Peromyscus leucopus, assembly GCF_004664715.2. NCBI lineage: Eukaryota > Metazoa > Chordata > Mammalia > Rodentia > Cricetidae > Peromyscus > Peromyscus leucopus. The sequence goes on from NC_051071.1 coordinate 80,404,864, forward strand.
TTCTCTGGTTCCACCCAGCCACAGTGGGACCGCATTTCTCCAGTCCCATCCAGCCCTGAGGTCCCACAGCTGCTTATAATATAATCATTCAAAGGCTTTTATTAATTACCAACTGTATGGCCTATGGCAGGCTTCTTACAAGCTAGCTCTTATAACTTAACCCATTTCTATTAATCTGTAAGTTGCCACATGGCTGTGGCATTACCAGTCTGCTGGCACCTTGCTGCTCCTTTGGCAGCAGCTGGCATCTCACTCTCCTATCCTTTCATCTCTCCATGTATCTGCTTGGATTTCCCACCTGCTTCTAAGCTGCCTTGCAATAGGCCAATGCAGCTTTATTTATTAACCAATAATAGCAACACATATTCACAGCATACAGAAAGATATCCCACAGCACTTCCCGAGACAGGAAGAAGGCAGAGGCAGAGGAGACGCCATCCTGCCATCCAAGGAGCAGCATATAATGGCACACAGGTAAAGCCACGGAACACATGACGACATACAGAATAGAAATGGGCTGAGTTTAGTTATAAGAGCTAGCTAGTAAGAAGCTTGAGCCATAGGTTTCTAATTCATATAAACTTCTGAATGATTATTTATAAGCTGCTAAGGGATAGTGGGGAAGGGTGGGACCTGGGAAAACTTACAGCTACAAACAATTTCATATGTTATATTGGTGCCCTAATATTTCAATGGAGCTGAAAATATCTTATCACTACACAATAGTACTGCCTTCCTATCACTGAAGCATGATGTATTCATTACTCATGTATTTGTAGTGACGTTGGTGTTAAACAAGCCAGTACTGCCAACTGCATAATATTATAGGATATATAACTATGTGGCGTATGTAATATTAAATGACAATAAAAACTGTTACTTGTTCATGTATTATATTATACTAGAATATATTACTCCCACACATTAAAAAATCAAGTTTATTGTAAAATACATGCCCTGTTACATCATAGCAACTTCACCATCTAATATTTATCATATTCTTGAACTGCATTAAGAGATGAGATAGGGTTCCTAACCTTACCATCTAGGCTTATATAAATTCTATGATAGTCACACAAAGATGAAGTTGCCTAAAAACCTATTTCTAAGAATATACTCCTGTCCTTAAGCAGTAAGTTACTCTATTTGAGATCTTGAATGGCTCCAGCATCCAGAGAATTCATTTAAGTGGGAAAAAAAAAAGACTTTGATTAATAAAAATGATTTTTGAAGTTTACTTCTGATCCGACGCTGCCCAAACAGCCCAGCTGGAGTTTTTTCAGCTGTATCTCATAAAGACTAGTTGTTATCTGGTCTGCAGGGTGTTTTTCTGACTGCTGTCCACAGCTGAAGGATCTCCCCCCCCACACTCCCCACATGCTCTAATAAGAGGGTAACAGAGTGCAGAAAATTATTGATGGCAAATCACTGGCAAATTTTAACTTTGTGGGAGTAGGGGAGATAGGTGGTAGTGGCAGAACCAACATTAGGCTAAACAAATGAAAATCTAGAGAATTAGAGATCCATAGGGGCCTGAAAAGCTCTGAAGGTTCCAGGCAGTTTAAAAGACCATCCACATGCACAGGGCTATATACGGGAGACTGAAAAACAGCTCAAGTTTCACCTCTGACCTTGAAACTATGCCCAGCCAGGAAACAAAGCTAACAGACTGTTGTAAAAAGTTCCAGCTTAGTAATAAAAGTGTGTTCCAAACAGAATCACAAAGCAAAGAGGGAGGATTTATCGGTTCCAGGCATTTAAAGAAAATCTCAGACCCTGAGTAAAGATTTGAGTGACCACAATACAAAATTACTTCTGAAAATTCATTAAAGCAAGAAGGAAAACTGTAAGTAACAGTAAGACATAACTATAGTACAAGGTAAAATTCTGATTTTTGAACTGTCATGTTTACTTAAAGGTCAAGTTCTAACTAAAACAAAAATCTATAAAAGATACAAAGAAAATAATGCATTATGAGCCAAGCTAAGGGAGGAAAAAACAACAGATAATGAATTAAAAAGAAAGAAAACTGTCCATCGGTTACTTGTCTGACCTTGGGTGGTTCAACTTAACAACTGTTAAGCTTTAGGACAGGTCAAAAGCAGTATCCGTTTAGAAGAAATCATATTTCAATTCTAATATTTCATCAGGCTAATAAAATGTAGTAAGCTATCTTGTGATGATAGGCAGCTGTAACAAGTTTCAGATTCCAGGTAGGCCCAAGATCATAGGGATTTTCAGTATACTGTGGTTGAGTTCAGTGTAGTAAATATACTTTGCAATTACAATGGATTTATTATGATGTAATTCCATAATAAGCAGAGAACTAGCTGCATGTGTAATGAGTTTTAAAAATTGTCTAAAGAATTTAAAAAGCCAGGCATATAATCCCTGGACTTAGAAGGCTGAGACAGGAAGATCACAAGCTCAGGGCCATCATGAGTCAAACAACGAGAAACTGTCTCAAAAACAAAAATTGAAAGATAGTTTCAAACTGATTTTTTTCAGTGCCTAAAAAAAAACTATAGAGGTGTTGGGGATTTAGCTCAGTGGTAGAGTGCTGGCCTAGCAAGCGCAAGGCCCTGGGTTCGAATCTCAGCCCCCCCCCCAAAAAAAAACTATAGAAAGAAAAATACAGAGAAATCAACAGCAAAATTCTCTAACTAGCTCAATAATAATCTTGACAGCTAGGCGCAAAGGACCAAAGGTGAAGACATATGAGATTACACAATATAAAAAAACCAAAGTAAGAAAAAGTAATGATGAAAGGCATCTCAGATAGATGCCATGAAGGATATCAACATGACAGGAGTCCCAAGAAGACAGAATAAAAAGGTTAAAGAACTAGAGGCCAAAACCATCTCAAATTTGATGAAAACCCTTAGCATACATACCCATCAAACTTATCAAATTCCAAGTAGGATGACAAAATGCAAGAGGTGTACAACTAAAACTCTAGCAAAACTGAAAAAAAATCTAACATGAAAAGAATTTTGAAAAGAGGTAGGAAAAGTAAGTAAGGTATCATGGACACATCCTCAGTTGTCTTACTAGCTGAAATGCCTACAAGAAACTTACCTTACCATACAAATTGCTTTAAAGTGGGCTTCAACTCTCCACTCCTGCACACAGCGCAGAGTGGCAATTACTAGATCCAGAGCCGTTTGAGAACTTCACCTCTCAAATCACCACCACCACTGAGCCAGCAATTTTTTCTATGAGCATTCTTTTTATCTCTTACTTTCTACTATTATTTAATCTCCACTCTTGCATAAATGACTGATGGTTTTGCCTGTGACTGCTCAATTAGGTGTTAGGACTGTTCTTGATATTACTCCACCTACTTTACTATACCATTCTTTACTACACCCTTCTGCCACATCTTACATACTTTTCACTCCTACATCTCCTCCTCCTCCTCCTCCTCCTCCTCCTCCTCCTCCTCCTCCTCTTCTTCTTCTTCTCTCTCTCTCTCTCTCTCTCTCTCTCTCTCATCCTTATTCCCTCCTCCTCTTTTCATCTTCCATGGCTTTAACAAACTCAAAAATCTGTGGACCTTAACTGTGTAACCAAGCCTCCCACTCCAGCTACTTTACCCACCTCAAATTTGTTTCCAAGTCTAATATTTAATCCTTATCCTAGCCCATCCTACTCCTCTCCAACTCCGATTTATCTAAAACAGGAGAATTCTCTATACCATCCTTAGTTGTTTATCCTCCCACAGTTACTAAGGTCAAATGGGGTACTGCTATTAACTGACTAATATGACGCCTGTACAGTGGTAATTCAAGAAGCTGTGGCTGCTCCATCAGTTAAAGTCCTACACAGAGCTTACATCAGGCACTCTGAGTGCCTGGACTGAGGAACTGAAGTCTTAACAACACGACAACTCTCCCACATCCATGACCCATATGAGTTCTGCATATACTTCAAATGAAAGAATAAAACTAATAAATAAATAAAATCAAGAAAAGTAATACCAGATGCATAAATGCAAGAAAAAACAGAAATTCTCAAAATCACTGATCCTACAGTAATGGCATCTAGTGATAATAAGTGAAATTATTATCAGAGAATTCAAAAGGATTGTTACATGTGTTCAAAGAAATCAAAGAGGAAATAAGTTACCAATTAAGAACACAAAGAAATAGTAAGACGGTGTAAGAGACAAAAGAATTCATCAGATTAAAAAAAACAAAACAAAGAAATAACAGGCTGAAATGCTGGATATTAAAAAACATACTAAGCCAAATAAATAGTTCTTGAATAGTCTCAACCAATAGCCTGGATCAAGGAGACAGAATACCTGAGTGTGAAGGAAAGCAGAACTACGTGAGGCAGGGATAAAGCTCAAACAGTAAAAGGTACCAGTGGGACAAAGACACACATAACATTCTGAAATGACCCAATCTACACATGGTAGGCACAGAAAGAAGAGAACCCAGTTCATTCTAAAGGCATGGAAATATTTTTTAAATAATCGTTAACAGAAATTTTCCCTAGGAAAAGAGAGCTTGAAGACAAAGCCAAGGAATTGGAATAATCAAACAAAGACAAGGACAAAGAACATACCAATGGGAATTCCAAGGTATATGTAACGCTCTGAAAAGATCAAATCTACAGATAATGAACATAGAAAAGAAGACTCTTAAAGGCACAGAAAACATTGTTAAAGAAATCATGATAGAAAATGTCTCAGAATTAGGAAAAGAGGTTATCAATTCAAACACAGGACACATTTAGGATACCAATCAGGAAAAGAACAACAAACCCAGAAAAGAAACTCCCTTGATCGTGTGGTAACTAAAACACTAAACATACAAAACAAAGTTTGAAAACAGTAAAAAGAGAAATCCAAGTCACACACAGGTCCATCAGAATAAAAGATTACTCAACTGAAAATTTAACTCAGGTGGCCTGGACAGATGTATCTCATTCTGAAAGACAACTGCCAATCCAGATTAATACATGTATACTAATAAAGTTATCTGTCATCATTGAGGAAAAAAATTAAACTTTATGTAATAATAATAATAATAATAATAATAATAATAATAATAATAAAGGCTAAAATTTTTGACTACTAAGCCAGCTCTACAGAAAACACTTGAAAGAATCCCTCAGACCAAAGAGAAAAATTTAAAAGGCTATAGGAAATAAATAGCACTAAAATAACAGTTAAGCAAGAAAGGAAAAGGAGTAAAATACCAAACACTACAAAATCAACAAAGTAACGGGAATACATACATACCTTTTAAGATTAATTGTGATTATTAATGGTCTCTGAAACTGCTAGAAAAAAAAGTAGGGAGTACACGTCAAGATATAGGTATAGGCAAGAACTTCCTGAATAGGACTCCAATCGCTCAGGAATAATCAACAAACCAGAGCTCATAAAATTAAAAGCATTGTACAGCAAATGAAATTGTCAATCAAGTGAAGAGAGAGCCTCAGATGAGAAAATCTTTGCCAGCTATATAGCCAACAAAGGAGTAGTAATTAGAATATACAAAGAACTCAAGTAGCTAATATTAAGAAAACAAACTAGTTTTAAAAATGGACCATGGAACCAAACAGAGTTCTTAAAGAAAAAAAAATAGAAGTGGCTGATAAACATTTTTAAAAGTGTTCAACACCACCAGACAGCAGGGAAATGTAAATTAAAACTACTTTAAGGTTCCCTCTCATCCCAGTCATAATGGCTATGATCAATAAAACAAATGGCAACAAATGCTGGCAAGAGTGTGGGGAAAGAGGAATTCTTAGTTTCAGTGGAAATGTAAACTAATGTAGCCAGTATGGAAATCAGTGAAGTGGTTTCTCAAAAGCTTCAAAAAGATCCACAATGTGCCCAAGATACACCACTTCTGAGCGTATACCCAAAGGACTCCATATACTCTTATAGAGATACACCCACACCCATAGTCATGGTTGCCCTACTCACAACAGCTAGTTAATAAATGCCCATCGGCTGATGGATAATGAAAATGGGATTTTATTCAACTGTAAAAAAAAATGAAATTATAGAATTTGCAGAGAAATGGATGGAAATGGAATACAACAGTAAGTGGGATAACCCAGGCACAGCCAGACAAATGCCATGTGTTCCTTCTCATAGATGGATCTTAGTTGTGTATTTTTAAGAGTTGTATATCTAAACTGGAATGTCTTTAGTGGTCAGGAAGCTAGAAAAGTGCTCATGAGAGGTAGAAGGGAAGAGATCTTGAGGGATGAAGGGATAGAATACATGTGATAAAGTTTAAGTGAGGATAGGGAAAGAGGACAGGGAAGGGGTGTTGAGAGGTGGATTATGCAAAATTAAGGTTGTACAGAAAGCCCTTATGGAAATCCACTACTTTGTAAGCTAATTGAAAAATATAATTCAAAAGAAAAGTTTGAACACAGGTACCCTGTTTGGGTGGACAATGCTTCTCCCAAAAGACATGGATTATTAAAATAAAATCCCAGTGCCAGGCATGGGATAAACTGGTTGGATGGGGGCGCTAGAGGCCCCAAAACAACACAATCTACTATTTGCCTTTGGTTGCCACCATAAGATGGTAAGACCCTACTGCATAACACACAAAACATTTTGTTTGCAGAACAAAGAAATCAAGCCCGAATTGGCCTGAAACAGTCTCTCTGGTGGCTGGTATGCGGAGTGCTGGAGGAGAAAAGTCATTAATGGTTATTACTCAACAGTGTATGTACCCAGAATGCTACAGTCTCTACTTATCAGGCAAAATGTGCCCGCTAGTGCAATAGAAGCATGAAGATTTTGGGGGTAATCAACTGCTTTCTGATTGGATCTGAGGTCTGCTCTACTGGAGGAAATTCATGCCAGGTTGTAAATCTTGGCCAACCAAATATTACTGCTGCTTTGTTAAGTGGACATTTTGTCAAACTGCCTTCTAAATATTTTTGTTTATGCTCGTATATTAGTGCTTTGACAGAAATGCTTTTTATGCAGTGGACAACAGTTTGTTACACAGGGACTCATAACTAGTGAAAAGGCTAAGCATACATGACTGTTGAGTGCTCAGCCTTAAACGGGACACCTGATCCCCAAGGCTCAGCAATATCACAGAACTGGGGACAGAAAGAAGGCTAACAGCTGGAAGACAGGGAGGAGTGCAGGAAAATGCTGTCATCTAAACATGACCCGGTTGTCACACTCAGGAACTCAATGTAACAGGGTTACCTACACAAGATCAAGCCAACAACACCAGTCAGCATTCCAGCAAGCAGGTTCTAATTGGACTCAGTGGATCCTCATCCCCAAAGAAAGAGACAGTACACCAATGTAGGAGGAGGACACATTGAGGATGTCGAGGGAAGGAGGGAGAGGGGAGCTGGGAGCAAATGTAATCAATTGTATACATGTATGAAAACTATCAAGGGTAAATGGTATTTTTTTTAATGGTAGTATTAGGAGGTGAGAGCTGATACTCCATGGAAATGGAACCCAGGAGCTACATTTACAATAGATTTTAAATTAAAAAAATTACAAAAGAAAACAAGATTATATAAAAGGATCAAGAATATACAACAATTGTAAAATATACATTTATCCAATACCACACTTCACTATCCCATGTTCATCAATGGACTAAACAGTCAGAGACAACAGAAACATGACAACTTAAGTATACTGTAGACCAAATGCACCTAACAGACATTTATAGAATATTTCACTCTACTGCAGAATATATATTCTGCTCATCAGCACACAGAACATTCACCAGGATAGCCTATAATACACTAAGCCAAAACCCCTTCTCAACAAACTTGCAAAATACAAAATTGCATGTTTTCTCTGACCACATGAATTTTTTTAAAGGAAGAACTACAGGGATTATATGAATATATGAAAATTAAAATGACATGTCACCCAAACCTTCTAGTTTCAAGAACTTAAGAATTTAAGCATTTCTTGAAACAAACAAAAATGGAAATACATTACCAAACTTATGTGATACAACAGTAGTATTATTAAGTACTGATATTGAAAGAGTAAAAATATTTTACATAAGCAACCTATTGTAGAACCAGAAAAAAACAGAACTTAAACTTAGTAGGTTGAAAGAAATAAAGGTGTGATTTAATAAAATAAAATTCTAAAAATAAAAAGATTCACAAAACAAATACTTTATAAATAAAATCTTATGTGGACTAAAGAAATAGATGTCAGTAAATGAAAAAGAGGTGAAAAAAGTGGTATCGTAACTGATACCACAGAAATACCAATGATCACTGGGAACTATAATCAACTACTATATGCAAACAAAAAGCCTGAATACAAAAAAACCATACATACTAAAACTGACAGCAAGAAGAAAACTGACTCAGAATGATCAGAATGAGACTAGATTCCTGTCTTTCATCAGAAACATCAATTCAAAATGGATAAAGGAATTACTATACAAAACTATGATAGTATAAGAAATACAGGGTAATTGCTTTGGGATACTAATACATGTGAAGACTTTTGGTACACAACCTCAAATACAAAAAATGGGATTACATCTTTATGAAAACAATCAATAGAGTAGAGAGGCAGCCTACAAAATAAGATTTACAAACTATTAATCTAATAAGGGATTAATATCTAGGGAGACTTGTCACTTGAGCCAAGATTTGTAGAGGAAGCATGATAACATGAATAGACACTATTTCAAAAGAAAAAGAAAAAATATTTCCAATTACAGATACAATATGCAACACAAGGCAAAATAAGACAATATATAGCCAAAAATGTTTATTTGAAAATAATAAAGTGTAAATGTGAATGATACAACTTGAGATAGAAAAAAAACTTAAAAATTGCTTAAAATGATAGGTAATATAGGCACAAATAGACTCTAAAAATATATCAGAATTACAAAAACAAGTACACTTTCTCTCCTTTTTCTCTTTTTATTCAAGATGCAAGTAGATGTTTTAAAATTTTAACTGGATGTGATAGAACACTGTTAAATAACCAACTGCAATGGACAAGGCAGGAGAATTTAAAGTTCAAGTTCAGTTAGGTTCTACTTTGTAGCACTGGTACCATTAACTGAACCATTAACTATTAGAAACCCTCAATCATAATGTTAGAGAGATGGCCCAGCTGTTAAGAGCATATACTGCTCTTGCAGAGGGCCTGGTATCCAAAATAGCCACTCACAATCACCAGTGACTCCAGATCCAGAGGATCCAGTGCCTCTTCTGGCTCTCCTGGGCACTGCACTCACAAGCACAGACTTACACACAGGCACACACAAATACACATAATTCAATTTTTAAAAATTCCTAATAATCATGCTTATAACTACAAATATATTGAGAAAGTATTTTCCAAAAGAACATACACAAGTAATGATAGTTTTACAGAAATATTCTACTGAACTTTCAAGGAACAAATTCACTTATCATACTCTAATTTATATGAAAAATACAGAATTTACTCAATGGTTTTTGTTTTTCCTTTGCTGTTGTTTTGATTTGTTGTTGTTGTTGTTGCTGCTGCTGCTGCTGCTGTTTTTAATGAAACAGAATTGACTATATATCCCTGAATGGCCTGAACTTGCTATGTAGGCCAGGTTGGCTTGGAACTCACAACTATCAGCCTGCCTCTGCCTCTCAAGTACTAGGAGATTAAAGACATAAACCACCATACCCTTAAGTAAGAATAATGAAAAGAACAAAGTTGACTTTACTCTCAAAATTACAGGAAAAAAAATCCTTAAAAAGTGTTTTTGGGAGGCAAATCCTATGCTTTTGTAGTGTACAACCATTATTTAGAACTTTATCTGCTTCTACTAGGAAGTTTCTGTAGCTGCTTATATAGGCAACTAAATAGGTCAAGGCAACCACAGTTTAACTACTATGTATCTGTTCTCCAGGCAAAGTATAACTAGCTTTATGCAGCTTGCTACAGTATTTGTTACTTGCTTAAAATATACTGAACCCTAGCCAGGATTACCCAATTACATTATGTCAGCCACTATGCATGAAAGAATAGGCAAACAAAAAATTAGCTAGTTAGTAGCATAAACTCTTCCTCCAACACACAGATTGGCCCTCCTCTTCTTAAGTGTTGGGATTAAAGGTATGTGCCACTAGGACTAGCTCTCTCATCACAGTTCTTAACAGACATTATCAAGTTAAATTCAGCAATGTATAAATCATATAGTATGTTAAAAGTTGGGTTATCACTGTAATGGAAATTTAGTTTTTTTAAAAAATGAGAAATACGGTATCGTTTTGGTAAAGGCATCTGATAAATTATGTCAAAAATTATCAAAGTAAAAATGAAACTTCTAAAACCGGGCATGGTGATACACGCCTTTAATCCCAACACTCAGAAGGCAGAGGCAGGTGGATCCTCTGTGAGTTCAAGGCCACCCTAGTCTACAGAGTGAGTTAAAGGACAGCCAGGGCTACACAAAGAAACTCTATTTTAAGAAACTAAAAAAAAATGAAACTTCTAGATTCTAAATGCTTTCACTGTTTTTCAAACAACAACAACAAAACCCACTGGGAAAAATCCCTCCCTCCTTCCACTCCCTCTCCTCATAAAGTTAAATAAATTAAAAATAAAACAATTTTTAAGTTGTTTTCTAATTTCGTGTGTGTGTGTGTGTGTGTGTGTGTGTGTGTGTGTGTGTGTGTGTGTGTGTGTGTGTTGGGGGGTGGTAATCTGTGTGAGTGCACATACACATGTGTGCAGGTGCCTGCAGGGGCCAGAAGAGGGCTTGATAACCTGAAGCTGGAGTTACAGGCAGATGGAGTCACCTAACATGAGTTCTGGGAACCAAACTCTGGTCCTCTGGAAGAGTCACTCTTAACCACTGAGGCATCTTTCTATGTCAACACTGGACTTTTAAGTGACTTACAAGAAACATCTCCAACTTACTGTCTTGGCCATGCCTATGGTTGTAGGGAGCTAAGTAGGATCTGGGAAGGCTTGGGGGAGAGAAAAACTACGATAAAATTATACTGTATGGAAAAAAAGTAAAGCCAATAAAAAAATTGGTCCTTTCTGAATTTTTCAAATAACTTATCCTCCATATACATTCCTCAGATTTCAAAATGTAATTTTCTAAAATGAGCTTGTTAGACCAGGGCAATACAAATCATTATTAGAATTTCAGTAACTATGATTTCAAAGAAGAAAAAGAAATGAAGACATCAAGGCTGCATCCCAGAGGCTGCTCACTCGCATCGTATCATCTTTTAAGTTTCACAGACTATGTTAAATGCTCTGTTCACTTTTCTTTCTTTCATTATATGTAAACTACTTCAAAATAGCTAAAAACTGACTTAGAAATTATTTTGAAAGTTATGTTCCTGTGTATATAAAGCTACCATTTGCTAAGGACATTACATTCCTTTAACTACTTAAGAAAAAAAAAGTTTTAAAAGGCAGGAAGAGCTCTAGCTTTCTTTCTTTTCTAATAGCTCCTTGCCCTTCTGTATATAATCACTTCAGCAGAAAACAAATCTAAATGAAAACTAAGCAAATCCTCAAAAAGGAGAAAAATATCGAGGACAGTTTGAACATTCCTACTGGAAACGAGAATTTAGAAACTCAGCTGGACATGATGGCACAACCTATAATCCCAGCACTTGAGAGTTTGAGATGTCAGTCCTAGCTACACAGCAAGGTATCTTAAAAATAAGAAAGAAAAAAGAAAAAAAAGGGGGGAAAGAAAGTAGACTGCTACAAAACCATACTATTACTGTCAGGCTATATGTATAGTGTGCAAATAACACGAATGAATTATATCCTCAAAATACTGTGTTACACATGTATACATACTGAAAACTGAAAAGAAGAAAAATAAACACCATTTCACTCTCAATTTACCATAGAATTAATTAAGTTTAGTAAGAGGGAAGTCTCCATAGGCAAGAACAAAGCTAAATTGTAGTTAGTTGATGAAGAATAGCTAACAACTAACAGATTAGATACCTGAAAAGATTTTTTTACTTTATTAATCCAAATTGTTATTTTTCTGTAAATGGCACAAAGTTTGATATTGTTTTTCTTTTATCTGGTCTGACAATCCTGATCTTTTGGTCAGAGAAGAGATTTTAATGAGCTTGTGTTAGTAGAAAAATGCCACTACAATAACGACCAACCAAACAGTAGTTACTTTTTTTGTTTTGCTTTGGGTGTTGCTGAAGATCAAACCCGGTCCTTGCACATGGTAGGCAAGCACTTCACCACTGAGTTATATACTCAGGCCTAGAAAACCTAGTTTTAAGATTTAACGCTTTAATAAAATATAGGAGAGTAAAATTAACAAATAATCAGAATAATCCATTCAGCTGGTAATACAGCATAAATTTTTGGGAATGTGTAACCTCACATGAAAAGAGTCATGTTAAAGTATTCAATACTAACATTTGCTATTTCAAAAATGTTGTTTGGCTCAAAGGAAGTCTGCTAGGTTTAATTTTAAATTGCTAATTTATCATTAGTGGGTTCTCTATCAATAATATCAAAATGTACAAAATAGCTGTTCTAAAAGTTCCAAACAACATAAGAATTATTCTTATTAAATAGGTGAGAAAGTATTAATTTCTTAATTCATGAATCTAAGCTTATAAAACAATAAGCATTTCATAAGTTTTCAATCAAAAGGAATAGGCTTGCCTCATCATCCTACTTCTACCTAGGTGACTGTTTTAACGTAAGATTTAGCACATAGAAAATAAAATAAAGCTGGAAGTGGTAGTTCACATCTGTAATCCCAGCATGAGGGGGTGGTGATACAGAGTGAATATGGAAATTTCAAAGCTAGCCTGGGCTAGAGTATGAAACCTTACTTACAAAAAAAGGGAGAGAGAAATGGGGAGGAGGGATGGGAAGTGGGGAGGAGAGTAGACAGGAGAAGATAAAATGTCTCAACCTCTACATTTCTAATGCCTTTAGCTAATCCTCCTCATGTTCTCCAAGTCATTCCAAAACTGACCTATACTTCAAAAAAAGATCTTTAAAGGCATTATAATACTTCAATACTAAGTATTAACATATCTTTTTTTTAAGTCACTCACCTGTTAAACCTAGAGTTTGTAGCTGGAAGAGCCGGCCAAGTTCATAAGGCAAAACCCGTAAATAATTGTCATTTAAAAGCAATTCCCTGTTTAAAAAAAATTTTTTAAAGTTTCAGTATAATATAAGATGCTTTACTAATACCTACATTTGTCATTCTTAGCTTTCTTCTAACACATCGTAAGTGATGTTTACATTCAAGGTATTCCTTCATGTTAATCCCCAAATGCTGTACACTACTATTAAAGTGCTACAATTACTAAATATTTCTATGATTTACTCATTCTATAGCACAGATTAAATTCAGGGGTATATGAACTACACATCAATCTCAGGCTAAATCAAGTTTTTTTTTCATCCACAACATCTAGTAAATGCCAATCAAAGTGACAGATGTTATTAGTATCCAAAATCTGTAAGACCTTGAACCAAGCCTAATTTATAGAAGAAAGTAATTTATTTTATTTTATTTTACTTTTTTTTGAGACAGGGTTTTCTATGTGTAGACTTGGCTATCCTGGAACTTGCTCCGTAGACCAGGCTGGTCTCACATTCAGAGATTCACCTGTCTCTGCCTCCCGAGTGCTGAGATTAAAGGTATGCACCACCACCACCACCACCACCACCACCACCACCACCACCACCACCCATCATGAAGAAAGTAAAATTTTAAGCACACTTGAGGATTAAACAATTAGTAGCCAATTGCCTATGTCAACTATTTTAACTAAGTCATGTCAAAATACTGTGAGAAAAAAATTTTAGAAACACAAAGAAAAATACAGAACAAGGCAGTATATTGCAGAAACTAATGATACTTAAACATGAAAAAGGGCAGGCCAGATGGCTCAGTCTGTAAAGACATTTGATGTCACCCCTGACAACCTAAGCTTGATCCACAAGACCCACATAACAGTAGAGAATAAACTCCCACAAAGTTGTCCTCTGACCTTCACATGTAAGCTGTTGACATGTGCGAATTTACTCACATAAACATGTTATTAAAAAAAGAAAAGCAAAATATGAAAGACAAAATGTACTCTGAAGAACAATCACTAATATAGAATATATGTACTAAAGCACAAAACAGAAAAGATAGGAACAGATCAATAAAGACAAACACAGAAGAGCAAGACACAACACAGATAGGAACTAAATTTTTAACGGATTATGAAAAAAAAATAACATCTTCATTAGTAAAGTAGAAAAAAATAAGCATTCACATAACCCAGTTATGGGGTGGTAAAAGAACAAATAAATAAAACAACAGTTATTAATTTTAAACATGTAAGAGCAACTTTTAAAAACCTATTACTATTATAGTCAGGATAGAAAAACAAAAAATAAATAATAAATACACACCTAACAACAACAGCAAAACTGTTACTCAATAGGTAAGATAAAAAATTCTTATTCTGGAAACAGTTAATAAGGTCCTAAAATGTTTTCTCCTGTAGGAAATCTCACCAATGTAGTGGCACATGCCTGCAGTCCTCAGACGTGAGAGGCTAGAGCAAAACTGCTGCAAGCTGAGGCCAGTTGGGGCACCACAGCAAGACCCTGCCTCAAAGGGAAGACTTAAAGATCCTTGAACTATAAATCCATTTTAATCAAGTTGTAATAAAAGCATATATTTATAAACAGAAGTTTGTTCCTAAAAGTTTCATTTATAAGCAAATGATATTTTCTCAAGTATTTCTGATTAGTCTTATCAGACTTGACTCTAAGAAGACTTTTGACCTCCCTCTACCTCAAATCTGTCAAAAGAAATTAGTAGCAGGAACCTACAATTCAAAGGGAAAGAAAGATTAAATGGAGGCCAATTTGCACTGGGCTTTAAGACCACTCCTACGTTCTGGTCTTCACAGACATGGAAATCCCACCATAAAAATAACATCCCGCCGGGCGGTGGTGGCACACGCCTTTAATCCCAGCACTCGGGAGGCAGAGGCAGGCGGATCTCTGTGAGTTCGAGGCCAGCCTGGGCTACCAAGTGAGTTCCAGGAAAGGCACAAAGCTACACAGAGAAACCCTGTCTCGAAAAACCAAAAAAAAAAAAAAAAAAAAAAAAAAAAATAACATCCCATAACTTTCTTATTTGGCAAATTTGTAACTTTATATAATGAATCGTGTCTTTAATGTTTCCTCACCTGAGAGACACCATGTTTCCTAGTTCTGCTGGTAAACTTCTGAGTTTATTGGATGACAGATCCAGGTAAACCAGATTATGAAGCTTGGCAATATCAGGTGGAATGCGAGCAAGGTTATTGTCATTTAGGTGCAGCGCTGTCAAGTGTGTCAATGACCAAAGTGATGTACTTAAGCTCCGCACTCTACCTAAAAGGCAAAATATGAAAGCATAAACTCTAGACCCAAGACAAAACTTGAATCCCAAGAACTGGTAAGTGCTAGGAAAGGCAGCAAATACACACAGATACCGTATCTTTGACATTTTAACTTTGTATTTGAAGCTATATGATTGCTAATGGCCTCCTTTAACTTCACTCCATTTTCAACTCACTCTTTTTCATGGAATGGAGAAATGGAAAGAGAAAGAAAGAAGAAACAGAGAGCAAGAGATAGAGATAGAGAGATAGAGAGATAGAGAGAGAGAGAGAGAGAGAGCTCTCTCAAAGCCAAATGTGAAGGATAAAAGTTGAGGTTGAATTAAACTTTGGTGATAAAATAGACATGAGCTTTTATTTTTTTTTAAAGAGTCATAACAGTCTATATCCACTCCATAAAAATTATGAGTGTAAGATGTATCTAGATCCAGGGCGTGGGTTGATCAACAAACTTAAAATAAACAAGTAATTATTATTATTTAGAACCAACCTTAGATTAGCCATCAAGAAAATCACTGTGTCCTCAAAGGAAACATCTTCCTAGGTTTCTGATGTTGTAGTTAGAGATTAACAACTGTAGCTTAAGATTTTACATTAAGTGTATATTCAAATAATATTAAGTATATTCAAAAAATTAAATATTAAATATACTTAATTAAATATTAAGTATATTCAAAAAATATGTTTCACATCAATGCCTGTGAGCAACTGGGCATAAAGCATGCACTAAATCAGAAGACCTGCTTCAGAGTTCCGATTTTGTGTCACTTATTAGCAATATAGGTCTAGGCAAATCACCGAGCCTCAGGGTTTCTAAAATGAGATGTTAACTATCTTCTGAGTTGTCAGTGTTCTGGTTTTGTGATGGAATCTCATGTAACCCCGAATGGCCTCAAACTTGCTATGTAGCTGAGGATGGACCCCAAACTTCTTGATTTTCTTGCCTCTACCTCCCAAATGATAGAATTACAAGCATGCACCCCCATACCCAGTTTATTTGGTGCTAGGAATTGATTCTAAGCCAAGGCTTTACAAATGCTAGGTAAGCACTCTACCAGCTGAGACACATCCCAGGCCTGTTTATAATTATGATAAAGCATAATTTATATAAAATTATTTTATAAATTTTATAAAAGCAAAGCAACAGTTTTTACTATTTGTTTTGCTTTTAGGTAAGTGAGTATCCATGTGTTTGTATGGGTATGTGCCCATGGCTGCAAGTGCTGCAGAGTCCTGAGATTCCCTAGGAGCTGAAGTTAGAGATGCCTGCAAGCCACCTGATGTGGGTGCTGGGAACCAAACTTATGTCCTTTATAAGAGCAGTGTGTGCTCTTAACAGCTGAGCCATCTCTTCAGACCCATATACATTTATCACTTTCCAAAAAGATTTAGATGAGAGATGGCAAGAGAATATAGAGAACACAAAATCTCAAAGGGAAAATGTTATTTTTTTATATAACTAGACTCAATGTTTATTTCTATTCAGGGTTTTTTCTACCACAAACTCTTTCCTGCTATTTATTCAAACACAAAGTGTCAACTAGGATTTTATATTCTAGTACAAAAACAAAGTATTCAATGAGGCTATGAGTAAAAGCGAAACTTGTGCTAACTTAGGATTTAACACAAAGGTCTCAATCAGGAAGGACTGACTGGTATTTTGGGTTGATACAACTAAAGGAGTACTCTGGGGTATCTACTGGGTAGAAGCCAACCTTTGGCTTCTTGTATGTACGTGGGGTTCTTATAAGTACTTTGCTATCCCCTAATGTTAGAGTCTTATATTCCATGGTATATTTATCATAATTAAGAAGCCAACACTGATACAGTCATAGTAACAAACTCAGGCTTTATTCAGAATTTACCAGTTTTTATATCTTTTTGTTCTTGAAACTCAATTCAGGCTGTTTTAATTATGTCTCTTTAACCCTCCTGTGACTTAAGGTACTTCCTTTCTGTTGCTGTTTTTCACAATCTTGGTAACTTTGAAGTGTTTCAGTTAGGTATCTTATACAATGTACTTCACTTTTAATTTGATGTTTTTCTCACTTTCAGATGGGGTTACAAGTGTTTCAAATCATATTCTACTTCAACAAATTCTAAGCATGCCCTATTCGCAGCCAGCAGGCACTGTTACACAGATGGAGTTCAGGCTTCCTTCTTTGCCAGCACTGAGATAATAGAAGGATAACAAAAATTTTAATTTGAAAAAAATTACTCTGGAAAAGTCAACACAAAATTTATTATAGACCCTAATTTTACTCAGAAATTGAGTTCTGAATATCTTTAACCATAGATGGTTACTCTTGATCAAAACAATCTCAAACGAAAGGGAAAATATCTAGAAAGATCAAAGAAACACTAAGTGCCTCAGGATTCTTACACATTTCCAATTAGTTCATTCAGCTAAAAGACAACAAACAGCCTATAAATATGGTAACACTCTTACCAATTGTTGCTATTATACTCCACATAAACGCTTCAAATTCCACTCACCCGAGATTTCTAATTCTGCCCAGTGAGATTTTTTCCCATTGGCTACCTCCTCTGCTGACATGATGGTATAAATTCTGCGAGGATCTGGAGGATCATATTTTTCCTTTGGCATCCCTATTAGTCTGTGAAAAAAATATCAATAATTATTACAGTCAGGGCCGGCAAAGATGGCTCAGGCAGTTAAAGTGCCTATTTCATAATCTTAACGAAATAAATTCAAGCCCAGAAAGCCATGGTAGAATGACGCCACCAACTTTGGAAAGCTGTCATCTGACCCCCCCCACACACACACACACACTGCTTCTTTAAAGTTATAATTATTATCATTATTTGAGGAAATTAGTCATTTGGGGGAAAGGGGAAAATCCCTGTGTGGGGGGAGAATATGAGCAAATAAAAAATTAAATTAATAATATAGTACCAAAAAAGGAAAAAAAAGTGCTAAGTTTTCTTTTTCTCTCCCTTTGCCTACCTCTTCCCTGTTTCCTGGCTGCACGTCTGGTGAACCTCCCCATCCTCTAAAGGTATAAGAATAATCTCCCTCCTCTGACAAGTAAGCTCTGATTCTCTTCAGAGATCCCACCACACTTCTCTGGTGCTGTGGCCTGAAGTCACCTCAAAGCCTCCAACATGCTGTTACTACCCCCACCCCCAGAAATCTGTCTTGGTGTACTCTAACCAAACCACCAAGCTAGTTAAATCATTTTATACTACATATTCTCACTTGAAGAAAAACACTACAATATTCTAAGCTTTTGGAGAAACTCTTTAACAGATGCCTAAGGGAAAATGCAAATAAGCAACCACACTAGACTTCAGAAAACAGTGTTGCTCCCCAATTCCTTCCCCTGTGCCAAGCTGCACTGCTTTCCTAGAAAAGCTGATCTTACAACTAGTTTCCTTAATGGAAGGTCAACTAATCTAAGAGTACTGTAACTCTAGCCTCCCATTTGAGTAACACCCAGATATCTCATACCTAAGACTAACATAACAGCACATGGCTTTCCCCTTGACCCTAGCATTGGTTTAGACAATGCTCAAGACCCCTTCTGTTTGTCGAAGGAGCAGGATCCTCTTTCCCGCTGATCATAAACAAAGAAGGCTATAACCCAGATAGTTCCATATAGCCATCCAACTACAAGAAAAGCTGACCTCATAAGTTGGTCTAGAAAACAGACAAAAGGACAGACAGATTTCTCAATAAATCACACATGCAGCACCCATGCCCAGTATGCTTCCCTTACCACAGCAAGCTGAGTTTTGTCTTCTGTTACTTGCCATCAAATAACATCAACACATCCTAATCAGGTAAATGCATATCTTGATTTGCCCGAGTCAATCTAAATTTATACCTGTTGTTCTGAGGTAATTGTTGCTCCTTTTTATCCTCAGAAGTCCTTAACTAGATAAATTACAGAACCATGCCAACTAAAACAAAAATCATGTGATTGTCTTCCTAATCACAGAATAATCATCAATGGTAACTAAATCAATCATAAAACCACTTCAAATGTGCTAAGTATTAAGCAGATGACAAAAAGCCCTGAAAATAACTTTATTCAAGGGGTCCAATACAAAACTTACTGCTTTGATAGCAGACAAAAGATAAAATTCACTTCAGATCAAAACTAGCAAATGAAAAAGCCACATGTGTCTAATTCAGGATCTACATGCTATCCTTATTACAAATGACATAGTAACAGTTGACTTGACTTTCATGTGTCAGTGACCTGGCACCTGCCATGGAAGAGTTCTCCCACTAAGCTGCAGTTTTCCTCAGCTCTACAGTTGTGTCTCTGCTCAGTGTTCTTTGTTCTTTCTCACATGTGCCCTTAAACCAAGAATCCAAATCTCTTGCTATTTTTAAGTTAAGAAACAGTATTCCAAATCTAAGAGTTACTTTCAGGAGATGTAAAATTTGCTGCATATTGAAAATAAAATATAGTAGTATTCCATCACATACCAAGAAATCAAAACTTGTTTAAGACCACAATCAAAATTTCCCATGTCAGTTTTCCCTCTACTTAAAGGAATAGAGGTCAAGTTTTCCACATTGGTTATTTATCCCCAGTCTCTAGATTAACTCTTCAATTCTAATCTCATCATATTATGTTACTTGGAGTTACAATGTTAAAGAAGAAAAAATCCTTCTAGTCAAGAGAACTGAATCTCTAGCCTAGGTGGAGACCTAACATTCCAGTTGGGCCAAGTCAATCACCTGGCCAAGGGACCACACCTACAAAGGCAGGATCAACTTAAGTCAGGCTGAAGTGATAGATGCCATAAACTTTCCTTTACTAAGTACTATCTATATTCTTCCTTCCCAGAATTTCAGCTCCCTACCTCTTGCAGTCACTATAAGCTACTACGAGGTCTGATCAGTCTGTCTACTTTCCTGAGGCCTGAGTTAGAAAGGTACAACTTCTCCATTTTCTTTTCTTTCTCTTTCTTTTGGGTGCAGCCCAGAAGGTAAATATGCTTTTCTGATATTTTAGATTTCCTTACTTTTTTCCTAAAGCTCCCTTCCCTGCGATATGGCTGGAATGGGTCTGACCTCCAGGGCATGGTGCTGTGGATATCACTCTATGTAAATAAAACACTGATGGCCAATGACCAGGCAGGAGGTAGGTGGGACCAGGAGAGAGGAGAATTCTGGGAAGCGGAAGGCTGGGGGAGACACTGCAGCGACCGCCAGGAGAAGAGCATGTAGAGACGCCGGTAAGCCACCAGCCACGTGGCAAGCTATAGATTTATAAAAATGGGTTAATTTAAGATAAAAGAACAGTTAGCGAGAAGCCTGCCACGGCCATACAGTTTATAAGTGATATAAGCGTCTGAGTGATTATTTTATAAGTGGATTGTGGGACTGCGGGGCTTGGGGAACCTGGAGAGAAGCTCTCAAGCAACAAATGGCGCCCAACGGCTCGAGTTTCCACCTTAAACCTGAGAATATTTAATAACCAATTCTAAACAGAGCCAAAACCAGGTTCCTGCTTCTTGTCTCATATGAGCAGCTACACGCCGCAAAACGCAGGTTTGAACACTGGCGGGTTCCTGGCGAGTGCGTTTGACCGGCAGTATGGCGGGAATGAGGGGTCTGCCAGAGGCACATTATGCTGTGTAGTAGATTTAGTCTTTACTAGTATTTTTTTTAAAAAAAGGTTTCTGGGCTACACGCTGCTTTGATAAAAGCTTAGACCCACTATTTCTGAGACTTGATGACTCCCAGAGCTGGCGGAAAACGTACCACTGCCATGTTGGGAAGCTGAAGTGGGCGGAGCCAGCAGCCACAGCGCCGTTTCAGGCTTACAATGGTGCAGTTTAAAGCAATAGGCTCAAGGCTATTATATCAAGGTAATATAAAACATAAGCCACATAAAGATGGCTACCACACAGAGAATCTGGATTATGTTCTCTTTGATATTCATAACTAAAGAAAAATATTTGATTACAAAAGCTGTTGAGTTATGCCAAAATGTATATTTTAAAGGTACCTTGACTTCAAAATTTGGATATAAGGATATGTTACTTTGGAAAAGAGGTTCTGCTTTTGTTTCCACAGAAAGCCAGAGGCTGTGGACTTGTTCCAGATTAAGATACATCAGGTTTCACCAGCCAAGACCCCCTGAAAGGTCTCCGATGACACCATGGCCCAGATGATCCAACATCCAGACCGGTTTCAAGGCAACTGGTTCACACAATACAGCCTCACGGACTACCCCATAGGTCTAAAATTTTCTTTGTATCCCCATAAGATACAGCGCCCCCCTCCAGCAGGAAGTAGTAAGAGATGCTACGCCCAAATTCCCAAATATACCAAGCTGGCTTTAGAGGTGGAATTGGCTCACTCCCCCTCTAAACCCAGACATATTGCTTTAAAAAAAAAATGGTTAAAAGATTCTTGTGTCCCAAATCAGAAGAGCCCTCTGGTGTGGGACAGAGAAAAACCAATATTTTTATTTAAAACAGGTTGATTATAAATGTGATCTCTTTCTAAAAAAGAAAAGGGGATATAATATAGATATATAGGAGGATATGGAGATGATAAGATAAAAGGGTAGATTAATGAACCTACTTTTAAAGAACAACTTGTTTAAAATGTTTTACATTGGTATAGATTTTAGTTTATGTTTAAAATGTTTTACATTGGTAAAAATTTTAGTTTATTAATACAAACTTGAAGTTAATTTTGTTATACTGTATATATATATTTCTATTCTTGTTTGAGGTATTATGTTTAACTCATTTAAAATTGTAATGGATGATTAAAAATAGATTAATAATCAGTCATCTATGATAATCATATTTGTAGCCATGTTAGTTAAGTCTTCTAGGTATACATAGATATATTTCAGATAGATAGGTAATCTTCAAACACTTCATAGACCTAGAGAATATGGCATTTAAATAACTTAGAATTCTGTTGACGTGAGACACAATTGCTCCTGGCTGCACCAATTGATCCCGAGAGAATGTTGGGCTTCTAAGACATTTCCATTTGGAAGTTTGTCTTTTGGCACAAAATGGCCTACTGGGCAAAGAACTGCCCTTGCCTTGATGGCTGACAGTACAAATGCAATGCTCTCCTTTCTGGACAAGCGGGACACAAGGAAAGCGACCACTGTACTCTGCCAAGAGAGGGTAAGATGGTCTTTCAGAAATCCTGCTTCTGAAAATGGTCTGTCAGATACTCTAGGCCTGTAGCCAATTTGAATGCACCTACAATGCTGAGAAACATTAGGTGACTGTCCAGGCTGCCAGCTGTCTTGGTCTACTCTTGCAAGATTCCCGAAGTTGCTTGCATCCGTCTACCATTTCTCAGGTACCATTATGTTCCTTCTCAGATCTTTGATGTGGTTGAAGGCTAGATAGTCGTAATTTCCTCAGTTATGATAAAAGATAAGTTAGCTATAAAACCTTAAACTCACAAATATAAGATAGATAGGACATCTTCTTTAATATTGTAACTATAATTTTTGCTCGGTAATTGTTTTGTTATATGTAATTTTACCATGTTAAAGTTAAAACCTTCCTTTTTAAAAAAAGAAGAAAGGGGAAGTGCTGTGGATATCACTCTATGTAAATAAAACACTGATGGCCAATGACCAGGCAGGAGGTAGGTGGGACAAGGAGAGAGGAGAATTCTGGGAAGCGGAAGGCTGGGGGAGACACTGCAGCGACCGCCAGGAGAAGAGCATGTAGAGACGCCGGTAAGCCACCAGCCACGTGGCAAGCTATAGATTTATAGAAATGGGTTAATTTAAGATAAAAGAACAGTTAGCGAGAAGCCTGCCACGGCCATACAGTTTATAAGTGATATAAGCGTCTGAGTGATTATTTTATAAGTGGATTGTGGGACTGCGGGGCTTGGGGAACCTGGAGAGAAGCTCTCAAGCAACAGCATGGCTTTTTTCCTTCCCTTCTCCAGGCACCTACTAAGGATTTACAGCTTGCCTACCCTAGGATGTTCTTTCTTTAAACTCCAATAAAACTGCCTTGAGCTTCCATTTAAGTTCATTCCTAAGTTCTTTTATTTATGACAACAAAAATCCAAAGGGGGCCCCTGATGTTCTCTGTATCATCTGGCAACCCAGTGAGAACCCCAAAATTCTAGTAATAATAATAATAATGAACCCTATTTTTCCATAAATGTTGCATAATTACTTATAAAACACAAAGAATATAAGCATTTTTCACAAAGAGAAAAACTTGATTTCTACCACATTTGGCTTATTTTAAATATTTCTCAAAGTTTTCAGAAAATGAAAGCTTTATTTTCTATATAATATAACACATGTGAATTCTATGGGCATTTTTCCATTCTAAGATTACATAAGTATTAAGCAAATCAAACAGACCTAGATTCAAACACGATACACAATCCTTATCTATAGTAAGGAGGAATGAAAAGCATGTTTCATTAATGTTATATCATTTTTATAAAACTTAACAGGAAAGGAATATGATCAATATTATACATTGTGTTGGTTAGATTTTTTTTACCAACTTGACAGAAGCTAGATAGGGTCATCTGAAAAGAGGACACCTCAGTTGAGAAAATACCTCTGTACTGGTTGGTTTTTGTGAACTTGCAGAAACCTAGACCATATCTGGGATGAGGAAATCTTAATTGAGGAAATTCCTTTTTAAAACTGTCTTATAGGCAAGCTTGCAGGGCGGCTGCTTCTTCTTCTTTTTGGTTTTTCGAGACAGGGTTTCTCTGTGCTTTTGCGCCTTTCCTGGAACTCACTTTGGAGACCAGGCTGGCCTCCAACTCACAGAGATCAGCCTGCCTCTGCCTCCCGAGTGCTGGGATTAAAGGCGTGTGCCACTGTTACCGCCACCACCCGGCAGGGCATTTTCTTAATTAATGACTGATGTGGAAAGGTCCAGAAAACTATGAATGGTTCTCTTAAGAGAACTCATCACTAGCAAGTTATGCACATAGAAAAGTATACCACTAAATCCACTGGCAGCATAACCTGGAAAATGGGCAAACACAATCCTATATTACCAAGTTTTTTTTCTTCAGATAATCCTAGAAATGATAGCATCTCTGTTCCTATAAACAAAGTCAACCATAAATTATATTTAGACCCAAAATGAGACAAACTACAAGAGTGCCTATAAAGGGATCACACATCATAGACAAGTCCACTAAAGAACTACATTTGGCCCAACATGTTTAAACAGAGAAGGACCAAAAACAGGAAGCAACAAAACAATTCATACAAAATCTTCCTTTTTCCTTCCAATTTCATGCTTTATCTCAGATCATATATGAAATCAGTGACTTTAGTCATACTTCACAAAATTTTGTTTAGATAAACAATTACCTATGGTAGTTGTGGTAGCACATGCCTTTAATCTCAGCACTCAGGAGGCAGAGGCAGATGGATCTCTGTACATTCAAAGCTAGTCTAGTCTGTGCTACATACAGAGTTCTAGGTCAGGCAAGGCCTTAAACAAAACAACATTCATATATAAACTAAGAAGGTTATACAGCATCTAAAAAAAAAAGGAAACAGTAATTTAAGTTACTATTTATTTCAATTTCTAGAAAACAGTATAAAAACTAAGTTGAACTAATAAACCGTTTTCATGATGCATAACCTTTTGTATCACTTTAGTTTTCTGATAAAATATGTTAAGTTAAACCTTGAATACAAAAGCCTAAGAATAATCTGTAATAACTGTCCCATATTTTTTTGACACGAACCAAATTATACAATGTCCCAGTGTTAGACGAAAACAGTAATCTAGAAAGAGGTAATAAAATTAATTATTACTATTCTGAGAACCAAAGTATAGAATGTGGAAAAGCATTAGCTAAATCTGAAGCCTCCACTAGAAACAGTGAAGTAAAACAGAAAAATTTCAATAACCAAACTGTCCAGAATAACATTGAAAAACTATAAAGGAAAAGGTTCCATATCTTATTATGAAAGGGTTCAAAGGAAAGATTCAATGTTGACTCACAATCATTCAAAACAGCATTAAACATAAAGATCAACCTTTGGAGAAGGACAGGGGCATGATTAATTTCTCACCAAAATATCTAATCTACTCATACAAACCCCTATCAAAAGGTAGTGCTTTGTACTGAACAAACAAGGTTTAAAAGGTAAAGGTAATGACTTTAAAATCGTTCCTAAAATAAATGGTTAAAAGAATAAACAACTTGAGAACTTACAAAGGCTCTTACAAAGGCTCTGAGTCAACAATGTTTCCATGCTATGGCCCAAAGCAAAAACAAAGCTGCCCACTGAAAGAGAAACCTTTATTTTATCAGAAGAAACTAAATTTATTTGTTCATTTCCTACAAACGCCCCAGAACCTTTCATTTCAATTTCTGTTTTCTTGGCAGGTAGACAATCCACAAAAGCAACAAAACACACAAAATATAATGTTCTTCCAAATTTTAGTCCTAGAGTAGAAATTCCTCCATAACAAACTCATTAAAGGTCACAAAGAAGCAAATGTCTAGTTCTGTTACTTAAAAAACACAATTTTGTTCCATTAGCTAGACAATACAAAATAGTAACAGTATACACATTTAACATACTAGGAATAACAGGTAACTATAGAGTCAAAGAATGGTATTTGTTATCAATTTTTGAAACTTAATTACACACAATCCATATCCACTATTACAACTGAGAAAAATGCTACATTTTTTTCTTAAACTTTATTTTGAAGTTAGTTTTGACAAAAAAGCATAAGAATGTAACATTTTAGAAACATTTAGATAAAAACCCATGACAGAACTGTTTCCTTTGTCCTAAAAATAAGCCAAAACAAACAAATCAATACCAGGGATATCTAACAGACTCCCAAAACTTGCAGCCTATTGCTATTGTCCTTGGTAACTCCTGGGAAGTACAAGGTTAAGTAAGTCCCTATTGTTAAAGACACCATGCACTTCAGAAACAGGGCCCAGAGACCCAGAGTTGGAAGAACCTGAATTCCTACTCCCTGTGGAGTAGCTTTCATGGTACTAGAAGGGACCATGCAAGCTTCTACCCATTTATGATGCCTATGAACCACACCAATGATCTGGTACTAAAAATCTAGCTACTCAGTGCTAGTAAAATTATGGTTACTCGAGGAGAATCGACAATCACCAATTTACTAAACTAGCATACTAATTCCTAATAATAACCTATAAACAGTTGTCCTTATACCCACAGTTATCATCAAAAAAACTTCTTCCATCCAAGACCAAGGCTGAAAACCACAACCAATCAATACACAGAGTTGTGCAGCTCAGTATCAATGAATTCATCTACAAGACATTCCCACACCTAAGGCTCAGGGAACATTGTAGATGGGGTAGAAAGACTGTAAGAGCCCGAGGATCAGGGAGTTTGCTGTAAGATTGTGTAGTAACATCAGAACCTACACGTGTTAAGTCTCACCAACAGAATTGCCCAAACATGAGCTGAACGAGAGCGATTAACAAACATGACCAACCAGACAGACCAGGAAAAGCCCACAACTCTTCAACCCTACACAAAGAACTACAAGCAACTGAGTAAGCTGGGAGCAGAAGAGACGGCCCTCGCCAGGGAAGACCACACCCATTGGTTGTCCAATGCCAGTCAGCCCTGAAAACATACATACAAGTGATGCTATGTAAGTTCAGCAGATTATGGTTAGGAATATGTATGTTTATATAAACATTACATGCATGCAATAATAAGTAATGAAAAAAGAGGCAATGAATCTGAAGGAGAATGGGGAAGGATCTACAGGAGGGTTTGGAGGGATAAAAGGGAAGGGAGAAATGTAACCAAATTACAACAAATAAACAAAAATTTAAAATCTCACTGTCTTGGAACTATGACAAATGTATACATTTTTCTATTTCTCATTTTTTTACAAAATACTGTTATTTTCCACAAAAGCAATGTAAAACATTTCAGAAATCAATGTAATATAATGAATAATGTATGAAAATATCATAAAGTAGCCACTAAGAACTAAATTTGAACTGAGTAATTTTTAATCAGGTAGATGATTAATTGTGAGTACATTACAATTATTGTTATTTATGATAAAAAATTGTCTAAATTTATATATATTCACACAGTCTTTCTCTCTCTCTCTTTTTTTTTTTTTTGTTTGTTTGTTTGTTTGTTTCTCTGTGTAGCTTTTTGGAGCCTATCCTGGAACTCACTTTGCAGACCAGGCTGGCCTCGAACTCAACAGAAATCCGCCTGCCTCTGCCTCCTGAATGCTGGGATTCAAGGCATGTGCCACCACCACCCGGCTGAAAAATGTCTTTTAAGTGACTTCATAATTACTAACCGAAGATTTGGTCTCTTTTCAATCAATACTAATCCCAAATGACTTTCCTAGTTTTGACAACTGAGGATCACACTCTCTTGAAACTCCCTCACATCTTCTGAACTGAATTTTAAGTAGGATAAAGAAAGACAGGGTTTATGAGTTAGGAGAAGAAAACATGCACTAAATGCCCAGTACATGCCTAGATAGCTTGATCTGTATGTACTCTTATGTTTCATTTCACTGAAATTATGAATTACATTAACTTTCAATTTACAAATAAGGAAATTAAGATACAGAAAAGCTATGAAACATCCAATACTCCACAGATGATGAGTAAGTAGAATTTCTTTTAAGTCCCCCAACACCGTGTACTATTCTTGCAATACCAGGTTTATACATGTAATGAAAGTATAGCATGTTCCTATTCTACCTACTTACTCCAAAAACTTACATATTATCCTTGGAAAGATAATACATCAGACAGCAAACTGATAAGAACAGATGCTATGCTTGATCTTGGCCAAAAGCCCAAGAAGCAATTAACTGGAATTTAAACATAGATTAAGTGCTGGAGATATGGCTCAGGAATAATACTTGCCTAGCTTATCATTTAATCCTTAGCATGGAGAAAACAAAATAAACCCACAACTATGAAACATAAGTTGTCTAACTATAAAACCTAAGCTCTGACTAAGTCATGCCAAGTTTAGTTCTGTACATTCCTAGAAAAAGAAGCAGAAAAAAAATTTACAGTCTTAGTGTACAGAGAACTTTTCAGCAAGGTAAAGACCATTAGAATTATTACAGATGTGCCAGGCTTGGTGACATACACCTTTAATTCTCAGGAAGCAGAGTTTTGTAATGTGGCACACAAATTTTTAATGCTATAAAAATTTGAAAGCATAAAATTTAACTAGTGGATAAAAAATTAGTGTGATGTGTTTTAATTAAAAAAACAGCATATACAATATGATTCTACTTTTTTAAATGTAAATTAAGTGTGGCTATATAAAAGCATATTGCTCAGATAATAGTTCTATATACTACACTAACAGTCTTAATTACTATGAGATAAAATAACCAGGAAATTTATCCCCTTTAGTATCATTTCAAGTTCTTTTTAAAAGAGCACATATTTAAAAAAAAAAAAAAAAAGTATGTAACTAAGACAAAATACACAAAGTTGAGAGAATAAGTATAGATTGTTAACCTGGGGTCCATGAATATCAAGGAAATCTGAATTTGTATAGGAAGAAACTATCACGGTTTTCATACAGACCTAGACAACCTACATAGTAGTGATAGGTAACTATGACTTTTGTCAAAAACAGAATTTAATGTTCATGTAACATTATAGTTATTACAAAAATCTCAGAATATTTTCACTACTTTACAATTGTGGTTGTCATCAGACTTACTGCTAGATCATCTTATACTTAAATGCACTAATAACGAAGGTTATATACTTTCATAGCACATATTTGTTTTTATTTATTTTAGTATTTCAATTAATGGTTTTGTTTGATTAGAAATTTTTAGGGGAAGAGCTAATTTTGTTTTTCTTTTTGAGACAAGGTGTTATGTATCACAGGGTATCCTTGAACTGATCCTCTTGCCTCCATCTCCAAAGTGCTGGGATTACAGGTGTGTGCCACGACATCCAACTGTACGTGATGGTAGGACAGAACCAAAGCTAAGTGATGCTAAGTTGCACTCTATCAAATGAGCTAAACTCTCAGCCCAACAAGGTTCTTTTTCAATCCAATTTATTTTCTTTCATTTACCTTTAATTATTATATAAAAGAACCACCGCCTTCTCAAGGCTATCAATGGTGTTCTGAGAACCTAGCAAAAGTTAAGAACCTATGAAGTCTACAGGCCAGGAAGTCAATACTGAATATACTCAGTATTCTCAAAATTAAGAAGGGCCTGAATTCAGGAAACAATGCAAATCATTCCAGTAGATATCGCACCAACCTATTTCTCTTAAAATTTTTATTTTTAAAGACAGGATTTCACTATGTAGTCCTGGCAGGCCTGAATGGAACTCAGTATATTGCTAAGACTGGGTTCAAACTCAGAGATCTGGAAGTTCTGCTTTTCAAGTGCTGAGATTAAAGGTTTGTGCCACGGCTAACACAAAATTCTTAATTACCTTCCCTGAACCAACTTTTTGGCATATTCTCACTTGCTCTGAGTTCTCTCCTTCATACAAAATAACCAATGTACCTTGTAAGCTTTCTTTTTTCATCTCAACATAAATCTATTGTATTACTTCTTTGAGAATTTCAAACAATGTTTTGATTATATCTATACCACTACTTTATACCTATTTCTTGACTTAACCATTTATATTTTAATTCTAAATCTTAAAAGATTTATTCTCACTTCAACTGATTCCTCGTCTACCAGAATAATATTAAAGTTTTCATTTCCTGAGAATTTCATGAGTGTGTACTTACATCATTTTACTCTCTCTCCACTCCAATTCCTCCCATGTCCAACTCCTCCATGTCCCCCAACCCCTTTCCAAATTCAACACTTATCACTTACATATGTATATATATTTATGTATATGTACACACACCCTACTAAGTCCACCATTTAGTGCTGCTCAAATGAACATGTGTTTAGGGATGAACACTCAGAATTAGATATCAGAGAACTTGTCACCGGATAAAGCTCCCTCTCCCTCTCTGGAAGCCAGAGTACTCTATAGTTCCTCATGCAGGAGTGGGATCTTTTGAGATTAACCCATCCACATTGGTATGTCAAATGGTATTGTCATTATGCAGGTCTTGTTTAGGCAATCATATTGTTGAGATTTCATGGTTCAGCTTCTCTGTCATGTCTTTGCAGCAGACAATCTGGATCTCTGGCTCTTATCTTTCTGAAACCTCTTATTTTTCCCTGAGCCTTAAGTGTAGGGGTTGTATCGCAGATGTGCCAAATGGGGTTAGGCATTCAGTCACTTATTTTTTGCATTTTGACCAACTATAGATCTCTGTAGTGGCCTCCATCTGCTGCAAAAATAAGCTTCTTTGTTGAAGGAGGAAAGGTACACCCATCAGGCTGGACTGGTGCTCAGGCTGCTCAACTCAAACTAGGCCTTCTTCAAATGTCCAGGTTAATATTCTTAAGACCCAGGCTCCATCCCTAGCACGGGTTTCAAAGAGAATGAGTAAACTTTAAACTTTTATCAACCTGCTCAAAATCACCCAATGGTTCCCAATGTCTTTAATAGTATAGGTAAATAAGAGATTTCGGAGCTATACAGTATCTACCAGTAAAAATAAGTGTGTGGTTAACTAATGAGTGCTTCTAAAATAAAGCCACACTATAACTTTTTTATTTAAATATTAGTAAGAGCCAGGCAGTGGTGGTACACACCTTTAATCCCAGCACTCGGGAGGCAGAGACAGGTGGATCTCTGTGAGTTTGAGGCCAGCCTAGTCTACAGAGCTGGCACCAGGACAGGTACCAAAACTACGCAAGAGAAACTTTGTCTCGAAAAACCAAAAATAAATAAATAAATATTAGTAAGAGGCCTCAATTTATGTATTTTAAAAATACTTGCTGCTCTGGAACTGAAATATGTGTCAATGACATAAAGACAAAACTAATAATCCTTATGTAGGCACAGATCCCACAAATAATCATGGTTTAATTTGTCCTATTAACTTCATGTTCCTATTCAAGTCATGAAAGTTAATCAGAAGTTAAACTGACTTTCCAAAACTTAACATCTGCAACTACATATTTGTTAA
Source organism: Peromyscus leucopus (assembly GCF_004664715.2). Classification (NCBI taxonomy): domain Eukaryota; kingdom Metazoa; phylum Chordata; class Mammalia; order Rodentia; family Cricetidae; genus Peromyscus; species Peromyscus leucopus. The sequence continues at coordinate 80,436,309 of NC_051071.1, forward strand.
TGTAATTTCCACTGCTTATAATGGCACTTATGGATTTAATACACATTTCCTAAGTTCTTACTATATACAAAGCATTACATGTTTCCTATTATGTTTCAAACACTTGAGCTATAAAGATGAAGTATATATCATCTGTACTCTTCAAAATGACATAGTCTAGAAGAAAAGCCAAGACATAAACCAGGTAATTATAAGATCCTGTGGTAAATTTTATCAAAGAGGAACACATACAATACTAAAGGCATACAAGGAAAATCATAAAGCAAAGCCTGGAAGTGTCAGATAAGGTTTCTCAGATTAAGTAGCACCTGAGGTGAATTATTAAAGAAGTCAGTGGGGTCATAAAGTATAAGGTACTGTAGGCACATTTAAAGCACAGACCAGACTCTAAGTTACTCACTGTGGCTAAGCTAGGGAATATGTGAGAAGAAAGAGTAATAAATAATAAAACTGGAGAGGTAAGCAAAGAAAAGATCTTGACGGGCCTTCCTTATGGTGCTATGAAATGTGTACCTTATTGTAGCAGACTAGGCAACAAATATGCTGGAAAGCACACAGGTTAGGAATTCCAACAACCTAATTGTCAACCTTCCACTTAGTATGTGGCCTTTATGAAATCTGCTCAATTTCAGTATTCTCAAATATACAATAGGGATTAATATCAATTTTACCAATACTATAATAAATATTTCATTTAAATCTAGCATAGGGATAGTAAACTGCTTACACCCTGAATTGATAGTAGTTACTAATTTTTATTTATTTATTTTTGTTTTTTGTTTGTTTTTTTGAGACAGGATTTCTCTATATAACCCTGGCTGTCCTAGAACTCGCTCTCTAGGCCAGGCTGGCCTTGAACTCAGAGATTCCTCTGCCTCTGCCTCTTGAGTGCTGAGATTAAAGGCATGTTACCACTACCACCCGGCTAATTTTTAATCTTTAAGTAATAATTAAAAAACAAAAATTCTATCTGGATATGGCTCACATCTGTAATTCAAATACTAAATAGATTGAGGCAGGAGGAGTGTCTTGAATTATAGACTACCCTGGGCTGTAAAGTGAAATCCTGCCTCAAATGGAAGAAATAAAATTACAACAACAAAAATAAGATTATGCAACGAAGATCTTACATGACCTACAAAATCAAAAGATTTACATCTTTACCAAAAGTTTACTGACTCAACCTAACACATAATGTAGAATCAGAAAATATTAACTATTATTATAACTGAAACATTTTAAGTATGAAATAGAAGGTGAGTTGAAATTTACAAAAATCTGTCTGGTGATAGTATATATAAAGGAACAAAAGGAATGTCGAAAAATGATAAAGATGTTGCTGTAATCTATTTTCTTTCCTTCTTTTCCTTTCATCATAAAGGGGGAAAAAGATTAGCACCTCTGCTTACTAATCCCTGTAAGTTAAAACCTATTATGCACTGTCTGAAACAGCACTAAATCTTACTGTCAGTTAGCATAGTCCCCTTGTTTGCTATTCCAGATTTAAATGACCTATTCATGGAAAAATTAGCACTCTAGTCAAACATATCCCACTGTAATCAGGAATGTTAAATAACTTGTATGTTTACTAATAAGAAGCTTCAATAGCTAGCATATACTGAAGTTATAGCTTTTACTGCAGATCTGTTAGATATCATTCTAAACACTATGAGAATCAAATCATTTAATCATTATTCAACTCTGAGATAAGTGCTCTTACTATCTTATTACAAATAGAGAAACTGAAACAGAGAAATTAAATGTATTTCTGACAGCTATAACATGGAAAATCCAAGACTCAAATTCTTAAGAATCCTGTCTAGGTCACAGTATTTTCAGAAATATTAGTTTAGATTACATGTGTAAAGGCTATGGGGATGAATTTTCTTAGTTCCATTCCATAGTAAAGACTTAATCCAAAAGGGAGGGAGGGAAAGAAAAGCAAGCTATTTTAACTCAGTAGTAGGACACAGATAAAGCATGCTCAGCACCCTAGGTTCAACTTCAATATTACTATACTTTAAATGTCTTAATTTCCTAGAACCCTAAGTTCAATAGCTTATAGCTATTAAAAAATTAATTAACATGTACTAATTGGCTAGGTATGGGTTTGGTTTTGTTCACCCCCTTTAAAATTATTTCCTTTAAAAACAGGGTCTTGCTATACAGCAGAAACTTGTCCTGAACTTGCCACTCTCCTGACAGTCCTCCAAGTGTTGAGATTTCAGGTATGTTACTATGCCCAGTACGGTGGTTTGAATGAGAATGGCCCCCACAAGCTAATGGAGCTGAATGCTTGTTTCCCAGTTGGTGGGCAGTTTGGGAAGGACTAGGAGGTGTGGCCTTGTTGGAGGAGGTGTGTCACTGGAAGGTGAGCTTTGAGGTTTCACACCATTCCCAGTGTTCTCTCTCTCTTACCTCCAATTCATCAGTAAGCTCTTAGCTACTGCTCTAGTGCCATGTCTGCCTGTCTGATGTCATGCTGCCTGCCATGACCATCATAGACTCATCCTTGATAAATGTAAGTAGGCCTCCAATTAAACGCTTTCTTTTTTAAGTTGCCTTGATCATGGTGTCTCTTCATAGTAATCAGATAGTAAACTAAGACACCCAGTTTTCCTGATTCAAAGTTTTCAAACCTGAAACAATTTTACAGTGTTTCAAGGTTTACTCTTATATTCGTAGCTGTAATGCCCTCTGCAAGGTCTGTATTAAAGGCTTGGTTAGCAGCTAATGGGCTCCAGGGAGGTGATTGTGTCAGTACTTCAACGTATCAGTGGACTAACCTACTAACAAACTCATAATTTGATGGCATTACTGGGATGGAAAATGGTAGAAATTAGAAATGAGCCCAAGTGGAGGAAGTGAGTCATTGAGAGCATGCCTTGTAAGGATATGTCTTGTCCCTACCCCATCCCTGCTTCCTAGATACCATAAAGTGAACAGCTTTTCTCTGCTTTGCTGTGGTCCAAAAATTATAAAGCCAGCAAACTGTGAAGTGAAACCTTTGAAATCATAAGCTAAATAAATTTTCCCTCCATTGTTTCACTTGGCTATTTTGTCATATTAACAAAGTGACTAGCAGGTTCCATTCTGTACAGAAGTCACTATTTTTCATAAATTTAAACACAGATGTTGCATTAAATATGAGCCTATAGGATGAACACTTATTTTGGAGGTTTTGTTTTGTTAACATTATGATTAGAAAGTAACAGACATATATGCACAGATCTCCATAAGCTTTGCAATGTCTCCTTTACATCTTTCATACTTCTCTTTAGAACTAGGTTTATTAACGAGTACAGAATGGGTCTTTGAACAAGGCTTTTAATTTTCAAGATGCAAAACATTAGAAATATTTACCATGAGGAAGTTAACCAAACTACTCAAAAATCTTCCTCAGAGGGTAGGAAGGCAAAGTGAGGGAAAAGGAAGAGAGAACAGGAGGAGGAGGAAAGGAAAAAGGAATAAAAAGAGAGAAAAGGAGTGGAGAGAGAAGGAAAGGGGAAAGGAAAAATGAGATCTCACCAAGTAAAGCAATATGCAGAGATATACAGCCAAGTTCTGAGGGGAAAGTAAGTAAACATGAGTCAGGGTTTCACACTGTAAGATTCCTGGGCAATGAAAGAATACACTATGATTCAATTAAAATTGAAGTTGTCTAGAGATAAAAATCTATTTCAGGTACCAGTGTTAGTGCAGCTAATAAAACAAAGATGTGGTATTTTCATTGTGAAGCATGGAACATGGGCTAATAATTACATTTTTCTTGTTTATTTGATGACTTTCTTGTTATTTCTGGATTAAGACACGTATTATTTTAACAACTTTAAAATTACAAAGCAGCTAAAGAAAAGAGAACATGGCAAGGCTCACCTAAATAATGTTCTTTTAAAGTATAAAATAGTAAAAGAAATTTAAAAAGAAAAAAAGTTATCTGAGAAATTAAACCCCAGAAACCGAAATTCAGAGTTCTGGCTCACAGATCCAATTGATTTCAAAATACAGGAAACAAATCAAACAGCCAGAACCCAGTAAACCACAATAACTACCAAATGTAACCAAATTTGTAAGTTCTCATAAGACTGCAAACCTTTAAAAAGTTGGTAAAATTCACTTGCCATTCAAGCCTTCACAACATACCAGAGTTGTGCTCCCTGTTTTCTTGTGGCTCTTCACTCCCTTTCCTACTATTTTTCCCTGAAATTTTACTTTGAAGATGGAGAGCAATTATTAAGTATTATAATTCAACTTTTAGATATAATTTTACAAGTATCTAAACTTAATACCCTAAAGCTCTTTGTAGCAAAGATAAAGTGTCATCTATCCAGGGCTATTTCTCACATTCATTATATTTAAATAATGCTCTATGACAAATTCTTGCCAATGAAATTTGGGGAAATGTCCCTTTCAGTTCTTCAGAAATGGTCTGTGAGCAACAAACAGCATCCCAAAATCCTGGGAATGGAGGAGTCACAAAAAATATGGTGCTCTAAAGTAATTACCACAGAAGACAACCATGCTAACCTGGACATGCAAACTTCTGCATGCTAAGGCACTAAAATTTTATAGTGAAGTTATTGCTATAATTGACATTAGCAGTAATGACAGAAATTCCTAAATATTTTAATCTCTTGTAATTAAAGGTATTTATAATGAATATTCTAGAAAGGCTATTTAACATTACATTTCAAAGCTGAAATAATATTCTACCTTGACTTTGTTATAATTTCTTTAGTTTAAACAAAAAGGATGAATATCCAGTGTTAAAAATAAACTATCCAAATACTTGGCTTTTTTGTTTGTTTGAAGTAGGGGCTGCCTTTTTTGTTTGAGCGGAGGGGTGGTTTGGTTTGGTCAGTCTGACAGGGTCTCAATATGAAGCCTGGACTGACCTAAACTACAGAGTTCTGCCTCTGCCTCACCAGGGCTGGGATTGTAGGCATGTGCCAGCAGGCTTTAGAGGATGAGGGGAAAGAGGAGTCCCTACTCACTGTTGGTGGGAGTGTAAACTAGTATAGCCAGTACAGAAATTACCTCAAAAAAATTAAAAATTATCACTCCTACATATACACTCAAAAGACTATATATCCTATGACAGTGATAAACATGCACATTCATATTTATTATTGATGCTATATTCATGATGGCAAGGAAATGGAATCAGCCTAGATGCCATGATTAACAAGGAAAATGGAATCAGTCTAGATGCCTATAATAAAAATGTGGTATACATACACAACGAAATTTTACTCAGCTGTAAGGAAAAACTAAATGTGCAAGAAAATGGGTAGCCTGGAAGGCATTATATTAAGCCAACTGACCCAAATGCAGAAAGACAAAACCAATGTTCTCTATTCATATGCAGATTCTAGCTTGTATATGTGTATGTATATAAGTGGGAATAAATGTGGGTAAAGCCTACAATACTACAATGGACTCCAAGAAAGAGTCAAGAGATTCTGAGGAGGGAGAGGGAGGACAAAAGAACATACATGACATGAAACCAGACGGGGTTCAGGACAGAAACAAAGGGGGTTAAAGTGTAGGGAAATCAAAACAAAAGTTTTTTGAAAGTGCCATAGTGATAATTAACACTTTGTATGTTAACTTTTTAGATAGATCAAAGTATATTTTGCCTTCTAGTAAAGCTATCCCTATAAACATACATATATGTTATATATATATATATATATATATATATATATATATATAAATTTTCACTGTTTATATATTAAAACTTCCACTGGATATTTTGAAACCTCACTGTATACATACAAAACTTAGAATATATACTAAGATCACTGTTGTTAAAACTATAATAAAATCTCACTAGGAAAACTGACATTTTTAAGAATCATTTTTATTTTTAATTATAAGTGTATATATCTATATATAGCTATATGCACATGAATGTAGTTGCCCTCTGAAGCCAGGAGAGTCAAATCCCACAGAGCTGGCACTAGAGTCAGTTATCAGCTGCCTAACATGGGTGCTGAGAGCCCAACTCTGGTCCTCTGTGAGAGTATTATGCTCTCTTAATCACCTCTCCAACTTCAAAATTGGTATTTTTAAACAGACATGAACTTAACTCTCAATGCAATTACTTCCACATTCTCACTGCTCTGTCTTCACCCCCATTCCCCAAAAAGGAAAAGGGGGGAATCCCTTAAATTAGGACCAAGTGAAATGGCTACTGCCTATAACTATAGTAGGGAGGCTGAGGCAGGAGCATGGTAAACCTGAGATAAGCCTACACCAGGCAAATTTTAAAAAAATTTTTAAAAAGCAAATAACTTTAAAAATTGTAATTCTTTTCACCTTTCCTGGTTTTACTTTATACTCCTCACCATTATGGACTTCCAAAAACATAAATTAAAATTAAATTTAAAAAAAACTTAAAATCCAATAGCACATTACTCTATACAAAACAATGAAAATAGCAAATTTTCATAAGATGGTAGGAAAGCTTTGCATCCACTCTGAGACTCCTAAAGCTTTTATTTACCAGAATCAGTCAACATGAACTATAAGAATTAAATAACACTTCTGTGACTGTACAAAAATTGTGGTTCTCTGATCCATTTGAATGTTTGATTGTATTCAAACATGTACAGAACTTAAGAATCCTCCCCCAGGGGATATGTTACAAAAATTCATAAGCAATGAAACTAAGAGACTATTCAAAAACAGTAAATACATCAAATATGGCTATTTATTTATAAACTCACATGCAAGGCTAAACTGACTACTTTTTTCCTAGAAAAAGTACATCTCATATGCTTACAAATACTTTATGTATCTCAAAGGCCTCTGAAATACTTCTTTTGCCCTTCAGTGTTGGAAACCAAACCCAGGGCCTCTCACATGCAAGCTAAGTTGTACACAAAGCTACACCTCCAGCCGTTATTTTCCTGACCCCTAACTCATAGTTAAGCAATACTGTTTTAGGCCATTAATGAGTATGTGTACCTAAAAACGCTTTTCCACACTTATAACCAGAGCAGTAGCTGGCAGTACTGAAATAGAGCATCCACTGCGTGCCAAACATGTTTCCCCTTCCTTTTCTCACAACCTTACTGAAAGGATTATCATCTGGATGCAGGTAAGAAAACAGATGTACAAATTCTAGATATTCTAAGGAGAAAGAGAATATGAGAATGAATACGGATTACATGGCCATGGTTCTAACAGGTCTGTAAAAGTCAAGTCCTCTTCCCACTGAACTGCACTCATAGGCTGTTCTTCAAGTACTGGTAATGGAACCCAGCTTTTCACCTCCCCTCTCCCCCAACCCCCACCTGCGCAGTGAACAACATGCTGTTTCTTTGTGAGACCCGGTTCAGAAAAGAGCAATCTCTGGCCACACAACACTGACCACAGCCTAAAAGCACCAAATCTGTATTGTGACTCCACCCATAGTCAAGGTCTAGCTGTGTGGGCTAAAAGTAAACAAACACAAACGTGAAGACGGTGAGGCAAATCAGCAAATAAATACACCGAAATGCCGTTTATACCCAGTTCTGAAATGCACTGAGTCGGCCGGCAGATTTACCTTTATCTCCGCTTTTTGCTTTGATTCTTCTAAAATAGCTTTCCAGGAGCACACAATGAGTTGATGATGACAGAGGCTGCTTGGTCTAGGTTTGGGAGACTTGAGGAAAACACGTTGGGTTTGTACATGATTACGCTGATGGGCAACTGAGACAGCGAGAAGCCGTAAGGCAGCATCTAACAATGCTGTAATGTGCTTCCACTGTGTACAAACAGCCCAGCTCAACCCCTCAACACAATCCTCCCAAACAGGCTAAGCTCAATAAGCTGGCTGGGTTAAGATGACAGCTCCGGGAACTTCCTCTTCCTCACTGACCACCTCAGTCCCATGTGTCCACGCCTTTCCCTCTAGGAGGCAGGACACAAGCCATTTCAAATTCACAAAACTGATCCCATCCCACCATCACCACAGGCCAAGAAGGCCAGTTTCCCTTCCTTCCTTCCTCTGCCTTTCCCTGGGTGATTTTTTCCTAGGGTTGGGGGGGGAAAAAATCTTACCAACGATAAAGTCATCTGCAACAACAACAAAAACAACAACAACAACAAAAGAACGTATTTAAAACTCAGTCTCTCCTCGCACAGGCTCCAAGGAAGGACGTCCAAGAGGGGCTGCGAACCCCACGTCGTCTTCCGAGATTTACTGTTTTGATTCACTTTCCCTGGGGTCCCCCCCCCCTCCCGCCAGCCGGGGAAAGGGCCTGCAGTTAGAACGCCAAAATCTGCCTTCGCCTCCCCTTCTTCGGGAGACGCGGAGGCGGCCCAGGCCGCCGCCCCCCGCGTGTCCCGCCCCCGACCCTCACCTGGCCAGGCCCGGGGCAGCGCCCAGGGCCCGCGCGAGCACGGCGTCCCGGGAGCGTCCGGGGAGGCCGGCGGGCGGGCGGGCGAGCCGGCGGGCGGGCGGGCGAGCGGGCGCGAAGACGGTTAGGCCGCGCTGCAGGCCGGCGCGCTTCCTGCCGCGGCCCCAACCTCGGGAACCGCGGCCCGAGCCCCCGCCGCTCGCCCGCCCGCCCGCTCGCCCGCCGCCGCCGCCGCCGCCGGGGGCCGCACTCCCTCCCGCGTCCACGACCTGGGGCCCCGCCGAGCACTTCTCACCTGCGAGGCTCCCGAGCCCCGGGCCTCCTCGAAGCGGGAGGACCACGCCGCTCAGGGGGTGTCCTCTCCCCCACCCCCCGCCCGCCCCGCGCCCCGACGCGGACCCCCGCCCCACACGCAACACGACCGGGAACCCGCGCCCCCTGAGGCGCCGCGGGCCGGCTCCCGCCGCCCGACACCGCACACGCACACACACACACGCACACACACGCACACACACACACACACACACACACGCACGCACACCCACTCGCCGCGGGGCCGCCTCCCGCCCGCCAAAGTCCCAACTCACACACACACCCACACGCGTCCGTCCCTCGCCCACCTCACTTCCCCCCCACACCCACACACACACACCCCCGGTGGGGGGCGGGGGACGCGCTTCCCCCCCCCCACGCCCGGTCCTCCCCTCCGAAGCACGGAAAACACTCTACCTCATTCTCCTCGGCGGGCCCAGGAGGAGCCACAGCAGCCATTTCCCCCGCGGCTGGGGACGGACACACGGACGGACACACACGCGCGTGCGCGCGCACACACCAGCTCTTCCCCCCCCCCCCAGAGGCTCCCCTCCAGACCTCAGACGCAAACACAAACACCCACGCCCGCTCGCCGGCTCGCCCGCCCGAACGCTCGTCCCAAGGGGGCCGCGGCGGCGGCGGCGGCGGCGGCGGGAGGCCGGGCCCCCGGAAGGCGGGCGAGCGAGCGCGCCAGGCCGGGGAGCCGACCGAGGCCCGCGCACCCCCTTCCCTCCTCCTCCTCCTCGTCCTCCTCACCTGCATTCAGCGCGCCAGGGTCCGGGCGGCGGCGGCGACGGCGGCGGCGGGGCGGCTGCTGCTGCTGCGGCTGCTGGGGCTGCGGCGGCGGGGGAGGAGGCGGCGGCGGCGGTGGCGGCGGGGCTGAGGGCAGTAAAGACATGCAGGCAGCCCGCCGGGGGGAGAGGCACCGGCCGGAGGGGACGCGGGGCGGGCGGGCCGGGCCGGGCCGCCGGAGGCACCACCGAGGCGGCGGAGGGCGGCCGGAGGGAGCGGGGAGCGACGAGACGGATCGGGAAGGAAAAGAGGGGAAAGGGGGAAGGGGGGGCGGGGAGAAGGGAACGCGGGCCGCGCCGCGCCGGGCCGCGGGACGACTCGGGACGACGGCGACCGGGGAGCGCGCAGGAGAGGGGCCCGCGGTCGCCGGAGAGACGCGGCCGCCGCCGCCGCCGCTGCTGCTGCTGCGAGAGGCTCCCGCGGCCTTGGCCTTGGCCTTCCTGCCGCCGCCGCTGCCGCCGCCGCCGCCGGGGTTTGCTGCCGAGCCGGGTTGCTTGCCGAGGCCGGGGGCCGAGCCGCGAGAGAGAGAGGAAGAGAGAGAAGAGAGAGAGACGCGAGCTGTCGGTGCCTTGGCTCTAATTCGCACACGTTCACACCCCCGACGGCCGGGGTTGTGGGGACGGGGCGGGGGGCCGGGAGGAGAGGAGTCCGGGCGCTATCGCTTTAGAGATTAATAACAAGGTGCCGAGAGTGCGAGCCCGAGGCGAGTTGATTGACGTGGAGGGGCTGGCGGGAGTCAGTCACTCCCCAGCGCCGAGGGGTGGGGCCAGGCGAGGGGCGGGGCTCCGGCGCCGCGCCGCGCCGCGGGAGGTGCGCGTGCGCGCCGGGCGGCCAAGCCCGCGGCTGGCTGGCTGGCTGGTTTCCTTCCTCGCCCTCGGTGGTGTTTTGGAAAAAAAAAAAAAAAAAGAAAAAAAATATTCTCCTTTATTAGATCGAGCCGAGAAGATGGGTACGATGATCAAAACCTACGCGCTTACGGGTGTTGGGGGGAAGACACGCGCGGGCCCTTGCGTGGGCTCTGCACGGCTCCCCCCCCCCCCCCGATGCTGGCCCCGCGCAGGCCCGCAGCAGAGCCCAGGGCATGCTAGCTGGTTAAGGAGACGTCAGGTGAGGTGGAGTGACCCAAGGAAATGTTTGCTGGCATCCTCAGTGGGTTTCTTTTTCTTTTTTCTTTTTTTTCTTTTTTAACGAGTAGCATGTGTAAGTTGAGTGGCGGGAGGTGAGTTTAAAACCCTCCGACGCTCTGCGATAACCCCGTCCTATTTTTAAAGCCTCCCTTCTCGCGATAAAAATTGTATTTGGCAGTTTGCAGCAGTTACAGAATGAAAACATTTAAGTGTAAACTAGAAATATTATTGGTTACCGCGTGAATGGAGCTTGCTATTTTAAGTTCGGAGGGGTTTATTTTGCCACTTGAAGGTTTTTTTTTTTTCCACCAACAGACCGAGAAGCAAATGAATTGCGTTTGCTCTTCGAGGCAGGATGCTGCCTTGGGTTTGCATTTTCAGCCCTCTCTCGGTGCGTGGCTCTGTGTTGGGTATTTACCGATGTTGGCCCAGAGTCGATTACACCGTTCAACATATTTTATTCTCAGAAATATGTTGTCTTTAGCCCACTTAAAGGCACCGTATGTGGTTGCAGTTTTTATCTCGGGCCCTGTTACTGAATGTGAAAGCCTTTATCTCTTGCGAGGGGAGAAAAGGGATGTGATTAAAATGCAAATCATTTATGAAGAACTGAACTGCAATTTCATCTTTTCACCAGGAAGTGTGAATGAGTGAAAAAGCCCCTCTCGGCCAAAAAGATCTGTTTTTGTACACGCTACCTGTTTTTCCCTCCTGGTTCAGTTTCTATTTCCCTTGCTAGCAACAACCGCCCCCCCCCACACACACACACACCACACTCTGTAAAAGAGGTTAAATGGCCGTAATTCTGGAAGAAGTCTATTCAATCCCAACTATTTTAGTTGAGGCTGACAAAAATACTGACAATCTTTAGTCATCTTTAGCTTTGTAAACAGCAAAGCCAAGCAAGTCCCCTCGGAGGCCAGGACAGTGAACCTGTCTTCACTGCACCTTATTTCCCATCAGATTTCTTGACACATACCCCCCAAAATAGAAAGCAGATGTTGAAAAGGATAAATAAATACTTCAAAATTCAAGTCAGAGAAATGTGATACTTACATGTCTCACAGGTCTTCCAATACCTCTAGGTAAATTTCTAGCTCAGTCACAATAAGCAAACATGCATGTGTTCCGTTCTCATAGCACCAGAGAGACAGTCAAACATGTACAGTCCCTATGCCCGTGCACTTCACAGTCCTTGCAGGGGAAGCCGACACATAAACAGGAAGTTCTCAGAGAATGAGCCAAAAATGAAAGGTGACACAAATTAGCTGAACAATGCCTAGAAGGACAGATTGAAAGCACTGACATTTTCACCTCGGCCATCTGATGCTCCCCACCACCATCAGCTGCCTCGCAGTGGAAATGGTACAGGGAGGAGAGAGAGAGCCACTGTGGATATTTGAGAAGCACTAATAAAGGATGTTTGCTTGTCTTGAGGCTCATATTTATGTAGGTAAATGTTCATTGTTGGTGTCTGAGTTTGAAGTAGTGAATTTTATCTCAGTCACTAGGGACAAGATAATTATAACATTTAGAATTTAGAATGTAAATTTTTATGATGCTCCATTGGAGGTGGGGGCTGGAGAGATGGCTCAATGATTAAGAGTACTGAGTGCTCTTGCAAAGGACCTGTTTGATACCTGCGCCTACATGGAGGCTCACAACCATCTATAACTGGATCTGATGCCCTCTTCAGATTTCCTTGGGCACCAGACACACTGACATCCATTTGGGCAAAACATTCATATACGTGAAAGTCAATACATAATTTTTAAAAGCTCAGTTGAATCTAGGTTGTATTCAAATAATCTCTACTTACCATATTTTCTGTATGGTAGCATGTATATTGACTCTGCAAACAAAAGTAAAGGACTAATTTGCACACACACCCAGCCCTTGGCATGTTGGGAACTATACCAGGGATTCAATTTACAAGGCCTCCAGCATCTTTATCAAGTGCCGTATTACTGAGTACTCCTGAGCTACATCCCTGGCTCTGGACAGTTTCAGGCTGTTTGGTTAGTACAGTTTTGAGAGTTTGTTGCTTTGTTTGAGAGACAATCTCACTATACTGCCCAGGCTATCCTTCAACTATCCTGGCCCCCTGAGTGCTAGGATTACAGGCTTCTACCACCACACTGGTTTCCCTGACTATTTTTAAAAGTCAGTTTTATAGAACAGAGATGGCGGTGCTTGCTTATAAACCCAGAACTCAGGAGGCAGAGGCAGGAGGATTACTGCAAGTTCAAGGCAAAGGGCAACCTGGCCAAAGTTGTTGGCCTGCCACGACTACAGAGTGAGATCCTGTCTCAACAAAAGAAAACTTGCTGTGGATGTTTTTCATGTTTGTCAGATTTTTGCCTTTTTAAAAAATTATAAATTAGAATAAAATAAAATAGAATCTCTGCCTTGGCTATTGGGAATGGCGCTGTAATACACATGAGAATACAGATCTATCTATGACATATTCTGTTTGTTGGTGGTATCTCATTTTTAATTTGTATTTCCTTGATGGCTACTCATCTTTATAGTGATGGATATACTAATTTTCTAGAATTTATCATTACACAATGTACATATTTAAAGAAACATTCTGCAAATAAGCACCATTATGTGTCGATGAGAATTAAAAGTTGGCCTTTTAAAGAGGAGATTTGGAGTTGGAGACATGGCTCAATCATGTAGAGCCCTGTCTGTGGACTTGTCCCTACCATCCCATCAGGCCTCTCCCAACTGCCTGGAAAACACTCAGGCTCCAGGAGATCCAACACCCTCTCCTGGCTTCCAAGGATACCTGTGTGCAACACACACACACACACACACACACACACACACACACACACACACACACTTAAATCTTAAAAACAGAAAAAAAAAGGTAAAGGGGTAGTTTATCCAAATGAAGTTTCTTAGTTAGGTCTTTTAGGCCAAATTGCCCTAATAGAAATTTTTTTTATATGATTGCAGAATTGGTTCATTCTTTCTCTGTGAAAAAAGTACTTGTTCTAGCCTGTCGGTAGTGGCACAGCACACCTTTAATCCTAGCACTCGGGAGGCAGAGGCAGGCAGATCTCTGTGAGTTTGAGGCTAGCCTGGTCTACAAAGTGAGTTCCAGCCACATTACACAGAGAAACCCTGTCTCAAAAAAACCCAAAAAAAAAAAAAAAAAAGTACTTGTTCTGTAATTTGTTTCAAATTGACATCTGAAACATCTTATCTGAATAAATTTTTCTGTCCATGTTTTTATTGGCATCCTATTGCTGTCAAATTCTGTTCAGCAACTTACTTAAAAGCAAGATTTCAGGTTTTATTCTTTAAACAAAATTACTACTATTTGATTATATTGATTTCAGTACTTATATTTATAGCAACAAGTTTGTAACCTTTAAGAAAAGTCACACTTAGATTTATTTGATTAAGGTATAATTAGTAAAATAGGGCTGGAGAGATGACTTGGAGGCTGAGTGCTTGACCCTTTTCGAGAGGACCTGAATTCTGTTCCCAACATCTATGTTGGGCTTCTAACTCTAGCTCCAGGGGATCCAAGGGCCTTTTCTGGCCTCCAAGGGCACCTGCACACATACATGGTAAACATACACAGAGATAAACACACATAAGTGAATAAAAATATATCTTAAAAATGTTAGTAAGATAAATGCATTTTTACTCCATTTTATGAATATAAAGTAACTTTAACTTGGTCTGGAATGTAGTTCACGGGCATAGCAAATAACTTAACTCTGGAACTGATTCTGTGCTTGATGACAGTTCAGTCAGTAAAGTTCTTGCCTTTGGTCCTCCAGAACCTACCAAAACAAAACCAGAAATGCTGGGCATGGCAACACAGAGCAGGAGACAGAGGGGACTGGAAGGCAGGCAGGTCCCTGGGACTCACTGGCAAGCAGTCTAGCATGTAAGATACTCTGATTCAAAAGTATAAACACAAACCAAGCAGAAAAGAAGAAAACACCATGGTTAGAACTTCAGGAACAACAGCTGAAGTTGTCTTCTGGCCTACACACACACACACACACACACACACACACACACACACACACACACACACACACGCAAGTGCTTGTTCCCACTCATATATGAACATGCCGTATAAATGCACACAATACACACTAAGATAATCTTTTTTTTTTTTTTTAACTTCCCAGACCTCCTCACAGGGCCTCCAAACTACATTTCTCTGAAGTGAGATAGTCTGTATTTCACTGACCTGTGTTGTCTGTGCGCTTGGTGTTTATGCCTCTCTCTCTCTCTCTCTCTCTCTCTCTCTCTCTCTCTCTCTCTCTCTCTCTCTCTCTCTCTCTGTTTTGTATGTTTCTTTCTTGTTGTTTTTATTTGGGGGTTGATGTGTGTCCGTGTCTGTGTCCGTGTCCGTGTCCGTGTGTGTGTGTGTGTGTGTGTGTGTGTGTGTGTCTCTGTGTGTGTGTGTCAGTGTGTGTGTGTGTGCATTTCCGGCACATACTGATGTGCACACATCTGGTGCACGTGCATATGGGCCTTTGTAGGCCCAGGGGCAACCTCAACCTCAGGTGTCATTTCTCAATAGCTCTGTACCTAATTTGTTTGTTTGCCGATCTTGGGGGGCTTGGGTTCCAGGGATTTTTTGGTTAGTGGTTGGTTGGTTGGGTTGTTTTTTTGAACCTGGAGCTTACCAAGTAGGCTAAGCTAACCGACTAGCAAGCCCTAGAGATACACCTATCTACCTTCCCTGGTACTGGGATTGCAAAATTACAAGGCCACACCTGACTTTTCTTTCTGTTATTGAAAAGGTTTTTTTTTTTTTTTTCATGCAACATACCTTGATTATGGTTTTCCCTTCCTCCACTCCCCACAGTTCCTCCCCTATTCGTGACATTTTTAATGTGGGTTCTGAAGGGTTGTTGCTTGGAATTAGAATTTAGTATAGCCCAGGTTGGCCTTGAACTTGCTATGCAGTGAGGATAACCTTGGACTTCTAATCGTCCTGCTTCCAAGTGCTTTGATTAGGGACTGGGCCCCCATGTCCGGTTTCATGTGATGATGAGGATCAAATTGAGGACTCTGTGTGTGCTAAGCAAACACTCTACCAACTGAGCTGTACCCCAAGCCCGGAAGGTTTGTCGTTGTTGTGTGTTTGTTTGCTTTTGAGCCAAGATCTCCCATTAGAGGGCATGATGGCCTACAGTATAGCCAAGCTAGCTTGGAAGTTGGGGCAATTCTCCTGCCTCATCCTCCCAAGGGCTCAGATTACAAGCATGCACCACCATGATGAACTGTTTTTATTTTTCTTGAAGGTGTTGACCGCCAGTGATGTGTACATCCAAGCGTGGTGACTTCCCCACAGGTTCTGTCTTCTCCTGGCCCATCAGCTCTTTCCATTGACCTTCCTTCCCCTTGTCCTGTTCTCCAGATTGGCTGTGGATATCACCGGGGAGTATACTACTGCTTTGGTGTATTAGTTACTTTTCTTGTTGCTATGACGAAATACCTGACAGGCATCATCTTAATCTCAAGGCCTTCCCCCAGTGATCCACGTCCTCCAGTGAAGCTCCACCTTCTAAAGGTTCCCTAACCTTCTCAAACAGCACCACCACCAG
Organism: Peromyscus leucopus; assembly: GCF_004664715.2. NCBI lineage: Eukaryota > Metazoa > Chordata > Mammalia > Rodentia > Cricetidae > Peromyscus > Peromyscus leucopus. Next base: position 80,452,482 of record NC_051071.1, read on the forward strand.
CAGAGCACCAAGTGTTCAAATGCACAAGGCAAAGGGCCACTTCACATTCAAACTACAACTCTTAATAGATGACTATGTTTCACCATGGTTAATATTGTAGTATATATGTCGTTCACCATAAAATGGTAAGCAAAGTTCTTCTTAATGTCCTCCTTATCTATTTTCTTTACAAACTGTCTATTTCAGGTCCTTGATTATGGAGTGTTTAGATTCTGCACCCTGATCCTGTCAATATCATCAACACTCTTCCTAGTACCTCCCTATATTCCACAGATTTTCTAGCCAGGCCATCATTACTACCAAAATAAATATTTCATGCCTCAGTGCATATGGGAGATGGCTGGCATACTATCCAATCAAAAAAATCAGCTATTTTAATACTGTACACTACAGATGTTATTGGATTTTCAAAGCTATGCTTCAGAAGCTACCTATAGTACACAGGGAAAGCAAGGAGATAAGACTTAAACTAGCCTGCTAGGCCTGGTGGTGCATGCCTTTAATCCCAGCACTCAGAGAGAGACATTGGATCTCTGTGAGCAGTCAGGGCTGCCTGGTTAGACCCTGTCTAAAATAAACAATCAACAACTGGTAAATTAGAAAGCTTCTCACATGTGTCTTCTATATTGATATTTGTCTGCCCAGTACTTTCCTTTCTCTCCAGGGCTCCTTTTCTTTGGGGGAAATATTTCTGCCTTTAAAGCAGGTTGTTACAGAAGTGAGTAGTGCTCAAGCATTCCTTCCCCTGTGAAGCTTTATCTACAAGCCCACCAAAGCTCTCAGCACATCATGCCCAGCTCTCCTATTGAAAGTATGCCTGAGTTAACCAATATATTCCCTTTTATATAGTATCCTACTTGAGTTGACTTCTGAGAACAAAACGGGTGGACATTTTTTTTTTTTTTTGTCTAGCCACATTGTTTCAGAGAAGACTAACTGCTAAATACAGTTGGACATCACCAAAGAGAAGTACAAAAAGCAGTACCATTGTCTTCACCATCATGGGTTGAACCGCAGTCTGTAAACAAAGCAGCCATTCCCTTTATGAAGATAAATTAAGAACGATTCTCTCTGTATATGATCTATCGAAGCAGAGTTCCCAGTTGCCTCTTGGCCAGTTGTCTCTATGTAGTATGTAGAGTGAACAGCCATGGGACAGTATCCTCTAATTACTTGTGTATGTACAACTCTAGCTTACATCCTATATAGTGAGCTCTGTCATTAGCAAATAATAAAATATGATATTGCTTATCCATGAATGTTGGGTACAAATTCTCAAATATTTGATTAATGGTAGTCCTTCTCAAGTCATACCATCAGCATTTTTGTTTGTTTCTTATTTTTCAAGACAAGTTCTCACTATGTAGCTTAGACTGGAATGGAACTCACTGTATAGCTCAGCCCAGACTAGCTTTAAGCTCATGATCCTCGGCCTCTGTCTTCTGACTACTTTTTACAGATGTGGTACCACATCTAGCCCATGTCATCTTAATTTCCTAGGAATTACCTGCTAGTAAAACAAATCAGAAATAACAGTTCTTTTCTCTCACATTAAAGGAGTCTGCTACTGGCCAGTTCAGGGACCATTATGGCCAACAGGACCATGTTATCTTTAAATGGTGACTTCCTTTCCTGTTTGATAGTCCAGTGCCTCTCTCAGGGCCCACCCCACATAATTGTACAATTTACTGAAATGCTGCTGATCAGGATGTGAGTAGGGGATGCATATTCTAAAGGACTGCTTGTAGTCAGAGGAGGAGCTTCTAACTCATCTACAAGGATAGGAGTGCCTTCTGCTCAAAGACAGGAAAAGATGTGGATGTTGGAATTCTAACTATCTCATTTATTTTCTTGACAATGCAAATTTTATCTTCACCTGTAAGCACTTTCCTGGAAGGTCTGCCTAAAATACTTACTTGGATTTTATTAGCCATAAACTTAATGAAAAGTCATTAACTAGCTGAAAAAGAAGCTGAGAAACTACTTCTGTTAAACACATTGCTACCAGAAGTGAAACACTGGGCAGCATAGACAGGATCCATCTCTGCAACATTGAATGGCTCGGGGGTCCAGAGAAATAAGTGAAGACAGTGGATTTAATTTTTTTAAAACTTTTAATGCTGGCAAAGCAAGCATGCCATGGTGCTTATCTAAATTAAAGTGAGGCATTTTCAGCCAAACTTTCTTGGTCTATTTTTAGAAGCTCATAATTAATTACTCCCTTTTTTCCTTTGTTTCTTTATCTCTCCGAAAGGTCAGTAGAGCTTGTTTTTTGTGTCCTCAAGAACATCTATATTTAAATTCTGAGATGTCAAATAGAAGGATTCCCTTACTTTGTAAATTTTTAAAAGAAAAACTTTCTTCTAAAGGGTAAGGTCCTTTTCTTGTCCCAAATACCATTGAACTTTTAGGAGTATGTGCATATTATGCTTGTAACTATTTCTAAGCCAGTAAATTGTAGGGGGTTCCCCACTGCCTTTCCAGGATGGTTATAACCTGGACCCCAACACTGGCAAATTTAGCACCTTTCTCCGCCACTCTCCCTGGTTTATATCCAAACTTGTTTCACATACTCCGACTTTCCCAATCTGGTTATCTGGTTGACTGGCTTCCACTATTTGGCCTTCCATTTCCACACTCTCAAATGAGCTGTCCTTCCAAGCACCTGCACCAGTATTCCCTACAGCCTTCCTTGATGCTCTCACAATGGGTCATATCCTCCTTCCCCTTTGAACACCCACAGCTTGTTGAGGAGAGGTCCTCTGCCGTGTGAACTAAGCCCGACTGGAACCCAGTGACTTTAGAAAAGCATGTTTGACTCCAGATTGTTGGCTCTGCCCCTTATCGTACAATCTTGGGGAAACTGCTTCACTTCATCTGAAACATCAAATATCCAATTTCAGGGCAACAGCATTTCCCATTCTGTGAAGAGAACTCTCAAGTAGCTACACCACTGTGCGGAGGCCCAGGTGGGGAATGAAGGAGACTGGGCTGGCTGATTGATCACGTCGTGTGTAAGGAGCTGGAGTGGTATAAACAAAGTTTGTCGATAGACAGCTGCAGGAAGGAGAGACAATGGCAGCCCTTATCAACATGATGAGAGGTGCTTCCTTCAGATACAAAAGTGATCTCTGGAGCTCCGTTTCCCAACCATTCTCCAGTCCCGGATCCCACAGCGCGTCTTGTTAATATGGCTCTTATGTTTTACTTTGTTTGACACTCCCTTTTTTAAATAACCTTGACTTATTGAAGGAACCAGATGTTCCAATTGAAGAAACAATCATTCCAAACAACGTCAAACTTCTGGTTTGTTTGATTACTTGGACAAATATATTAGCATTTGCTTTGATCCATTATCTCCTCTGTTTTCTGGAATCTATGTTATAGCTAAGGATTTATTGGATTAAAATTAAATATTTTTTGTTACAATACATCATAGATGTGCTCTGTACTTCATTTTACCTACTTAAATAATACAAAAATCTGTATTGTCTAAATACAGTAAATGAATATGAATCCTGGATAGAGTGATTATGTTCCACTCCCACCCCAGAATTCAACCTCAGTGACCTGTGAATGGAGGGGCTTAATACATGGGTAAAGTATAGAATTCAGTATTGGTTTTCCTCCCAGGTACTTTATGTGTTATAAAAGAAGCCTTGACCTGGGGTGACAACTTAATGGTAGAACATATGCTTGACATGGTCACGGCCCTGGGTTCGATCCCTGCACCAACAAGGAAGGAAATGAGGGAGGACAGCGGAAGGAAACGAGTGCTAACACACCTGTGTCCAATGAATTAGGAGAACTTCCAACAGCTGACCTTTAAAGTGACCGCAATCAAAGGAACTCTGCTCTCTCTGTGTAGGGTAATCTTGTTACTGTCTTCTTTCAGAACTGTGTTCCACTTTTCTTTAGATTGTCTATATTGCTAGCCCATTCCCCCAGAAGACCCAGGAAAGAGTATTTCTAATATCACACATTTTCCGACTTCTTCCTGTTAGTTTTCCATATATAATAACTTGCTGTCCCAGATCTAAATATTTGAACTGAATGAACAACCACATGCTTTTTCTCATGTTGGTGCAATGTAGCTAGTTTTTGCTACGAAGAGGGAGCCTGTATTTTACTTTAGTTCTTAGATGACTCATGCTAATCACACATTCTAATTTATCTTCTCTGGTTAACCGTCTCAGTTCCTTCTTTTTGTCAACATGAAGTTACAAGTTAGAATCCCTTCATGCGAGGTGACTTGGGAGAATCACCACACAAAGCCTTTCCCCTTTGCATGTTATAATGCCTGAAAATGCACCGTGGGAACTTTTTGAAGATCAAAAACAAGTTCTGAAATACCCCACTTTCCTTAGTCAGCTACCACAACTGCTAACCATCATTTTCCCAGAGGTTCTCAGTGAGGAGAGAGAGGGGAGATCATGCATGAAAATAGAAACAGGACGTGCTTTCCACTGCATTTTTTTATTCTCAGAAACTTCCTCGGTTCAATAAGAAAATTGGTTTTGTTTTGGTTGTTTCTTCCTTTGTCTGTTATCTGGGACCTTAGCTTAGTGACATGGCGCTTGCCCAAAATGCACGAGGCCCTGGGTTGGATCCTAAGAACTGCACCAGAAAAGGAGTTTTAATTAAGTCTTACGAAAACATGTTTAGTTTTGTTTATCCCGGTGTTTTCCCAAATTCGTTGTCATGACTAATCACCGCCTTCTAGACTGGATTTGGATTCACCTGGGTAACACACAGGTAGGGGTGTCTGTGAGGGAAGATTAACCGCGGGAAGACCCACCGTGAATATGGTGAGCACTCTCCATAGGCTGGGATCCTGGACACAGTCAAGTGGGAAGGAGGAGGAGGAAGAGGAAGCCAGTCAAACACCTTCGTTCCTTTTCTCTACTTCAGTGGCTTGCTCAGCCATGAGCTTCTGCCGTCTTGTCCCCTCCAAGTGCTCTCAAACTGTGAGCCAGAATATCCTTCCTTAACCTGCTTCTTCTGGCTAGGAACTTGACAGCAGCAACTAGAGATGTAATTAGTGTGTGTGCTGACCAGAGATACCTAGGAGCACCTGTGTGCCCTACTAGGCTGCTGTTTGTTGGCACCTGTATGGGAAACACAATGTAAACCTATACTAAGCAATGGCTTTGTTTGTTTGTTTGTTTTTTCTTGTTTGCTTAGAATGGTCATATGTTTATTTGTAGATTTTTTTTCTTCTATTGAAAATAGGTTTTTTTTTTTCATACAATATATTCTGATTATGGTTTCCACTCCCCCCACTCCTCCCAGTTTCCTCCCCACCTCCCCACCCATCTGGTAGCCCTGTAAGTAAGAAGTCACACGTTACTGTAATTGTTTGAGTCAGGAAGGTCACCTCCAAGCTCATGTTTTGAGCAATGGGGCCCCAGCGTGAAGTCCAGAACAATGCCGAAGGCTACGGAGTGGGGCGTTGGGAGGTGAAACCTAGCAGGTAGAAGTGGGCCACTAGGGTGGACCTTTTGAAGGTGATACCTGCTCAGATCTAGGATCACTACTTCCTGGTCTACTGTGATGTGACCCCATGCCTCACCTCCATGACCTGAGCTGCTTTCAGCACGCCTTTCCCACTGTGAATGGCCTGAAATCCTGAAGCACACGCCAGAATCACCTTTGTCTCCCTTGTGTATGCGGTCAAGGTAACAGTGATTCAAAGGTGACTAGTGTATAGTGTAAACATCTGGTTTTTCACGTTGAGTTCTGAGGGACTGCTGGCAGCTAATGGTTGCCGGATGGGGGAATGTCATCTTCTTCTGTCCTGTAGCCGCTGAATAGATAAATTATCCACGCATTGGTAAATGACCCCACTGTGCTCATGCAAGCAGCTCTAAACTCTGTGGACCTCTCCTTCCCTCTCCTTCCCTCCCTCCCCCCCCCCCTCTCTCTCTCTCTCTCACACACACACACACACACACACACACACACACACGTATGTGCATACGCACACATGCATGAAAGTAGGAGGGGCTTGGGAAGAAGAGGGATTTCAGTGGGCGAGAGGCAGGAGAGGGTAATGGCAGGTGAAAATTACTAAAATTCATTACATACACATGAAACTCATAATTAAAAACAGAAAGAAATGGCTGGGGTGGGAAAAAATTGTCTGGCTAGGATTAGAACTCAAATTTCATTTCTCATCTGATTCCTGGAAATGCAAACAATTCACTGCTATAATTCTCTGCTTGAAGTGGAAAACATGAATTAAAATGACTGTAGGAGTATAGAGAAGAGGCCTCTTTAGTGGAGTTACTGACTCTCCTTCTCTTAATAATCTGTAAGGTATTACAAAAGGAGTGTAGATTCTTTTGGTGTGTGTCTGTTTGTACATCTGTGTGTGTGTGGATGTTTGAGAATCGACCGTAGCTAATACTGTGAAATTTACTTTTTCCACCCAGTGTTATAGTGTTAATGTAATGTAATGCCATCAAGTATAATGCTCAATCCCTTCAGATCCAACATTCTCATTTAATAGCAAAGGTTTTGTAATCTTTCTTTATTATCCTGACCTGTTCTGACCTGGTATGCATAAATAATTTCTTTTAAAATAATATAATGTCTTAGTTATAAGCTATATGATAATTAAAAGCAAAGTAATTTATCATTAAATACTATGATGAAATGCTCAGACTTGACTACAATGGATGCGAAAATAAAGACGTTAGAAACTTGTATCTACATGTAGCTTTAATGTGAATCCCATGACTATAACAGCAAACCGGCTGGTATATAGGTGTGGTAGGTCATAAAAGTGACATGATATTTCTAAAATGGTGAATTACTCTTGGTAAAATTCCAGGCAAAACAATTATATTCTTTCTTAGTTACATAATAGCTGTGTTCTATAAAAAGACTGTATTAACCGTCTTCCTTAAAGATCCCAAGTCCTTCATAAGTAAAATAGAGTTTGCTCTGGGTTTGGACCATTGTGAACTTGCTTTTCCTGTTTATCCAGGAAGTTTTCCCCCTCGTGCTAGGGATTGAACCCATGGTCTCACATTTACTAGGCAAGTGCTCTTCACACTAAGCTACACCACCAGCTCTTGATGGCAAGGGCTGGTGACCCACAGAGCTTGTCACTTTTCGTAGTGACATTTAAAGGTCATGTATGATGCATCCGGTCATGTGTAGGACTTTCCTGAGAATTTTTGGATCTTCACTTATCTCAAATATTGTTTCCTATGACAGCTCCCTCTCCTGATTATGGTATCTAAAGACCTTCCTTATCAATTCTCAATGGCCAAACTCATAAGTAGAGATATGTCAGTTACAAGCTGTTAATACAAAACAAACAAACAAACAAATAAACATTTTAAAGACCACTTAGCCTAATACCATTCCTGTTGTTTAATATGACATTGGGAGTTACCAAATAATTAGATATTTACCAAATTCAACACCTTTTCCTTAAATCGTGGAATGATAACAGTAGACACCATTTAGTAAGAGCTCACAATTTCCCAGATATTTAATTTCTGTTCACCTATTTGACCTTTACAAGCACCATATAAGGTAAATATTATTATTGCTCCTCAAAGATGTCAAGTAACTTTCCTCAGGGGAACCAGTATCCAAACCAGGTCATTGTGTTGTTAGAATTCACAGGCTTTGCCACTACAATATATTGCCAAATGTAGTCTTAGAGTAGCCAGGCTCCTATGTTCGTACTCTGATTACCTTCTGATAGAACTTCTCTCTGTGAGCGTCTCCCCTTTTTGATCTCTGTAGAACAATTCTTGTCTGGAAGCATGGGAGGCTGTTTCCCACCTCCTCTTCCTCCACCCTTTCCAGTGCTCTGTCCTGGATTTGGATCTGCCACAATTGGTTTTAATTAATGTCCCTACCCTAAGGCTGTCTCTGAATGAATGACTCAATGTAACTAGCAAATTCAATTTTTAAAGGAGCTTGAGAATTTTAAACCTGCACCAACGTGCCTAGGGAGTATACTGTTTCATATTCATCCTCTCCTCTTCTTCATCTCTTTGCTGTTTAAGCTACTAGATGGCTGTATCTCAAAATATTTTCCCATTATTAGAATCCACCCCCATCTCTCTCTCCCTCCCCTTTCTCTCTCTGTTACTAGAAGGGAACAATTTGAGAACAGGGAGTATATACTGCTGTCTTTCTTCTGTAATGCATTGTAATGCTTGTACATAACAAATTCATAGTAACCATTTGTTGACTGATTTACGTGAAGCTGAATTCAGTGTAATTGGCACAAAAATGATAACCATGTTTAGATGAAAAGTCTCCGGTAGAGTTTGAATCTATAAAGTTTCCCAAAGGCTCATGTGTAAAAGCTTGGCTCCAGCTCACTCCCACTTAGGAGATGCTTGACACTTTCAGAGATGAGGTGTAGTGGGTGGTCTCCAGCCCACTGAGTGTGTGTTCTCACAGGGGATGTGGGGAGGGTGAAGTTAAGCAGTAGAATGCCTGTGGAGCGTGTGTGAGGTCCCGAGTGCAGCAATCTCTGGCACGCAGCTCCAATCCAAATACGAAAACAAATCAACAGGAACAAGCAAACAACAACAGGAAGAGGAAGAGTCGGGTAGGGAGGAGCCCCCGGAGGAGGAGGAAGGAGGGGACTGTGGGACACCATCTCTTCCTCTTTCTCTCCTTTGGCTTTAGCCTGTGAGTGAGCATCTTTGTTCTGCTACATGCTCCTGTCACAGTTCCAGACCGATAGGGACAGGTGACCCTGGACTGAGGCTCCAAAGTGGCAAGCCCAATGGCCACTTGCTCTTTATAAGCTCACTGTCTTGGACCAGCAGGGGACGGTGACCAGCAGACTCACTCACATCTCCAGGTTTTCATTTCCACACCGATAGAATGAGCATAACACCTTCTCCTTTGTGGAGCTGTGAGGATTCCGTGAGATGGTCGTTGTCAGCATTGTCAGGATCACACCAACACAAAGGAGGCGGTTCAGAAGACAACGGAGTTGAGTTCCTTTTGCTTCATTCTTTCCGTTGACCCTCTTGTCTCTGTGACTGCAGCTGTGGTTTAATTGTGGTTGCCCTCCCAACCTCCAACCCATTCTGAGTTCATCCTCATATGTTGATGGTAATCTTTCTGAAGATGGTAAAAACTTGATCTGACCGTGTTGCTTAGAAGTGGGATCTCTGGAAAGTGAGCAGGGTAGATCTGGATGTTAGGGTGGTGCCACCATGAACTCTGTGATTTTTGTTTGTTTGTTTGTTTTTATTGAGACAGGGTTTGTCTGTGTAACAGTTCTGGCCTGGAACTCACTTTGTAGACCAGGCTGGCCTGGAACTCAGAGAGATCCTCCTGCCTCTGACTCCCCGAGCTGGGATTAAAGGTGTGTACCACCATGCCTGGCTTGAACTCTGTGATTTTATAAGGAGTAGAGAACATATACGAATATACACACACACACACACACACACAGACACACACACTCCTTTAGGTTTTTGTAAGTATTATTTTTGGAAAATATACAGCCCATTTATCTAATGAGAAATGAAAGAAGAAATTAAAGAACTATGCTTCGTGGTCGAGAACTAATTTCCCCACTTATTTTATTACTGTACATGTACATGTCTTTGGAGGAATTTCAGCTCATTGTATTATGGTGCAATTATCATGAAGTATCCTCAAACAGCAAGTAGAGTTTTGTTTGAAGGACTGTATCTTCCTTGATAGTTTTGAAGGAAGAGGGTGGTCTTCAGACAAAAGAGCTTTACTGAATAAGCCAAAACTGATAGAGCATGAGATGATATCCAAAGGCCAAGGAATCCAAATGTTTGGAAATAGACCATTCAGTAATTGTTGTTAAAGATCACTCCCTCATCCACCATACGATACCAAACAGGAAGCCAAGATGTAAGGATACAGATATGTTTATAGTTTTAGCTGTCCCCCACCCCATATTCTCTACCTATAATCTTACACTGTCGTAGTAACTTTGCAAAACTCTAAAACTTCAACACAGATTCTGCAAATTTATGTTATTATTTAGGCTTTTTTTCTTGAGAGAGCAATAGCTCAAGATGAAGCTCAGTCTCTGCCAGGTTGGTCTTGAACTTAGGATCCTACTGTTTCATTCAATACAGGATTATAGCTGTGCACCAGTACACCACCATGCTCAGAGGGTCTTCTGTTTGTTTTTGTTTCCAAGTCTCATTGCATTGCTGAAACTGGCCTCCAATTCCTGGGCTCAAGCCACCCTCCGTGCCTCAGCCTTTGAAGTCACTGGGAAGACAGGTGCCCCATACTGTTCTCTGCTATTTCCATTTTATAATCCTCAATTCTCTTTACTTGTTTGTGGAGCTGGAACGCCAGGCCTGCGACATTCTAACCCTAGCTTCCCACCCCTCAAGTCTTGCCAGTTAGTTAGTTTACAGGCAGGGTCCCACTATGTTGCCCAGGCTAGTCTCAGATTCCTGAGCTCAAGCGATCCTTCTGCCTCAGCCTCTCAGGTGCTGGTATCACAGTGACTTACTGCCTGAGTTTCTTATTGCTGGGATAAAATGCCTTGACAAAAGCAGATAAAGAGAAGGGACTCGTGTGTCTGGGCTCCTGTTTTGGCAGTATGGTTCATCTCGGCAGCGAAGTCAAGGAAGAGGAGCTTCCACAGTCAGGTACAAGAGAGCGATGATGCTGGCTGCCTCTCAGCATCCTTTCTCCAGTTGCACAGTCTGGAATCCCAGCCAGGGAGCGGTGCCACTCACAGTACACTGATCTTTCTACCTCAACTAATGCAATACTCCCCTCACAGGCATTCCCAGAGGCCCGTGTCCCAGATGATCCTAGATCAGTGATTCTCAACCCGAGGGTTCTCAACCATTGGAGAGACCGAGCTATCCATTTGCAGATGTCTCGTAAGATCATCCGAAAACACAGATATTTACATTTCGATTCGTAACAGTAGCAAAATTACAGGTATGAAGTAGCAATGAAAATAATTTTATGCTTGGCAGTCACCACAACATGAGGAACTATCTTGTTTTTGTTTTTGTTTTTCAAGATGGGGTTTCTCTGTGTAGCTTTGCACCTTTCCTGGAACTCGCTCTGTAGACCAGGCTGGCCTCAACTCACAGAGATCCGCCTGCCTCTGCCTCCCGAGTGCTGGGATTAAAGGCATGCGCCGCCGCCGCCACCGCCGCCGCCACCACCACCACCACCACCACCACCCCCCAGCTGAGGAGCTGTCTTAAAGGTTCACAGCATTAGGAAGGTTGAGAACCACTGTTATAGAATATTAGTTAAAGATGTGTTACATTTGTTTGTGCTGTGGAATATCTGTTTAATGATGCTAAGATATGTTGCATTCTTTTATGCTGCATTTGTTTAACTCTGAAGCTGTGTTACTTTGCCTGTCTAAAACACATGATTGATCTAATAAAGAGCTGAACATCCAATAGCAAGGCAGGAAAAAGGATAGGCAGGAGAAAGGATAGGCTGGCAGGCAGCGAGAATAGAAAAAGGAGAAATCTGGGGAGAAAGAGGTCAAGGAGCAAGAGAAGAAAGGAGGACTCCAAAGGCCAGCCACCCAGCTACACAGCAAGCTATGGAGTAAGAAGTAAAGAAAAGTATATAGGTTAAAGATAAAAGCCCAGGGGCAAAAGGTAGACAGGAGAACTTAAGAAAAGCTAACTAAAAACAAGCCAAGCTAAGGCCAGGCCTTAAAAGGATAAGAATAAGAAAAGAATAAGCCTCCATGAGTATGATTTATTTGGGAGCTAGGTGGCAGGACCCCAAAAGAGTAAAGAGTAAAAAACAACTAGCTACAAACTGTTGTTCTAGATCCTGTCATGTTGACAAGTCACATTAAGCCTCAGCCCACCTCGCCCCAGTCTCTAGTAAACTTTTAACTGTAATTTGGGAAACCAGGAGAAAGTCATTTATCCATGATGCTTGGTTCAGAATAGCCCTCTCCCTTGTATATATATATATATATATATATATGTTTCAGTAGCATTTCATTTAGAGACCATACTGGGAAGGAAAGCCAGGAAAAAGGACAGGGCCACATGGTACAGCTGTTTCCCAAACTTCAGGAAACTCTGTACTTAGAATGTATAGATTACATTTTTATAAAGAAAATAGACTTGTTGCTATGTTCTCAGAGCCTTCCTAACTCAGGGTGCTTGGGAAGAATTTTTGGGACCAATTACAGAGCTTTATCTTTGGTCTTTTTGCTGTAACAACTACAGTGTCGTGTTGTATAATATTTTGTTTATATTCTGACAAGTAAATCTTACTTGGAGATCAGAGGGCAGAGTTAGCCACTAGTTAACCATAGAGACTAGGCAGTGGTGACACACACCTTTAATCCCACCACCTGGGAGGAGGAAGCTGGAAGATCATGAGTTCAAGCCCACCCTGGGCACATGAGATTAAATCAGTCTAAAAGAGAAACAGAGCCGGGCAGTGGTGGTGCATGCCTTTAACCCCAGCACTAGGGAGGTGGAGACAGAAATGTAAGGTGAGAGGAGGCAGGCTCTCAGACCCCTCCCCCCCAATTTGGTCTAAGGATTCATAGAGGTAAGAAGTCTCTGGTGGCTGCCTGCTCTGCTTCTCTGATCTTTCAGCTTTCACCTGGATATCTGACTCTGGGTTTTTATTGTTAAGACTAATTAGGATCACGCTTCAGTGCAGGTCAGTTTTAGTCACATTCAACTCAACACCCACAGAGTACTTCTATGAGTTGAGCACTGAGTTAGCTACTCTGGAGGACACAAAGATGATAAAGATACGGCAGCTGGCTTGAAGGAGCCAAACGCTAGTTGACAGACATAGACACGGACATAGATGTCGACACGGACACAGACAGCTCTCTGCTGTGTGACCTCGGGAGGTCTCAGTCTCTGTGCTTAACACCTTCCTCTGCCTTTGAGGCATTTTTCAGACGTCTCTGTTTTGAGAACGCTTGTGCTTTGGGTGCCTCTTATTCCTTGTCCTTCACTACCTTGACATCCTTCTTACATTCTTTTTTTATCAACTATTCTTATCACAGTAATAGCTCTTTTTCTTTTAAATAAGCTTTGAGTGTATCCTTCTTGGCAGGAGAAGAGTCTTCCCTGGAGGCTTTTCTTGATTATCTTTGTTTCATTTTCTTTCAAGTTTTTCTGTATTTCATGTTGGCTATTCTTAGCTTTCAAAAGGTAGAATAATCATTTAGACCTTTAGATTTTCCCCAGAAGATATTTCCCTTCTCTCCTCCTCTTCCTCCTTTCTCTTCTTCCTCCCTCTCCCTCTGTTTTCTATGTACATTGCTAGAAATTGAACCCAAGACATCCTGCCTGCTAAGCATGAGCTTGCCCCCTGAAGGGTACTCCTGACCAACTCCCAGAAGATATTAATAGTAAACACTTTATAAGTAGAGACAGAAGTCCTGTCCCTATGTATTGGTGTTGGGTTTTAACCATTACAGAAGATGGTTAAAATTATTAAGGATAGAGCTAAGCATATGTCTTATAGACAATATATACAGTATTTTCAATTAAAATCACAAGGGACAACAGTTACTTCACATCTGAACTATATAGCAAAGGGCCAATAAAATGAATTAAAGCAAAAAGGGGAAATGTCATTCTAAACCTCTCTAGTTAGCATGGTATAAAAATTAATTAGACCAAGATTTTTCTTTTAGGCCACCAACCATCTCCCAAATAATGGCTTGTTAATAGTTTTGAATGCTGGGGTCTAGCTTAGGCTCATCTCTGGCTAGCTCTTTTAACTTAAACTAACCTGTTTGTCTTACTTTCCTGCTGTCTCTATGTCTGTCTGTCTGTTTGTCTGGCAGCTGCCTGGCTTCTGGTCCTGAGCATGTCCCTCTCTTTCTCCTCTTTCTCTTCTCCTCCTCTTCTCTTTCTCTCGTTCCTCTCTCTCCTATTTATTCTCTCTGTTCCCCAGCCCCACCCATCCTTTCTCTGCCTAGCAACTGGCCATTCAGCTTTTTATTGGACCAATCAGGTGCCTTAGGCAGGCAAGGTGAAACAGCAACACATCTTTACATAGTTAAACAAATGCAGCATAAACAAATGTAACACATCTTTACATAGTTAAAATAATATTCCACAACAGTGAATGAAATAGTACTTTGAATTTTAACAAATATCTTATTACTCTTATCTCACATTTTGAATGATGCTTTGCAATTTATGAAGTGCTTTTATGTCCAATCAACTCAGTTGATATTTATAACAATATTGCATCATAATCTCATCTGTCATTTTTAGTGGAAAATTTAGAGGTGGTTGGGAGTGGAGCTGAGTGGTAGAGTGTGCGATTGGCAAGTGTGAGGCCCTGGGTTCAAGCCCCAGTGTCCCCCCAAATAAATAGGGGTGTCAAATGAGGTCTCTAAATTCATAAAATCTGTTTGTATGTGGCAGATTTGGTTCCAAAATCAAACATCCTTACTTTTAGGACATGAGCCTTCTGTTTTTTCTTGTGGTACATTATTTCATCAAGTCATTTATATTTACATTTAAATATGCTTTTAATTGGGCATGGTGGCACATATCTAAGTCTCAACATTTGGGTGGGGAGTGAGATAGGAAGATTTTAATGAGTTCAAGGCCTGGAAAAAATAAGATAAAATAAAAATTTACTTATTTGAAATATTTGAACCACAATTTCTCCTGTAGAAATACTTCCCACTAAACCTTTGTATAGAAAATTAATATAAATTATTTCTATGGTAATCAGGCCTAAACTTTTCACCATATAGACTTACCAACTATTACTGCAGACAGTGAAGCATGGGAGCTAAAGAAAACCAGAAAATGACATCTAGATCTAAACAATGGTATTGGATCCAAAGACATTCGCTTCAAAGGCTGATTAGTGAGCATTTAAATTGTCTATGCCAATAACAATACCAAAATAAAAGCATCGGAGAGCTAAGGGAATATACCAGTCATACACACACATGCATACACACACACATGCATGCATGCACATATGCATGGATGGACACACACATACACATACATACACACACTGTACCCAGGGCCCATCAGTACAGTACACACCTAGATCTTCATACTTCCTAATTTTGAGTCAGGGCCTCATTGAAGTGTCTAGACTAGAGTCCTTCTGCCATAGCCTCCCAGGTACCTGAGATTACAGGGATGTGCCACCATGCCGGACTGGCCTGATTCTTCCTTGTCATTCACAGTTTTGTGGGATCAGATATTCGTCTCAATGGAACAACATATGATAGTTTGACAATTCGTTTTCTTCTTTCCTTCCTTTCTTTCTGTTTGTGTACGTCCTGCTGGGAATTAAACCCAGGACCTCACACATGCCAGTCAAGTACTCTCCCCCTGAGCTCCATTCCCATTCCTCACAATTTTCTTGAACTCTAAGTAAATATAATATTGGTTTTCAAATTAAAAACTAGATGGAAATTACAAAGTAAAAGTGAAATAAAAATAAAAGACTTATGGTGCCTTATTTCCAAATATCTTCAGTAGCTGCACATATGTGTAGGTTACAAATGGCTGATGACCAGAATGCATCTTGCTGCCTACTGTATTGATAAACTGCGAACCAGCTAACGGCAACAAAATATATAAAATCTATTCTTTCCTATAACTTTCACATAAGAGCAGTCTCCAACCAAAAATATTTTTAATGAAAATCCATTGTTTGTTTTGTTTTCTTGGACAGGGTTTCACTATTTAGCCTAATCTGGCATTAGCCCACAGCCCTTGGATCTCAGCTTCACAAGTCCTTGGATTATCGGCATGCACCATCACGCCTGTTTCAGTTTTTTTAGTTTTTGTCATGTGGATATGTGTGTGTATGCTTGAATGTGTGTGGTCACATGTGTATGCATGTGTACATGTGTGAGAATGGAGAACCAAAGTTGAGTATGTGAGCATGTATGTGTATGTGAACACGTGCGTTTGTATGTGTGTGCAGACATGTGTGCACGTGTGCGTGTAGGGGCCTAACATTGACATTGGGTGTTTTCCTCGATCACTCTCTACTTTGTTTATTGAGGCGAGATCTCTCACATTGAACCGAGAGCTCCCCAACTGGCTGGTGTAGCTAGCCAGCTTTCTCCAGGGACCCTGTCTCTGCCTCCCAAGTGCTAGGACTACAGGGGGTTGCCACATCTACCATTCTTTCTTGTGAGTTCTGAGATCTGAACTCCAGTCCCCAGATTCCAGGATGAGTAATTTATCCACTGAGCTGTCTGCCCAGCCCTTCAAAACTGCATTGGAAGATGGTTTTATAACTGTTCCCAGGGTTTCTCTGTGTAGCTTTGCGCCTTTCCTGGAACTCGCTCGGTAGCCCAGGCTGGCCTCGAACTCACAGAAATCTGCCTGCCTCTGCCTCCCGAGTGCTGGGACTAAAGGCGTTTGCCACCACCTCCCAGCTCGTTTTTTATTTTTATTTTATTTTATTTTTTGGTTTTTCGAGACAAGGTTTCTCCGTGTAGTTTTGGTGCCTGTCCTGGATCTCCCTCTGTAGCCCAGGCTGGCCTCAAACTCAGAGACCCGTCTGGCTCTGCCTCCTGAGTGCTGGGATTAAAGGCTTGTGCCACCTGGCCAATTGTTCAGTTTTTATATTTTAGGTGCTTGTTAACTGAGTGTTTGTTCTTCCAGGAGCATGACATTGTCAACATCAGGTTTAGAAAGTCAGCACGTCTCTCAAGATGTGAATTAGGGGACTGGAGAGATAGCTCAGTGATTCAGAATATGTACTACTCTCCCAGAAGACCTGAGTTCAATCCCCAGCATCCAGGTGAGGTAGCTCATAGCAACTGGAATTCCAGCTTCAGGGGGGAATCCAATGCCCTGACTTTCACAGGCTCCTGCACTTAAAATTAAAAATAATAAAAATAAATTTTCAAAGACCTGGATTAAAATATCAGATGTTCTCTTATTTCTATCATAATGCATTTCTACAGCATCAATTTCAGACTAAGATGTGGGCATTCAAAGACATGTCAGTCTCCTTTTCCAGAACAGGGTGTGTTGTCCAAGATGACGATCAATGGAACAGGCTCTTCTCATACTCCTAGACTTTTGTGCTGTTACTATTTTCTTTCTGGTAGTTCGAAAGTCTTTTGATGTAAAACCTCTTAGGAGTAGTTTGCATGGTGAATTTAGGATACTTTTCTTAGAAAAGAGAGTAATTGTTCATCTTACCTTTGATGTTTCTTGTACATTACTCTATTTTTCTGTTCTCTTGAGTAATTTCTTGGAAGCCACAAAAGATTATTAAGCATCTAATCATACTGAATTTAATATGTTTTTCTTAAAATTTCTTTTAAAGTTTTTGTTTCCTTTTCTTGGAGAGATTATATTTGTTCCTAGAATTTTTTTCCTGGACATGTTCTCTCCTGGACACAGACCCATGGGGTCCTGATTGATTCTTTCTGTCTTAATAGCTGTGTAATTAGGGGATAGTCCTTTACCTCTCAGCCTAATATGGAAAGTTTAACTGTAGTGTCCTTTTGTGGAATTTGTTTTTGATAGAAAGCAAATATTCAAAATAATCACCAATGGAATAAGAATTAGCATTTATTGACACACATGTCAGGCCAGACTTTTAAGTGATCTCTCACATCGATAGCATGAATAGACTGGCTGGGAATGGGGATTGTCGAAGGCCTTCCTGCTGGAAATATCCAACATTTGGTGTCATGAAGTCCAAGCCTAGGAATTATTAAAAAGTTGCTATAAAGCACTACAAAGAGTGGTGACCAAACTTCAACTGTGACAGTTTTGGAGTTGTCAGCTCTTTTTTATGGCCTTACATGCTAGTACAGTAGGCAGAGAAGGAGGAAACTGCGGGCAGTCTTTGATTATCTTAAGGTTCTCGGCTGTGTCCTTGCATGGCTCCGGTGACTGATATGACTAGGGTGGTAAGGGACACAGAGATGCACAAAAGCTGGGATCTAGTGGCCTGGGCTTTCTGATGGAGAGGCTGCAGCACTGGAAAGCCCAGCATATTTGTTACAGAGTTGAACAGGGAGGCAGAGTTATTGATAGAGCTGAGCAGGGAGGCTGGGTTATTACACACAACTGAACAAGGAATCGGGTGGCGCTAATCTCAGTAGGAGCAGGCTCTGCTGGGGAGAAGCCTTCAGGCTGTAACATGGGTGTGTATGGTAGGGGAATGCAGGACATGTTCTGCATACACTATCAACATTTGCCTTCAGACCAGAGGGAGGCTTTCCTCTCCCACTGAGCCTCACCAGGGGAGGGCTTCCCATCCCACTGAGCCTCACCAGGGGAAGGCTTCCCATCCCACTGAGCCTCACCAGGGGAAGGCTTTGCCACTCCCATGGAGCTGAGGCATTGGTCTTTGTCATGGCTGTGCCCCGTCAAACAATACACATTTACTCAGCTTCACTCACTCACATCATGGTTCTCTTAGGCTCTCATCAATTATGAATTGTCAAAATTATAGATTGTCAAAATTAGGATTTTGGAAAATTCCACTTTCTTGACTCATTTGTCATAATTTAGTGTGTGGAGGGGAAAAGTCTGGACACACAAACACATCACCAGGGTTGCTTCTGTGGGGTAGGGATTACTGGGGGGAGAACATCCATTTTTTTCTTTACATGTTTTGGGATTTTTAGTATTACTTTTGTCATGCTATATATAAAATCCAAAATTGAAAATGTGCTTGTTATCCAGATAATTTTGGTAATGGATGTGATTCTCAGACTGAAGAAAGAAAATAGTCTTGGGGGCTATGAATGTAGCTCAGTTTTAGAGTTGATGCTGAGTGTGAGCAAAGCTCTGGGCTCCATCCCTAGGGCCATGAAAAAGAAATTATTCTCTATTTTCTGAAGTAGCTCTTCCAACTTGGTTTATAAGCATTTGGAAGAAAAATCATTTTCATTTTTCTTCTTGATTGGTACAGCCGAAGATGTATGCCTAAATATGTATGTCATTATAGATGATCAATAAATACTTGTTGAGTGAGTAAATCGACCTGACTTCCTGTATTTGGAAACCACAATAAGACCTAAGAGATAAGGATTTAAGTTTGTGGTCCAAGGTTATCCTGCTTAGTACACTAAACAATTGTATGTCTCTAAAATGTATTTTACAAAAATTCCCCACTTATTGTCTTAATTAGGATTTCTACTACCATGATGAAACACCATGACCAAAGCAATTTGAGAAGGAAAGGGATTACATGTCACAGTCCTTGAGTGAAGCCAAGGCAAGAACTCAAAGAGGTCAGGAACCTGTTGATAGGAGTTAATATAGAGGCCATGGAAAAATGCTGCTCATTGGCTTACTCCTCAGGACTCACTCACCCTGCTTTCTTATAGAACCCAGGACCACCAGCCCTCCAATAGCAACACCCACAATGGGCTGGACCCTCCCACATCAGTCAGTAATTAAGAAAATGCACTGTAGGCTTGCCTACAGCTCCATGTTATGAAGGCATTTTCTCAATTGAGCCTCCTTCCCCTCCAATGACTCTAGCTTTTGTCAAGTTGACATAAAACTAGCCAGCACACTTATATTCAAGGATTAGTTTATATAATAAAATATGATTAAACAAGTAAGTTAGAGGGGCACAACCCATGCCCCCATACCCCCACCCATTGCAGCACCAGTTGTGGGCCAGCAGGCAGGACTCCTGCAGGCAGGCCAGACTACCCCCTTCCACTGGACCCTGTAACATACAAGCCCCACTCCATTCCCCAAACCCACCCATCCCCCAAGATCACAGCTGCTGCCTGAGACACAGACTCCAACAACTCCGATTGGACCAAGAGTAGCTCCCTGAGACACAGACACCATTTGTACTGATTGGAGGAAGAGATGGGTAGACACCAGTACAAGAATACATTCAACAAATGAAGAGCAATATGGTACCACCAGAACCTAGTGGCTAAAGACCTGAATACCCAATGTAGAAGAAGCAGAATAAAATGACCTTAAAAATGACTTTAAGAAGATGATAGAGGCCTTTAAAGAGGAAATGAAAAATTCCCTTAAAGAAATTGAGGAAAAGACAAACAAAAATTTGGAAGAAATCAATAAATCCCTTAAAGAAAGTCAAGAAAATCAAGAAAAAACAAACAGGCAAAGGAAACAGTACAAGACTTGAAAACTGAAACAGAGTCAATAAAGAAGATACAAACTAAGGGAATGATGCAAGCATAACCAACAGAATGAAAGAGATGAAAAAGAATCTCTGGCATTGAAGATATGATAGAGGAAATAGATTAATCAGTCAAAGAAAAATTATAGCCAACAAAGTCATAACACAAAATGTCCAGGAAATCTGGGATGCCATGAAAAGACCAAACATAAGAATAATAGGGATAGAAGAATACCAACTCAAAGGCATGGAAAATATATTCAGCAAAATCATAGAAGAAAACTTTCCCAACCTAAAGAAGGTAATGCCTATGAAAATATAAGAAGCTTACACAACACCAAATAGACTGAACCCAAAAATAGTCCCCTCACCACATAATAACCAAACTACTAAACATACAGAATAAAGAAAAAAATATTAAGAGCTGCAAAGGAAAAGGCCAAGTAACGTATAAAGGCAGACTCATCAAAATAACACCCAACTTCTCAATGGAGACTCTGAAAGCCAGAAAGTCCTAGACAGACATTATGCAGACACTAAGAGACCATGGATGCCAGTCTAGACTATTATATCCAGCAAAATTCTCAATCACCATAGACAGAGTAAACAACGTATTCCAGGATAAAACCAGATTTAAACAATACTTATCCACAAATTCAGCCCTACAGAAAGTACTAGAAGGAAAAATCCAACCTAAGGAAGTTAGATGCACCCATGAAAACACAGGCAATAGGTAATCACACATCAAAAAAATCCCAAAGAAGGGAAACACACAATACTACCACCAAAAAATAACAGGAATTAGCAATCACTGGTCATTAATATCCCTTAATATCAATGAACTCAATTCACCTATAAAAAGACATAGGCTAACAGAATGGATGCAAAAACAGGAACCATCATTCTGCTGCATACAAGAAACACACCTCAACTTCAAAGACAGACACTGCCTCAGAGTAAAAGCCTGGGAAAAGTCTTTCCACTCAAATGGACTTAAGAAGCAAGCTGGTATAGCTATCCTAATATCTAACAAAAGAGACTTCAAACTAAAATCAATCAAAAGAGATCAAGAAGGACATTGAATATTCATCACAGGAAAAATCCATCAAGATGAAGTCTCAATTCTGAACATTTATGCCCCAAATACAAGGGCACCCACATTTGTAAAAGAAACATTACTAGAGCTTAAATTGCACATCAAACCCCATACACTAGTAGTGAGAGACTTCAACACCCCACTCTCACTAATGGACAGGTCTGCCAGACAGGAACTTAACAGAGAAATAAGGGAACTAACAGACATTATGACTCAAATGAACTTAATAGATATCTACAGAATATTTCACCCTAACACAAAATAATATACCTTCTTCTCAGCACCCCATAGAACCTTCTCTAAAATTGACCACATACTCAGTCACAAAGCAAATTGCAATAGATACAAAAACATTGCAATCACCTCCTGTATTTTATCAGACCACCATGGCTTAAAGTTAGAATTCAATAACAACACAAATTACAGAAAGACTACAATCTCATGGGTAATGAATAATGCCCAACTGAATTACCAATGGGTAAAGGAAGATATAAAGAAATTAAAGACTTCTTAGAATTCAGTGAAAATGAGTGTACAATATACCCAAACATATGGGACACTATGAAAGCAGTGCTAAAGAGGAAAATTCATAGCACTAAATGCCCACATAAAGAAGATGGAGAAATCTCACACTAGTGATTTAACAGTGCACCTGAAAGCTCTAGAACAAAAGGAAGCAAATTCACCCAGGAGGAATAGACACCAGGAAATAATCAAATTGAAGGCTGAAATCAATAAAGTAGAAACAAAGATCCACCATGATCAAGTAGGCTTCATCCTAGAGATGCAGGGATGGTTCAAAATACAAAAATCTGTCAATGTAACCCATCATATAAACAAACTGAAAGAAAAAAAACACATGATTATCTCATTAGATGCTGAAAAAGACTTTGACAAAAACTACCACACCTTCATGATAATGGTCTTGGAGAGATCAGGAATACAAGGAACATACCTAAACATAATAAAGGCAATTTATAGCAAGCTGACAGCCAACATCAAATTAAATGGAAAGAAACTCAAAGCCATTCCACTAAAATCAGGAACAAGACAAGGCTGTCCACTCTCCCCATATATATTCAGTATAGTACTTGAAGTTCTAGCTAGAGTGATAAGACAACAAAAGGAGATCAAAGGGATACAAATCAGAAAGGAAGAAGTTAAACTTTTGCTATTAGCAGATGATATGATAGTATACATATATGACCCCAAAAATTCTACCAGGGAACTCCTACAACTGATAAACACATTCAATAATGTGGCAGGATACAAGATTAACCAAAAAAAAAAAATCAGTAGCCCTCCTATACACAAATGATAAACAAGCTGAGAAAGAAATCAGAGAAACATCATCCTTTATAATAGCCACAAATAATATAAAAATACTTTGGGGTAACTCTAACCAAACAAGTGAAAGACCTGTCTGACAAGAACTTTAAGTACTGGAAAAGAGAATTTGAAAAAGATATCAGAAAATGGAAAGATCTCCCATGTTCATGGATAGGTAGAACCAACATAATAAAAATAGCAATCTTACCAAAATTAATCTACAGATTCAGTGAAATCCCCACCAAAATCCCAACACAATTCTTCACAGACCTCAAAAGAACAATACTCAACTTCATATGGGAAAACAAAAAAACCTAGGTTATCTAAAACAATCCTTTACAATAAAGCAACTTCTGGAGGCATTGCCATCCCTGACTTCAAGCTCTACTACAGAACTGTAGTAATAAAAACAGCTTGGTATTGGCATAAAAACTGACATGTGGACTAATGGAATTGAATTGAAGATCCTGACATTAATCCACACACCTATGAGCACCTGATTTTTGACAAAGAAGCCAAAACTGTACAATGGAAAAAAGAAAGCATCTTCAACAAATGGTGCTGGCATAACTGGATATCAATATGTAGAAGATTGCAAATAGATCCATATCTATTACCAGGCATAAAACTCAAATCCAAGTGGATCAAAAACCTCAACAAAAACCCAGCTACAATGAACCCAATAGAGAAGAAAGTAGGAAATAGCCTAGAAAGCATTGGCACATGAGACCACTTCCTAAATATAACACCAGTAGCACAGACACTGAGAGCAACAATTAATAAATGGGACCTCCTGAACCTGAGGAGCTTCTGTAAGGCAAAGGACATGGTAAATAAGACAAAATGACAGCCTATAGAATGGGAAAAGATCTTCACCAACCCCACAACTGACAGAGAGCTGATCTCCAGAATATATAAAGAACTCAAGAAACTAGACAGCAAAATACCAAACAATTCAATTAAAAAATGGGCTACAGAGAGTTCCTTTTTTTTTTTTTAAACAGAGAATTCTTAACAGAAGAATCCCAGATGGATGAAAGACATTTAAGGAATTGCTCAACTTCCTTACTCAGCAAGGAAATGCAAATCAAAATGACTCTGAGATACCATCTTACACCTGTCAGAATGGCTAAGATCAAAAACACTGATGACAGTTTATGTTGGAGAGGTTGTGAAGCAAGGGGGAACATTCCCCCCCTGTTGGTGGGAATGCCAACTTGTACAGCCACTCTGGAAATCGGTATGGCGACTTCTCAGAAAATTGGGAATCAATCTACCTCAAGACCCAATGATACCACTCTTGAGCATATACCCAAGGGACACTCAATCACACCACAAGGACACTTGCTCAACTATGTTCATAGCAGCATTATTCATAATAGCCAGAACCTGGAAACAACCTAGTAGGTGCCCCTCAACCAAAGTATGGATAAAGAAAATGTGGTACATATACACAATGGAGTACTACTCAGTGGTAAAAACAATGACATCATGAAATTTGCAGATAAATGGATGGAATTAGAAAATATCATCCTAAGTGAGGTAACCCAGACTCAGAAAGACAAATATGGTATGTACTCACTCGTAAGTGGATACTAGATGTAAAGCAAAGGATAATCAGACTACAACCCACAGCTCTAGATAAGCTAGGAAATAAGGAGGACCCTAAGAAGGGCCCATGGATCACCTTAGGAAGGGGAAACAGTGGAGATCTCATGAGTAAACTGGGGGTTAGGGGGGGCAAGAGAGGGGAGAGGATAGGGGATGAGAACATGAGGAAATGGGATGGTCGAGCTGGGGGGACGAACAGAGTGGGAGAGCAATGAAAGAGATATCTTGATAGAGGGAAACATTATGGGGTAAGGGAGAAACCTGGTGCTAGGGAAATTCCCAGGAATCCACAAGGATGACCCCAGGTTAGACTACTAGCAATAGTGGTGAGTTTGCCTGAACTGGCCTACACCAGTAATCAGATTGGTGAAAACTCTGTCATCATAGAGCCTTCATCTAGTAACTGATGGAAGCAGATGCAGAGATCCACAACCAAGCACCTGGCTGAGCTCTGGGAGTCCAGTCAAAGAGAAGGAAGAGGGATTATATGAGCAAGGGGGGTCAAGACCATGATGGAGAAATCTACAGAGACAACTGAACCATGCTCATTGGAACTCACGAACTTTAGACCAACAGCTGTGGAACCTGCGTGGGACCAGACTAGACCCTCTGCATAAGGGAGACAGTTGTGTAGCTGAATCTTTTTGAGGGACCTCTGGCAGTATGATCAGGATCTATCCTTGGTGCATGAGCTAACTTTCTGGATCTCATTAACTGTGGTCAGACACCTTGCTCACCCTTGAGGCAGAGGGGAGGGTCTTGGTCCTACCTCAATTGAATGTACAAGGCTTTGCTGACCCCCCATGGGAGGACTTACCCTTTTGGAGGAGGGGATGGGGGAGTTGAGATAGGGGGCGGCAAGTGGGAGGAGGGATGAGAGGGAGATCTATGATTGGTATGTAAAATGAATAAAAAATTTTTTAAATAAAAAAAGAAAGTTGGAAGTAACCAAACAAACAAACAAACAAACAACCCCCCCCCAAAAAAAACTAAACAAAACAAGTTAAATATCATATTTGAGTTTCGAAAGAAGTGGAATAACTAAGAATTGTTTTGCTTCTGGTAAATATTTGGCAAGAAAATGTGACAAGGTTAAGTCAAATAAGAAATGTCAGCTTGGGAGTCCAATATGGTAGTGCATGCCTGTATTCTTAATATTCAAGATGCAAGTTAGCAGAAGTGCCATGATTTCTAGGCCAGCCTGGTTGCCTGGTCAACATAGTAAGTTCCTGGCCAGCCAGAGCTATACAGCAAGAGCCTCCCCTCTTGAAAAAAAGAAAAAGGGAAGAAAGAAGAAGGAAGGGAAGGAGGGAGGAAGGGAGGGAGGGAGGGAGGGAGGGAGGGAGGAAGGGAGGGAGGAAGAAAGAGAGTCGTGCTGCAGGTGTGGTTAGTATCTTGTCTTCAACTGTCCATGGTAAATGTCTTGGTTACTGTGGCTGTGGCTTCCTGGCCCTTAAATGTACAAATTCACATTGTTTTCTCAGATGCCAAGAGATAATTTCACCCTCACCCTGTTCTGTGTCTGGAAAGAACAAGAGAGGAGAAAAAGGTTTAGAAAGAGAAGATATAGTTTAAATGGATCTATCATACTCAGATATAACATTTTTTTTTACCCAAATTTCCCACATTTTAAAATTGAAGAAACTTTGAAGAAATGGTGTGGGGGTGGGGGTGGGGGTGGGGGTGGGGGAGGTTTCTGGCAGTCTGCCAGTCGATTGCTAAATTTGTTTTCTTTCTCTTATTACATGTTTGTTGAGTCTCTCCCCCTGGGTTTTGTTAGTTGGTTGGTTTTAGAAGTAAGCTATTTGCTGTGAGAGAAACTTATTTCTTGTTTGCATGCCCAACACACGCGCGCGGGAGCACACACACACACACACACACACACACACACACACACACGCACGCATAAATGCAGACAGAGCTCATGTGATGTTCACATGAGCCTTTATTATGTTTATTTGGCTTTAGATATTTACTTCATTTGTGCTCTGAAAAGCACTTTTCCATCACGTGAATTGGGTATTTACATTACAAACTGTTCTCAAAAATACAAATTTTCTTTTGTAGTGTATAATTGTTAGAATACAATCTATCCTTGGTGGTTGCAGTTACACCAGGCCCCTCTCCTTGGATAAGCATCCTCTAGAGCTGTTTGGCTGACATCAACATTGAATTATAGCGTTAGATTAAAAGGCACAAAATCTCTCTTGTTTCATAGTTGTGTGTAGTACGTGAGTGTTCTTTAAATTATTTCTGGCTTGTCCTATTCTTAATTCTTATTCTTAGCTTTATTTGTTTCTTTATACTGAGTATATTGCTGGCATCATGTTTCAATTTAAAAAAAATGATAAATGCATATTATTATTCTCACTTTAATTCCATACTAAAATATGAATATACTTAAGGCATTGCAAACATCCATTTGTGATATTCTTTTAATCCACGGAACAAATTCTTCTGGGTAACATTATACAGACCTGTCATTCTATTTAATGAAAGTAAACCTAAGTAATGGAAAGTCTTACCCTTTAGAATTACACACTCTTTTAAAATATCAAAAACCCACTTAGAGCTGGGGAGATAGTTCAGTTAGTGGCATACTTGCCATGCAAGCTTGAAGGCCTAACATTAAAAAGGACCAGATATGGGGGTGCACCCTTGTAACTCCAGATCTGGGGAGGGAAAGGCTGGCAAATTCCTGGGGCTCCCTGGCCAGTGAGCCAAGATTAATCAGTGAATTCCAGGCAAGGAGAGACCCTGTCTCAAAAAACAAGGTAGGTGCTGGAAAGATGGCTCACCCAGCAAAAGCATGAAGCCTTATAACCTGAGTTTGTTCCTCAGAACCCCAGTGATGGAAGGAAAGAAGCGACTCTCCCAAGTTTCCCTCTGATTGCCACATGTGTGCTATGGCATATGAGCATGCTCCCCGCCTTCACACACACAGAATCAAATGTAAGAAAAAATATAAACAAAATAAGGTAGACAACTCCTAAAGAATAGCATCTGAGGTTGACCTCTGGCCCTCTGTCTTTCTGTCTCTGTGTGTGTGTGTCTCTCTGTTTCTCACTCACTTCATCCACATGCACACACCTGAACACATACCCATATGCATCATACATATACACATAAACACATATGCATATACAAAATCTACTCAGAAATACTAAACTATATTTCCTTCTCAGATGATTGTAACTAGAAATGAAAACATCAAAGTGTTTTTATTTAAATATTATGACGTTAAATTTTTTTTTTCTGAGTGTCTAATATAAAGTAGCTAATAAAAGTCCCACTGTGCAAATGGTAACAGCACATTTTGGACTTTTTTTCTGGGAAAGAGCTGTTATAGAAGTCTGTTGCACTATTACATTGTTGTTTTGGGTTGGTTGGCTGGTTTTTCATTTTTTTAAGGGATGCGGCAGGTATCACTAAATTTTATAGGAGCCCGAGGAGCAATGTGATAAAATATTAGTTTCTCCTTCGTCCCAGCCAAAACCCCTCAACCTCAAATCCTGCAGTGTCAGACTTACATTGCAGGTAAGGGTGGCATTTCCGGTTAGAATCCCCGGGAGCGGCCTTTAGTTTCCAATAGTCCTAAGCTACCTGCCTTGCCAGGACTCTCCCAGACAATCCGTGCTTCGGGAGATGCTGAACTCTGCCCAGAATCTCCCAGTCGTCGGCTGGCCTAGATCTGCTCTAGACGCAGTGGTCACTGCCTCCAAGCATCCTCCCTTCCAGTTTGGCTCTCCTCGGGGCAGGCAGCATCAGCACCCCTGGGGACATGTTAGAGTAGAATTCTCTGGTCACACCCCAAACCTAGAGCTCTAGAAAATTTGGGGTGGGGCCTATTAATGTCAATTTAACTAGGCCTTTGGTGATTCGAGTTAACGCCCAGTAAATCACTCTTTTTCTTTCACCTAGATTTTCTTCCCTAAAATTTATAGTTTCTTATTTCATATTTAGGTTTATGATAATTTCTTGTTTTTTTCAGAAGTGTGTGTGTGTGTGTGTGTGTGTGTGTGTGTGTGTGAGAGAGAGAGAGAGAGAGAGAGAGAGAGAGAGAGAGAGAGAGAGAGAGAGAGGTAGAGATTGAAACCAGAGTTTTATGTGTACTAGGTAGGAGTCTATCCTATCAGTGAGCTGTACCTCTAGCTCACACTTTCATTCTTTTACACTCCCTCTCTCCTTCTCCCTCCATCCCTCCATCCCTCTCTCCTCCTCCCTCCATCCCTCCATCCTTCTCCCTTTTCATTTGTGACAGAGCAGCGTAGTCCAGCCTGGAACTTGCTGTGCAGTTCCTCTTTATCTCCATCTTTCTATGATCCATTTTCAATTAATTTTAAAGTGTGATGTATATGTGAGAATGCATTTCCAATAATGTCGGTGTGTAATTATCTCAGCACCATTTATTGAAAGGATTATCATAATTTTAGTATTAAATTCTGTATTTCATACTAAAAGAAGACACAGCCTTTTTAATGTTATGATTCAATGTTATACCTTTCATGATTAAAGAAAACATGATTTAGTTCAGTTAGACTCCATGGTTTTGTAAATGAATGAGTTACATACAGTTTAAGAGACAGGAAAATATCAGAGGTATGTACTTTACTAAACCTTCCTTTTGATGTGGGCCTGTTGATTGAGGCTATGAATTGTCACCTTTTTTAAAATGCAACACAGTCATTAAGTTTAACACTAGAACTTGGACTTCTCAGATCCAAAACCAGGCTGCAAAACATAAACTCTAGATGATTTTACCCAATCTCTTTATGCTTTAATTTCCTCACCTACAAAATACAGTAGCAGTGTTCATCTGACCAGATAATTAAATATGAGCTAACTTACGTCAAGCACTTAGAGCACTTGTCTGGCATCTAGTAAGCATGATAAATACTTGCATTAAAGTAGAACATGTGATTGTAAATCAATATGAAGATGAACTCACCTAGACAGCTAATGTTTTTGAAGAGGCTGTGGGGCAGGGATGAGGGATTGCTAGGGACTGACCCCACAACCTTACACATATTAGATATTAGGGGAATGCTGTATCAGTTATTCTCTCATTTGTCTTCTTATCTAAAAGTTGGCAGCAATGATGATGATTTGTAGCAGCTTGTCTGAATCATGTCTTTCCAAAGTGTTCAAGTTAGTTTTCATATTTAAAATTTTATTTTTGTGTACATATTTCAGCAATAATCATAAACAGGTTTGTAACAACATTAAGCTATCCCACACAAACTCTGCTTCTTGGGGAAATGGTGGGCGGACCAGAGAGAGATTGCAGGTAAATGTCCATAGTGTTGAGTGAATCCATGAACATGTTTGCACTGGAGAGGGACCGTGAATGTAGCTAATTGACGAGGTGGAATTTTGTTAAGGAGTGTGTACAATTACAAAATCATGGTTTGTTTTTTTTTTTTTTTGGTTTTTTCAAGACAGGGTTTCTCTGTGTAGCTTTGCGCCTTTCCTGGAGCTCACTTGGTAGCCCAGGCTGGCCTCGAACTCACAGAGATCCGCCTGGCTCTGCCTCCCGAGTGCTGGGATTAAAGGCGTGCGCCACCACGCCCGGCAAATCATGGGTTTTTAATCTTTATTTTTAACTCAGTGGAGACTAGAATGTGGCCAAGTTTGAATAGGTACTGTCTTAAAAGATTTATCACTTTCAAAAGAAAGAATTCTTCATCAGTGGAGAATCCAGTTAGAAAATTACCACAACACAACACAGTATCAATTTAATAAATTAACCAATGCATTGTAATATATATATATTAATGGATTGTTTTAGTAATGTACTGGGTAAAAATAGGTTTCAAACAAAAATCCTGAACTGCAGACAAAAGATGTATCAGCTGGAACTACATTACATTCTATAGAATATAAAACTACCTCAAAATGGATTAAACGCTACAGGATTTCAAATTAATCCATTCCATTAAAAAGTATGGTCCTAGTGAATTCTGTCCAATTTTCTGAAATCTTTAACCTGAAGCAGTCTGAGCAAGAGAGTTTAGAAAAAGGTTTCATTCCAATACCAAACATCCCCTTAGTTACAACAGAATCAAGTTGCATAAATACTATTGAGCATATAATGTTCAGATGCAAGAACTCTTAGAATTGCTTAAAATATAAAAGGGAGGTGGACCTTGTCTCTCCTATCTGTTCCACAAGACCCTTCCGAGTGGTAATTCCAAGGCCTTGATTCATTGGTTTGAGCTAAGGGAATGACCACTACAAGGTTTATTTTGTAGTGCGAGGCCTATTTCCTATTAAAAACAGTGAGTGGGGTAAGAGTTGACAAAGCCCAGTGTCTGCTGAATGCCAGCAGAAGCTATGAGTAAGTGGAGCATGTAGAGGGGCATGGTGCTCCAGGAACTAGTGCCTCAACAAAAAAGTGCAATGTCCTTTCCTTCCAGTGGGTTCTGAGCATGCAGAAATGATGAGGCTTGCTATGGCTGGGTCTTCTGGTTATTTTCTACAGGTTAATTGCCCATCAGATTTATTAATTACTTTTAAAAATACTGTATTAACAAAGCACATTAAAGAATTCATGTAATTCCTATTTCTTTTTAACGGCAATTGTGTTTTTGTGTGCATGTGTACGTGTACGTGTACGTGTACGTGTGCGCGTGCGCGTGTGTGTGTGTGTGTGTGTGTGTGTGTGTGTGTGTGTGTGTGTTCTAATAGTATTTGCTAGGTAACTAGAACAACAAAGAGAGTTTTGTTTTGTTTTGTTTTTGCAGCTCATGCTACAGGAGAAAATTAAAGGTTAGATTGCTGTGGTTATATCCTCAGGTGTTATTCTGTGAGTCTTGGGTTCCTAAATCTAGTCTATGTGCTTGCCCCTTGGAAACTAATATGGGGGAAATGAGAACTGGTGGGAGGCAAATCAGATTTCTTCAAGGCATGGCTGGCGTCTTACAGGAAAGAAAGGAGCTGTTATCCCCCACCTCAAACCAAACTTCTTAGGGAACTAAAGTATGAGAAAGGATGTTCATAGGGAGGCAGATGAGGGGGCACTGGGCAGGAAGACTATGCTCTGGATAGGGTCTTCATTGGTGTAAGAGTCCTGTCAAAGAGTTGGAGTCAGAGAGTATCCCCTGAAACAGATCCTGGGGGCTCTGGCCTACAGGATGTTTCCTGAATTTGGACAGACTACTAGAAGTAGTAGGACTGCAGAAGGCTGAGCTTAGTCAGCAAAAGAAGGTGACTGGTGGCATGTCTCTAAGGGCACACCTTGGCCTGGTCCCTTCCTCTCTTTGTTCTGTTCCCTGGCTGCCACGAGTTGGGCAGCTGTGATCCACTGTGCCCTCTGTCCCTGCTCTGCTGGACTGGAACCATAGAAACTCTCAGCAAAATAAATCCTTGCTGCCCCCAGTTGCCTTTCTCCCACATTTGGTCCATGGAGGAAGCTAACAGTTATCTCAAGCAGGGGAAGGAAACAGTTCTGCTAAGGACATCACAGAGGGACCCCTTGTCACTGTCACACTGGGGGAGTGCTGAGGGGCATAAAGAACTGTATTGTTAGAAGTTCTCAGGGCATTTTCCTTGACACATACTACGATGGAGAGAAAGGAAACACCAGCTAGGGTTGCTCCCTCTATTTAGGGAAAGGTTTTCAGCAAAGACCCTTGCAGCGTGGTTCACTGGAAGGAGCATGTTCCTACTGCAAAGCACAGACTCCAACACAGACTTAAGAAGTCCTATCAATTTTAAGAGGGTCTCAAAAATAATTGACTTCTTTCTTACAGTTCTTTTGAATTGTAGAAATTATTATTAGTAGTATTGTGTTGAGTTATTTTTCCCAACATAAATAGTTCCATTTGTTTATCCTATCCCTTAATTTAAAGTCAATTTAGCTCTGTTGACTAGGTGTCTGTTGGCCAGTGAATCAGTAGGAAAATTCGAAGAATTTAACTCACCAGAGTTTAGTAGGGTGGAATATTTACAGAGGTGTGGGAAGGATTAAGGATGATAACAAAGGATGTTGAAATTAATATTGAAAATAAATATTGACTCCAAGTGTGGGAGCTACTGTGACACAGAGGTCACAAGATCAAGGAGTGAGGTATCATGTCATTGGAACTAGATGAGTGCTGGAACTATGAACAGAGTGGCCCCTGAAAGCATGTAGACATCTCCATGACTAATCAGGAGGGAGGGAGCCCGTCAACAACCCAGCTTCTTCCTTCCTGCACTGTATTGACTTCTGGTACTCCATGTGGCCAAACTCCAAGAGAAGCCAGAGGGCAAGCAATTCTAGGCTGTCCACTTACAAGGATGTCATCATGGGTACCAAGCAGAGAGGACAAGGATGAAGAGTGAGTGCTGTTGGGGTCCAACATGGTACTCTCTCTGGGGTTTTGTTCATGCTGGCTGTTTCTCTTCCTTTCTTTTTATGCTAGGAAATGAACCAAGGACCTCATATATACTGAGCATGTGCTTTACTATTGAGCTATATCCCAGCCCTAAAATGTTTCTTACAATGAGAAATTACTAATAATTCACTGGAATATAGAAAGAATGGGAAAATCTATTAGAAAAAAATGAATAAAGATAAGGTGGCAGGCAAATTTACAGCAGACTATAAGAATAGTAACACAAAAAGTAAATAAAATAGTTAACTTCTAACCTATTAGATTATTTGAAAGAGGTAGAATAGATGAGCAAGGACTATGATTCAGTCAGATTTTATAGTGAACCTGATAATATCTTCCTGTAGCCTATGAAAAGTATTAATTCTAGCCAGGTGTGGTGGCTCGGCCCTCTAGTCCTAGCATTTGGGAGGCTGATGGGGGACATAATTCGAGGCCAGCCTGGACTACACCGTGCAACCCTGTGTCACATGATGGAAGGCAAACACCATGTTTAATTCTCATGCAGCGAGGGATAAGGTCAAGAGTCAACAGCTGTGGATAGCTTGATGCAATTCAACATGGCAGGAAAGGGCTTCATTGTTAATTCAGTTAATAATTAGTTAAGATACGAGGTACAACATGTCATTTTAATTCCTAATCTAAAAGTAAAATCTTTTATAAAAAAAGACACAATGAGACAAATTGCTTATCCCAATAAAAGAAAATTTAGGAAAATGAAACAGTGAATAAAGCCTACCAATATCGTCATGACTATGATAATTGTACCTGCTTATATTCCTGGAGGGCTATCTCCATACAGCTGGGGTTTTCTAGACTGTTTCTCTGCCTTTGCAACCCTGCCAGTAATGATTGGTTCCATTCCACACTTTCCAAGGCTCCTTGGCTCATGATGCATGTACCAAGGGAGTACACACCATGTTCTTCAACAGAGTTGTGACTGCATGGCCTCAGTCCTTTTTGTCTTTCTCTGAGGCATGCATCTAGTTAAAGGGAGAGAACCAGAGTCATGGAGATTGTCAGTGTTCTAAGGGTGCCTCATGCTGCAGAGACATCTTGCACTCAAGAATTTATGTCCTGTCTTCTTCATTACCTTGGTTCCCACAAATAAGTCTTGTGCTCATAGCCCCTTCAAAATGTCAATGAAGTGATTCTTTTACATGCGTTTTTATTGTTTCTCCTTCCTGGGTTCTAACATTGATCCTTGGAAGGCACTGGGCAGAGCTGAGGTACACACTCAGACTCTCCTGCCCTCTTCTACAAGTCCTATGCCTTTTAAATGTTCTCACTCACCTCAAGGTGAATTATGCCTCATCAGAGCCACACAAAGGCCCCTGGAGGATGTTAAGATGTCATTTGTGTGCCTATTGTGTATCTGATTCTCAGGCTATTGGAGTCTCAGGATGTGTAAGGCTTATATTTAGTGGGGCACACTTTTTATACAGCCACTATTTCCTGAGTCCATTGTGTGTGCTATTTACACGGTGAGTTATGGCTGAAAAACTCCCCATGCTCATTATCAACCATGAAGATGTTAGGCCTTTACCTACTACAGAGCCTTGAGCACCAGGGCTTTCATTGGCTCTAGTCTTTGGAGCTAGTCTTCTAGTGTATCTTCAGGGAAGCAATATGTTTCGCTGTTTTTTTAAAGAATCACATACTACAAACCTAGAATGGTACAAACTAAGAAGTTACATAATGTATGGCTTAGGCAGCTATTAAATTCTTTACAAAAATTGTAATTACTCTACTTATATATCTGTCCTGGCCGTGATTAATTTCTTTTGGCCTTTGGATATTTATTTTTTTCCTAAAAGAGCCTAGTTTCTTGGATGACTTAGGATGCTGAACATTTCCTGTTCTTGGTCATTTGTGTATCCTCTTGGTCCTTTCTTTGCTAGAGGATAGGACTTGGTCATCTCTTCCAGAGAAGCCAGAAAAGTATTTTTTTTCTTCAAAATTATTGTGTGTGTAAGGGTGTTTTGCCTGCATTTGTGTCTGTACTCCATATGCACACAACACATGTAGAGGCCAAAAGAGGGGGTTGGATCCCTTGGAATTAGAGTTACAGACAGTTATTACCTGCCATGTGGGTGATAAAAATTAAACCTGCATCCTTTGGGAGAGCAGTTAATGCTCTTAACCATTGAGCCATCTCTCCAGCTCCTAGAAAAGGATCTTTTATTTATACATTAAAAATAAACTTTTAACAAGTATATACCGTCATTCAGAATAGTCACTAAATTTGAGAAACTGCCGTGGAAAATTTTGTGTTACAAAAATATTGCCATCTCTGTTTTCTGATAGAGAAACTGAGGCACTGGATAGGGGCATACATTTCTAGTTGATCATTCTAGGAAAGTTTAGCCTGACCCTCTGGCTCCTTGATGACTGAACACACCACCTTCTTAGAGTGTTTTCTGCTTGTAATTGTTAATTTTCATCGTTCAACTTGACTAGACTTAGAATCACCTAGGAGACACACCTCTGAGCATTCCTTTAAGGAGTTTCCAGAGGATCTAAGGAAAAATGATCTGCCTTGATTGTGTATGTCACCATTCCATGGACTGGAGTTGCAGATGAAATTCAAAATAAAAAAGTCTGAAAAGGAAAAAAACCCACTGAGCACTGGCATTCCCCCTTCCTGCTTCCTCATTGGCACCGCAGACCAGATGGCTGCGCTGGCATTTCTTCTGTGACGGTGGACTGTGTCCCTCTGAACTGTGAGACAAAAGGAACCCTCCATCCCTTGAGTTGCTTCTGCTCAGGTGTTTGGTCATCACCACGAGAAAACTAGCCGGTAGACTCTTCTTCTCCCTCCACGTTCTCCGCTCCCTCAGTCTCCATCTCTATCACTTAATAACCACGCGTGTTTGCCAGACTTTTTTTTGTCACTGTGACAAACACCTAAGAAAACAACTTCGGGGAAGAAAGGTTTGCTCTGGCTCACAGTCTCAGAAGCTAAAGTTCACGGGAGGGTTGGCCTCACATTTCTGGATCCACAGTGAGACAGAATACCATGGAGAAGGGCGGGGTGAAACAGAGATGTGTATCTCATGGCATCCAGGGAACAAAAGAGGGAGACAGGCAGGGGCTAAGACAAAGTAAAGACTTTAAAGACTCACCCAGGTGACCTACTTCCTTGAACCATGTCCTATCTCCCACTGCTTTTCAATTATGCCATCAAATTTTAAATATTTCAATGGATTGTCCTATTAATTAGGTCAGAGTCCTTATGATCCAGTCATCACCCAATTATTCGACTCACAAGTAGGAAGCCAAGCCTTCCACACATAAGCCTTTTGGGGGAACACTTCATATCTAAGCTATTCCGTGGGGAGAAAAATACTAACCCAGTAGCAGCGATAGAAAACTCAGAGGAACGAATAAACCGGTTCTGACAAGGATGTGATAGCACTGCGCACAGGTGAGACTAAAGTATTTGAACTCAATGTTCTGACATGGAAATTCATAAAAGGCAGGGTCCTCGTTTGCTTTCAGGTGCTGTGATACAACACCGACCAAAACCTTGGGGAAGGAAAGGTTTATTTCATCTTACACTTTCAGGTTCCTAACTGAGAGAAGTCAGGGCAGGAGTCCAAAGCAGGAAGCCAGAGAAAGGACAGGAGTAGCCACCATTACTGGCTTGTTCCCCGTGGCTTGCTCAGCCTGCATTTTATACAACCCAGGACCACTTGCCCACTGTGGGCAGGCACAGTATTGCATGCCTGTGATCCTAGCACTTGGCAGCCTGAGGCAGGAAGGTGAAAAGTTCAAAGCCAGCCTGGGCAACATAGCAAGACTCTGTCATTAAAAAATGGCACAGAAACATTTCCCAGATTTCCCTAAAATACCTTGGACTGATTTCTAAAACAGTAAAGAAGGAGACATCTAGAGATAGGGGAAAGATCTCATTAGCCCCTGATGCTGGAATTTGGTGAGGATCTCAGCCTAGAGTTAACTGACTAATCTAAAGGAAACACCAGGTCTAGAGTGAGTGTGACAACAAGACGTTAAGTTTACAAAAGAAAAAAGCCACGGAGAACAAAAGGGAGGAGGGTGTCACATCCTTCCCGCCGCTGCCACTAACTGCCTCCTCCTGAGTTCCCTGCACTGTGGTAAAAACAAAAAGGCCTTCCGAGAATTACTCTGTTGGTGTTGTTAGTTTTCTTGTGCGTAAAGCTTTGTAAAACGCATGCGTCCATGTTTTAGATAAATATTTCAAACATTTTTTACCCCCTCACGTGTTAGAGATAAGTAGTTAGCTCTAATTAGTGTTTTGTTGGTGCTTGTGACGACAGACTAGGCTTTGAAGATCCCACATACTGCCTGTGTTCTCCTACCTTTTCTCGCTTCCTCCCCCACACTCTGATGTTATCTGGCCATCCTCTTATTTAAAATATCAGCAACAAAAATATTGACTCATGGGTCTAAATATGTATAAACACCAGAGTTCTGGGCTAGCAGTGAAGTTGAGGAGGAAAGTTTAAAGGTCAGACACACTGGCTCTGATGTCGGAGTCTGCTACCAGCTTGTGCAGCTGGACTTTCTTTGGACCTCCAGCTCCCAAATAATGACACAGAGGAGACTTCTTATTAAGTATGAAAGCTTGGCCGTAGCTTAGGCTTGTTGCCAACGAGCTCTTATAACTTAATTTAACCCATTTCTATTCATCTACGTTCTGCCACGTGGCTCGTTACCCCTCCTCCATACTGTACATCCGACTTCCTCTGCATCTCAGATGCTTTCCCAGAGTTTTTAATCTCTCCCTGGAAGTCCCACTTGTCTTCTCTTGCTTAGCTATTGATACCATTCAGCTCTTTTTTAAACCAATTAGGAGGTACCTTGGCAGAGACACATCTTCACAGTGTACTAAAGTGCTTTAGTTTCTTCCTTTGTAAAAGGGGACTACCCCTAATACTAAATGTATAGCACTTAGCACGGTGACCCCGTGTGACATATATGTATGATATATACATGATAGTGCTTAAGGATGTGAGTCTGGAGCCAGTCATTGTAGATTCAAATCCTAACTTAACTAGCTAGACCAGTTACTTAACTTCTCAGTGACTCTTACCCTTCATCTGTAAAATGAGAATAATTACAGGGCCCATCCCAGAGGGTGTTGTGAGAATCTAAGGAGTTAAATTACGTAAACCCCTTGGAAAAGTGGCTTCAATACAGTAAGTATTCAATAAGATCCAGCTATCACAATAGTTATTATGATTTGAAAATTGTGCTGTTCCATAAGGTAGGCACAGACGAGCATCTGAAATGCAGCCTTGTGCTTCAAGTGAAAAATCACATACTGAATTTCAATGACTTAATCTAAAAAGAACGCAAAATATCTCAATTTTTGGTTGAACACATGTTGAATCTATGAACATATTTATTTAAGTAAGTCATTAAAGTCAATTTTCTGTTTTACACGTATTTATACGGGTGTGCACTCATGAGTGCATGCATGCCATGGTGTAGGCATGCTGGGATGCATGTTGCCATGGTGTACAAGGGGAGGGCAGGGAACAAGGTCCAAAGTCAGTTCTCTCCTCCATGATGTGGGTTCCGGGGATCGAACGCAGGCTGACAAGCTTTGCAGCAGGTGCTTTTACTCACTCAGCCTCCAGCCGGCTCACTTGTGTCTCTTCATTCTTTCAATGCAGTTACCAGAAAGTTAAAAGAAGTATGTGACATGCGTTTGTGTTGACGGTGCTATTTGAGAATATAGGAGTAGAAAGTAAAAAGTTCATTACAAAGTTCCCATTTAATTTAATCTAAAATTCAAGATATCTGTGGTGGCAGCTTTTTTTTTTTTTTTTTAAATCATAAATGAAGTAATTCTGAGAGAAAACAAGATAATTACAAAGTGGTAAGTGAGACCATTAGAAGCGCAGAATAAGTTAATGCAATCTTAGATTGCAGCAATGTTTCCTGATCGATGTTACCGCCTTGGGGCGTTGTGTTCAGTTTGTTACTATACTTTAAGGAACCACAGACAAACTAGAGTCCTTGGTAAGGAAGGTCATAGGAAGGTGAGTTTCTTGCCACCGCTCTACAGGAAGGGGAAACTGGGAATTAGGGTTAGGAGCAGGTGGTGGTTTGAAGGAAAATGGCCCCCATAGAGAGTGCACTATTAGGAGGTGTGGCATTGTTGGAGTAGGTGTGGCCTTGTTGATGGAAGTGTGTCACTGTGGGGGTGGGCTTTGAAGTCTCACATGCTCAAACTATGCCCAGTGTTACCGACTGCTTCTGCTGCCTGAGGATCAAGATGCAGAACTCTCAGCTCCTTCTTCAGCACCAAGTCTGCCTGCACACTGCCATGCTCCCCACCATGAGGATAATGGACTAAACCTCTGAAACTGTAAGCCACCTCCAATGAAATGTTTTCCTTTATATGACCTGCCGTGGTCATGTTGTCTCTTCACAACAATAGAAACTCTAACAAGACAAAGCATATTCAGCCAAGTGAAGGGAGGACTTGAAGGAGGGCACATAGATGTCCTTACATTACAAAAAGTTCCCCATGCGAAAAGGGAACTGACCAAAAAAATTCCAAAAGGTATAAGTTACAGAGAGCTTTCAGATTTAATATAGGCAAGAAGCTTTCAACCATTAGAATCAACTACAAATGTTAACAAACTACCTTATAGAATAGTTAAAGACTTTCTCACCAGCATTAATCTGGGAATTACAGTGAATGAGGTACCTGGAAGATATCCAAAGGCTTTTCCCGTTCTGAGAATGCATGGTTAAGGAGCTGTTACTAGTTCTGGAGTAGAGCTGTCAATTCACACGTTATGACGCGAACAACGAGATTCCTGCAGGTTTTTTGTGGGAATGTGCTTTTTACCCTTTCTTTTCTTCTTTATTCTTTTGAAGGGTTTTACTCTGCAGCTCAGGCTGGCCCAGGATTCATTGCATAGCCCAGCCTGGCCTTCAAGCTGCAGCCGGCTTCCTGCTTCCACCCTCCAGGGTTACAGGCATGGGCCTCCATACCCAATGTTTTCCACTTTTTTATTTTTTAAAAATATAAAAATTCACAGCTACTATTTTGAGGGGATAAAGAGTTGCTCTAGAAGCACGAACAGTAGACAAAGGCTCTCACAAGAATACTGCTACAGTGACTGACTGACACCGCAATAGAACTGAGGCGGCGGCGTTTACCTTCCTCTCCAAGGCCCCAGATCTCTTCCCTCCTTCCAATATCTTGGCTTTTTCCGCCATCTTCACACCATTTCTATTCTTGCAACGGAGTCATTCCTGGGGCTCGCCTCACTCATTATTTCTATTCCCTGACAGTTTCAGTCTGTCTTTCAAGACTTCCCTTACTCTGAGTCCACTTTGTGACTTTGCCAGCTCAAATCTTCCCACCTACAAAGTTCAGCCCTTCATTTCCTCAACCCCAGGTTCATCAGAGGCTCAGGGTTTTGGCCCTTGTTGGTTTTTTTCAAGCCAAATTAAGATCAAGCACGGATAGACATTCCTTGTGTCAAATGGTAATTAGTTTGTTTTCTGTTCCTGTAGAAGAATATCCAAGGCTGTGCGACATATAAAGAGTGTAAGCCTTTGTTTGACTCGGTTCTGGAGAAGATAGGAAGTTCAAGGACTTGAAAATGACATCTGCTTGTCTTCTGATGCGGGCCTCACGGCAATAAACCAAGTGGGACCCTTAAGAAAAGGAAAAGGACGAGGCCAGCCTGGGCTACAGAGTGAGTTTCAGGAAAGGCGCAAAGCTACACAGAGAAACCCTGTCTCGAAAAACCAGAGGTGGGGAGGGCGGGAGAAAGAGAGAAGGAAAAGGGAAGAGGAGACACATGTGAGAGAGAAGGGCTAACCCCGGATGTGTTTAACCCACCCCTTAACCCACTCACAAGGGCTCTCTACCCGTTGAATGTTCAAACACCTCCACAAACGTTCCTACCTCCCAACATTGTGACACTGAAGAATTAAGCCTCAACATGAGTTTTGGCGGAGCAAACCCAAGTTTCAAATAACTGGGCCTGGAAAGTTACCTCTAAGTTAGAGGGGAAGTTCAGACCAGGAGCAGATGTGGGTGGGACCGGAAGTGGTTGATATGTCTGCTGTCTCCACTGAAGATGCAAACCATGGTGTCCAGACTCAGAAATGCAGGAATCCACTTACGCTTGCTTCTGATTAGGAGAGTCTATGCGAAATGATGCGGTTTAGAACTAATGATAATGATTTTGTCCCAGCACTTGGGAGGCAGAGGCAGGGGCGTGTCTTCAAGATGGAGGTCAGCCTGGGCTATGTAGTGAGTTTCAGGCCAGTCTGAACTACTGTGTGAAACCCTTTTTCTAAACAACAAACAAACAAACAAACACAGACAGACAAGCAAATAAACAAACAAACAAATAAACACAGACAGACAAGCAAATAAACCCATTTGGTGTGTTCTGGGACCTTTGTATTTAAAGTACAATCCATGGACTGTTTCCTCGAAATCAGCATCTCCATTCTGTTCAAGATTTATCAAATGGTAACCTCCATTTTAATTAGATTTCCCAGTGATTTGTATTGATAAGTTTTTTTTTTTTTTAACAGCTTGGTGTTTTTTATTTTTTTTCAAGATTTATTTTATTTATTATGTATACAGTGTTCTGCCTACATGTGTCCTTGCAGGCCAGAAGAGGGCACCAGATCTCATTACAAGTGGTTATGAGCCACCATGTGGTTGCTGGGAATTGAACTCAGGACCTCTGGAAGAGCAGTCGGTGCTCTTAACCTCTGAGCCATGTCTCCAGCCCTGTATTTATAAGTTTTGAGAAGTGTGGGTTTAGAAAGAATTGGCTTGGTTTAGAGGGCTTTTTACTGGGAAACTTCCAGCAAGGTATTACAGCCATATGAGAACCAAGTTATAAATTATCAAGAGTTTGGTGAGCTGGTTGACTTTAAGATGAACAGCTGGAAACTAATTGTTGTGAAACAGTTTACAGCATGGGAGTGTGCAAGTGCTACACGCTCATTTCTTGTATACTATAGAACCAGCTGTTAAGGTTTTCTTAGCATTCTACTGTGCTTGGTTCTTTTTTTTTTTTTTTTTTTTTTTTTTTTTTTACTATTTGGCTCTTCGCTCTTGGGGGGTCACCACCCAGCTCCCAAATAAATTCACACAGAGGCTTTTTTTTTTTTTCTTATGAATGAGTGCTCAGCTTTAGCTTGACTTATTTCTAGCCAGCTTTTCTTAACTTATCCCGTCCACCTTTTGCCTCTGGGCTTTTACCTCTCTCTATGTTGATATACCTTTCTTTCCTTCTTACTCCATGGCTTGCTGTGTAGCTGGGTAGCTGGGTGGCTAGGTGCCTGGCTCCTGGAGTCCTCTCTCCTTCTTCCTTTCTCATTCCTCCAGTCTTTCCTCCTCCCAGATTTTTCCTCCTAGTTATTCTCTCTGCCTGCCAGCCCCGCCTATCCTTTCTCCTGCCTTGCTATTGGCTGTTCAGCTCTTTATTAGACCAATCAGGTGTTTTAGACAGGTGACACAGAGCTTTGCATCATGAAACAAATATTCCACAGCATAAACGAATGTTACACATCTTAAAATGATATTCCATAACATACCACTTTACAGTTCTGAATCTCCTAACTCAATCTGTAATTAAACTGATCTCCTAAGGAGACTGAGAAGCCCCTGCATATGAGGAACAAGATAATATGAGTTTTAATCTGTCATTCACAGAACTTTTAATCTTTATACTGAGATGCTATTATTCTGGGTAGCAAAAATTTTAACCATAACCTGATTCTGAAATGACCACAAGGTGGGAGGGGAGCATAGCTTTGGTAATATTATAAGCATTGGTAGTACTTAAAGTCAAGCTAGGTGGGCAAACACTGGAAACTGTGTCTATTGGCAACAGATTTTTTGATGCTGAAACATGGACGTTTCTGTGTAGAGTTAGAGAAGATAAAAGTGGGTAGATCCTGGTCTTAGATGCAGTTGTACCAGGGAGGAACTTATCTTTTTATAAAGAACAACTATCCATCTCCAAGTTAATGTTAAGTATGTGTGCAAATGCTTCCTAGTGGTTCAGGGAGTTTTTCCATGTGTGGTCCCTAGGTCACTCACTGTACCAGTGTCACCCCTGAGCCTATTGGAAATGTAAATTCCCAGGTTCCTGCTCCAGACCTAATGGATCAGAGGATCTCGCATAGAAAGCCACCAATCAGAGTTCCAGAAGGCCTTCTTACTAATTCTGACACACTAGTGAAATAAGAACAGCTTAGATTTCCTTATTTTTGTATGATGAAAGATTCTTTTTTCTAACTCTAACCTCAAACAGAAAGTGACTTTTCTTCAAGTACAAATTTCCAGATCAACTGGGAAATGCTTGAAGAAGTCTGAGAACGTGGATCAAAACACCTTTAGGCCTGAGCACATACTAAAACATTTTTCCCCCAGGGAAGCTAGCCAAGCAGAGAGGCTGCTGGCATTCTGCCAAGACTCCTGGAGTGGCTAAACCTTCCTAGAAACCAACTGGCAAAGCCTGCATTTTAAGATGAACTACATAGACAAGTGACTTTATAAATATTAATAAAAGCACTGCCCTAGCATGTGTGGGGACAAGAATGCTGTGCATGGTGTTAATAAATGGATGCTTTGGTTTGCCTTTCTGAGTAAGAATTTCATCTGGTTTTTTAATAGTGACATTTAGTGTTCATTGAGGGTTGACTCTGTCACAGATACTGTAGTAAGAACCTCTGAAAATGATCTCATTATTAGCCCCATGTCAAAATAAGGAAGTGGGCCCCAGAGGGGTTGTAGCTATTTGCTCCATATTATGCACACTCTGATGGTGATACTGGGGTTCAAAGGTAGGAAGTTTGATCCCAGAATATCCTCACTCAATTAAAACACCTTTCTTCAGTAAGGAGAAGCTCATATGTATCAAATATTCAGAGGTTTGGTATATGCTAGCTTTTTCTCACTGTGACCAAAATACCTGGCAGAAATGTCTTAGAACAAGAAGGACTTAGTTTGGCTCATCGGTTTTTCAGGATTCAGCCTGTTATAGCCAGGGAAGCCAGCAGAGCAGCTCATGCCAGGACCAAAAGGAGGTAGAAAGAAGCAGCCAGCACCCCACTGCCTTGCTCTCATCCCGCCCTTGTTCTGCCAAAGCCCACAGCCCACGCAATGGTGCTACTCACATTCAGGATGTATTTTCCCCATCAATTAATTCTCTCTA
This sequence comes from Peromyscus leucopus, assembly GCF_004664715.2. Classification (NCBI taxonomy): domain Eukaryota; kingdom Metazoa; phylum Chordata; class Mammalia; order Rodentia; family Cricetidae; genus Peromyscus; species Peromyscus leucopus. The sequence continues at coordinate 80,496,188 of NC_051071.1, forward strand.
GAAATATCCTCACAGAAATACCCCGAGGTATGCCTCAATCTCTTAGGTAATTCTAAATCCAGTCAAGATGATGATGAAGTCATTTCATTATAATGGAGTGCCTATTTCAGAGTATGACTTTTAATTAAGTTATTTTATAGTTTTTATAAAATCTTAAGCTAATGAATATCATCTATCTATCTACCTACCTGTCATTATCTATCATCTATTTGCAAATACATGGACTCTGGATCCTACTTGATTAATGCCATCAAATTCTGGTGAGCAAAGAAGGCAATCAGGCACATTGAACTTATAAAGGACATTGTTTTAATAATAACAATGCTGCTGTAAGCACAGTCCATATTATTGTGAGTCCTGACTGAGTGGTTATGTTCTCATGGTAGGCATTATCAGCTGAGGGCCAACTGACTCCAGCTGTGGAGATTAGAAGAGATGAATTGAAGAATCAGCAGTAGGTGAACTTATATGTATATCCTTAGACTGAATTATCTTTTTAAGTATCATGAGATGACTGCAAGTTTTCCCTCTCCTTGATCTATATGTGAAAAAAAATCACAGAAGGAAAAGAGGGCAAGTGGAAAGAAAGTTATAAAAGTAGATTCAGATTCTTCCAGGTTTTCCTTTCTTTCTTTTATAGACACAGCTGACTGTGGAGCTTTTGAAGTAACTGCTTAGGTGCTGACAAGAATGGGCACTAAGGAAGAATCTTATTAATGACTTATTTATTTATCATTCACTTATCATTTATTCAACAAACATTTGCTGAAGACCTCTGTTCCTGCCTGGTGCTGTGTGTGTGTGTTGTATGTGCTGAGTTCCAAAAATGAATGACAAGATTTCTGCCTAAAGAGCTCAAACTGATGGGAGAGACAGAACTCTGAATCTTCTAAAACCCATCTAATTGTACAGTTTAGGCTGGTAAATAGTACTATATAGGGGCTGGAGAGATGGCTCAGTGGTTAAGAGCACTGGCTGCTCTTCCAGAGGACCTGGGTTCAATTCCCAGCACCCACATGGCAGCTCACAACTGTCTGTAAGTCCAGTTCCAGGGGATCTGACACCTTCATACCAATGCACATAAAATAAATTTAAATAAATTATTTAAAAAAATAGTACTATATATAAAATAGGCTTCAGAACGGTTTCAAATAAACAAATATAACTTCTGTTTATTATACAAAACCAGGAAGAAAGTGGGCAGTCCTGGAGGTGTGGAGGAGACTGCCAACATTGAGTGAAGGCTGAACTGAAATTTTAAGGAAAAAAAAATTTACTGTGGCACAGTGATATTCAAGCAGCAGCCGCAGAGGAACAAGGTCACAGAGGTGAGAAATGTGTGGTTTCTCTGTCTCTCTCCCCGCCCCCGCCAACCTCCCCACCCCCTCCCCCGCTCTTCCTTCTTTCCCCGCCCTCCCTCCTTGCGCATGCGCCTTAAGAGGGATGTTGGCTGAGGAGCTAGGCAGAGGTCATTAGTGAGCCTTTGGAAATGGCCAATCACTGCAGAGTTTTATTTTAATGGAATTGATTTAATTCGTGATCAGACTTGTTTTAGGAAACCACGCGGGCAGCTGTGACATAATGGATGTCTCTTTTTTTTTTTTTCGGGGGGGGGGGAGTTGCGGGGTAGAGTTAAGAATAACCTGTGCATGAGTCTCTGATCATCTCTGATCGTTTGAATACTAGATGTAAACAAACAAGCAAAAACAAACAAACAAACAAACAAACAAAGAACCAAAACAAAACCCCAGACGTGTTTCCTAAACGCTAAACACTACACTGCTCCTTGGTCTTAGCGGCACAGCTTGCCAGCAGCCGGGAGCAGTAAAGCAGATTGTTGAAAGATTCACGTTGGTCTGGCGTGGTGTTGAAAGGAGGTTAGTAAGTGGGACCTCCTGGTCCACCTTGGGTGGTGAAGTTTGGCGGACTGTTTCCTCTTTGCTGTCAAGAGGATCGAACTCAGGGCCTCGCACAAGCTAGCTCCGCACACTATCACCTAGCAACGTGCGCTAAAAAAAAAAAAAAATCTTAGCAAGGCTGAAAATGCAGCGGAGGAAGCTGGGGATACGTCAGGTTTTTCAAGACTTTAGGCAGAGAACTAGGTTCCCCACTGTGTAAATGATGGTTCCGAATACATCAGCAGGATAAAAAGAAAAAATAAGAAGGAATTATTATACAAAGCCATTTTTTTCCCCTGAAGGCTGTAAAGCTTTTGTGCCTTAACTACAAAACAGAGCCCCCGCCTGGGGAACCGACAGGAACGCCGCCACGAAGGCACTTAAGCCAGGTCGCTCTCCGCCCTGTTCCTCTGCTCCTACCAACACCTTCCCCCTTTGCCGGCTTCCGAGCGGAACCTTTTTCGCCTGCCGGTGCAGTTGAGCCGCGGGACCAATTTCGTCAACACCATCCGGAATAGTCAACATGGCGGCCGCCATAAGATGCCTCAGTAGAGGTAAGACAGCCAGCGTTCTTGCGTGGACGACGGATCTAGAACCGCGTCTCCTGTTGCAGCAGGGTACACGCCCGAATCTGGCGGGCACGGCTCAGCTCTGGGTACTCGAAATGCCTCCAGGCTCGTGCTGGGCTCCATAGCCCAGAGGGTCATTGCTGCTTACAAGCGACCCTCAACTCAACGCAGGGTTTCTCTGTGGGAGCTGGTCCCTCTGAGGGTGACATGGGAGGGGAAATACAGTGACAGTGATTTCGGTCAGGTGTGAGGACTACAAAGCTTCTGTCCTGTGTCGGGGCTAGCGGGTGAGTTCAGTTTGATAAGTGAGTCCTGAAAATGGGAAAGTGGTATATAAAGTGATTTACATCTGTAAAATCCGAACCTAGGGAGTGTTTGTTGCCGCTTTGTGTATGCAGGTGATTCCAGTTCTTAAATTTACAGAAGTTATCTAATTTAAGTCATGTTTATCATTTGGAGACTAATTTTGCAGTGTTTTTTGTTCAGAGACAAGTCAAGTCCTGTTGGTTAGAATGACAGGCCCTTTAGTACCATGCTTTTTTCTTTTTTAAGGACAATGATTATAAATATCGTTATGCAATTAAATCAGGTCTTTAAGTGGATGAAACAGCCTTCATCACTCCGTTTTAAGGGGAAGCAACCAATCCCATTGGGCACGTGACTAAATTCGTCTAACTAGTAGATGTCAGGGGAAAAACTGAAGCCTGTGATTTGTTTTGCGCTGATGGGTACAGAATCTAGGACATGAATACTCAGACATGCTAGGTAAATCTACCAGTGAGCGATACACCTTGGGAGCTCTCTAATCTTCCTTACAAATACTGTATCCATTTTCTCTTTGAACTTCTCTCAGGAAAGTTCAGTGTTAAGATCAGCATCCTTATTTAGGATAGTTTTTCAAGTTAGGGGTGATGAGATCACAACACACCCTGGTGAGTACTAAGTAAACCAGAATATGCTATTACTGAATAGAGATTGAGGGCATTACCCTCATGTGTGATAGAAATCACATTAGACAAAATTGAAGAAGCCAAGAAGAGAACTGAAGATTTATTTTTTTTGTCACTTTTTCTTCTCTTAACTTCCAGGATACTTACCAATTTTATTACTATTCCACCTAGCATTCCTTCTGATATTAATTGGTTGGTTCTTCTCTCTAGTATGTTTCCTTGTAGTTTCCCAAGATCCAGGATTCCATTCTTCATTCTCATCTCTTCTGTATCCAATATCATTCTTTCAGTGTAAATTCACTCCTTTAGTGGCCTCATCCATCTGTTTTAGGTTTATTTCTATGTTTTAATGGCTATCAAATATTTACCTGCAGTTGGGACCTCTTTCCTGAAGTTCAGAGTCTTATATTTATTTGAGAATTCTAGAGCCATTTGTGTATAACTTAAGGATACATGTTTGGAATCAAACTTACAATCATAACCTGCAGCTTTCTCCATCTCCTCTAATAAAAGCTATATGCCTTCAGTTGTCCCTGCCACAACCTCTTAATATCTTTGACTTGTCTCTTACTCACACTTCATGTTAAGTAGTTGACAAATCCTGTTTGCTTTATTCTCAAATTGATCCAGACTATTTGGTGGTGGAGGTGGTAGAGGTGGAGGTGGTGGTGGTGGTGGCGGTGTGTGTGTGTGTGTGTGTGTGTGTGTGTGTGTGTGTGTGTGTTGGGGGGTGCATTTTTGGAGACAAAGTCTTGCTTTGTGGTCCTAACTGGCTTGGTTTTGCACTCATTATCTAGCCCAAGCTGGCTTTGAACTTGAGAAAGTCCTTTTGCCTCAGCCTCCTAAATGCTGTTAACCTAGACTCTTGACTTCTCATGGTAACACTTCAACTGCCTTGTTCTAAGTCACCACCATTTCTCACCTGGATTTTTCTGTGTCCTGCTCTAAGTAGTAAATTAGTCCTTTAAAAACTTAAGCTGGTGTGTGTGTGTGTGTGTGTGTGTGTGTGTGTGTGTGTGTGTGTGTGTATGTATAGAAGTGGTCCCGTAGTTAAAGAGTATTTGCTGTTCTTCCAGAGGACCTGGGCCTGATTCCTAATATGCACGTGGTGGCCCGTAACTATGTTCCAGTTCCAGTTGATCCAACCCCCTCTTCTGACCTCTAAGGGCAAAATATCCATACACATAAGATAAAAATTTAATAAATAAAATCAAAGAAAAAAACTTGATCTGCTTGTGGTGGTGCATGCTTCTACTGGCAGCATTTGGGAGGGAAAGGTAGCAGGGTTAATGCAAGTCTGAGGCCAGCCTGGACCACACAGTGAGTTCCAGGCCATGCAGGACTGTGGTCTGAGACTCTTTTTCTGGGCTCTTAATTACTATTTATAAAGGGAACTTAATCATATTGCTCTGAAGAGCCTCCCCTAAGTCCTTACAATGGCCTATAACTGCACTGTCCATTTTGTTTATTCACTACTGAGTATTTTAAATATGGCTAATATGAATTCAGAATGTCGTATACACTGTAAGTTTTTTTTTTTTTCATATGCACTTGGAGGCCAGAGGTTGATGTCAGCTGTTTTCTACCAATCACTGTCCAATGTATTTATTGAGGCAGGGTTTGTCGCTGGACTTGGAGCTTGTGGATTCCCACCTTGTCCTGAGAAGCTACTGACTTTGCCTCTGGAGTACTGGGACTTGGGGCAGGAGGTGGAGGGGTGTTGCACTAAGCTTACCCAGCTTTCATGTGGTTGCAGAAATCTGAATCTCACTACTCATGTTTGCATGGCAAGAGTTTTGTCTACAAGCTGTCTCCCCAGGCCCACCTTTGGTATGAAATCTACCTTTACTTTAAAAATGCAAACTGCTTTCCATCTTCTTTTATCCTGCAGTCCTCCTTCCTATATGTATTGGTCTTATCTCTCCCTAACCAGAAACGTAAGCTCCACGAGAAGAGGGATTTTTGTGTTGTGTTCACTAATGTGAACAAAAGCATGGCCAGCACACATTTCATTGATACATTCATTGTTGAATGACTGAATGATAGATTATTTTTAAAAGCCTTCTCCAGTGAGAGTAGGTTTGCTGTTATATATACTATTTCACTGTATGGTTCACATAGCAAGACTTTTTAATATGAAATTCCTAAGGTAGTAAAGAACACAGTGTGCTCGGGTAATGGAAAAGAGCTAGGAGTATCTGAAATACGGTGAGCGTGTGGGAGAGTGGAGTTAGATGAAGCTCACTAGATAGGGTTAGAACAGCTCATTGAGTTTTTGGTAAGAATTTGCTTGTTCACTGAGCTGTGGTTATTTAAGGCCATGGCGTGCTGTGCATTTAAGAATGATCCTTGTCAAAAGTAGATGATAGGACCAGTTGGAGACTATTATAGTAATTCATGAGGTAGACAGTGGTGACCTGTCGACAGTGTTTATTTGGGGGTGCAAAGATTTTGATGAGAGGCTCTGAGAGAAGGTGAAGTTTAGAGAGCAGGGTGAGGAAACAGTTTAGGACAGATCTCTTGGGACTGCTAACCTTTCAGTATCTACTAAAAGAGATGGAATAGTCTCTATCTTGTGAAAGGATGGGAGTGGAGGAGAAACTTTAAAGAGTGTAGTGTCAGGTATGCTGAGGAGTAGTTGAGGAAACTCTGAGGACTGTTGTCTGGTGGCAAATGAGGCGGTCTATGTGAAGTGAATGAGTGTGCTAAGACAGATGACACATTGTTGACTAAGGGGTGGAAACAGGCAGAGGTCTAGTAGGGCAGCTAAAGTGGTGATACTGTTGTAATTTGGTTTTGCTTAGTCTGGAGCAGTTTGATTACTGTTGAAATTTTATAGGGGATTCTAAGTAGTGGTTCTGTCACTGGCTTTTTTGGTTCAATGTGTTCATGAATCTCAGTGTATAGCAGTTTGTTTATTTTTATAGTCGTAGGGCTTTCCATTACAGGACAGTGTCTATCCAGTCTGTGATAGAGAAATGCTTGAGTTCGTCTCTTAGTTCTGTACTTAGAAACAGTCTTCTGGTTGTTCTTGTTCATGTCTCTTAAAGCACATGTACATGGTACTTGTCTGGAGGTGGACTGCTGCACCATTGTGATGTGCTTACTAGGCTCCATTGGGTAATTCCACATTGCTTCCCAGAATGGTATTCTAGTTCACACTCCTATCTGCAGTGCATAAAATCTTCCTGTATTTGATATGGTAAGTGACTTAATTTCCTTGAGGTTTCTTAATCTGGTGTATGTAGAACAATGATACTTAGATTATCTAATTTATAAATTGTATCTCCACAATAAAATCAAATACTACTTTCTTGATTAAGTTTTGTGGAAAAAAAACCAATAATTTGAGACAAGGTCAAACTCCCACATGTTGGGATTATAGGGGTCTCCAGCGTGCCCATTATTAAAAGTATTGTCAGTTGCGTTGAACTTAATGATTTGTTTGTTTCACATGCTACTGTAATCTTTATGTGGTTGCAGACTGTAATAGGTCTGCTGACCACTCTTTTAAGTAGTGCTGTTGGCAGATGTTATATGGAGTTTTAAATTTGTATTTACCTGATTACTAATGAGGTAATAGTCAGTGGACATCTTTTACACTGTTGTATTTCCTTTTCAGTTTGAGGCCTTTTAATCCCTTTTACTCATTTTTCAATTGTGTTGTCTTTTGTAGTCGAGGAGTCAGATGACTCCTTTGACAACTGAGCATGTTGCAAATATATTCTAACCATTTTGGGTCTATCTTTTCACTTTATGTGCGTGTAGGAGGGTTTATGTGTGCATGTGTGTGCACACATGTAGCGTGTTATTTCTCTTGAGTTGCCCACCTTGTATTTTTGAAATGGGGTCTCTCACTAGGACCTGGAGGTGTTAATCAGTCTAGATTGGCTGGCCAGTGAGTCGCAGGAATCAGCCTCCTTTTTTAGGAATCACAAGGATGAGCCACTGCAGTGTTTTACATGTGTGTTGGGGGCTGAGCACAGGTTCTCACGTTTGCCTGGAGAGCACTTTGCCAATAATGAGTCATCTCCACAGCCTTGGCTTTTAATTTTTAAAAAAGTGTATTTGATAAACAGAAGTTTTTAACACTTCATACAACCTTTTTAAAAATATAACCACTTTTTATTTAGTGCCTTTGGTCTTGCTTGTGAAGCTATTCCTCCCTTAACAGTTATAAAGACATTTTCCTCTATTCTGAAAGGCTTTTAAGTATTACCATTCACCTGTGAGTGGGTTATTGTTGTTGTTTTGTTTTTTTCCTTTGTACTGGGGACTTTGGATGAGCTTATTGTCATTTTTTTTTTCTTTTGTCATACTAGTCTGTCTTTCTGTATTTGTGCCACTACCAATGTGTAGAACATCATAACTTTTTGGTTTTTTTCAGACAGGGTTTCTCTGTGTAGCTTTGGTGCCTGTCCTGGATCTTGATCTGTAGACCAGGCTGGCCTCAAACTCACAGAGATCTGCCTGGCTCTGCCTCCCAAGTGCTGGGATTAAAGGCGTGCGCCACCACCGCCTGGCTTCATCATAACTTTATAACATCCCTTAAATCATTTTTAAATTTAGCTTACAAAGAAATGGTTTTCATTTATATTTCCATACATACACAATCATACTTGGCTCTTTCTTTTCATTCCCTACACTACCCTCTCTCCGCCCTGCCCTTCTTATAACATGTCTTTATCTGGTAGGACAACATTCCCACTTTGTTCTGATTTTAGAAGAACTCGGACAACTCTGTGAATGTATCAACTTTAAAAATGAATAAATGAAGTAGAGACTATTTTTTAAAATTTAAACATGTACATACTCCCTGTTAATAAAAATAAATCTATTGATCTTAAATTAGATTAAGGTAAAAATAGGTGAAGAGGGCGAAAAGCTCATGCCTGTAAGCACATGTTGCCTATAGTTCCATCCAGCCGGGGCCATACTTAATGAGTTCCAGGTCAGGCTAATTAGCAGTGAGCTCCTATTTCAAAACAAAACAGAATAAGTGATTAGAAAAAGTTACTAGATATCAGACGCCTCTGCTTGCTTTTAGTTTCTCTGAGTGTGATTTCTATATTTCATCTTTCCTATTAGTGGTACCGCTTATAGAATGCAGGGCCTAGCACATGCTAGGCCAGGAACTACCACTAAGCTACACCCTATCCCTAGTACTGGATATTTTATGTTTGTGTATATGTGTTTTTGTGTTTGCATTCATGTGGAGGGTGGTTGCATATGTGCATTAACAGTGTAGAGGTCAGAGGACAACCTTGGGTAGTTCCTTAGACATCTACCACCTTTTGTTTGAGTGTGGTTGACACATTATGCACCCCAATAAACTTATCTGGGGGTCAGAGAACAGAACAGCCATAATATTAAACATAGAGGTTAGGCAGTGGTAGCACACACCTTTAATCCTAGCATTCCAGAGGCAGAGATCCATCTGGATCTCTGTGAGTTCAAGGCCACACTGGGAACTCAAGAGGCATCCAGTCTGAGGAAACAGGATCAGCTGAGGAATTGGCAAGGTGAGGTGGCTGTGGCTTGTTCTGCTTCTCTGATCTTCCAGTGTTCACCCCAATAACTGGCTTTAGGTTTGTTTTATTAATAAGAACATTTAAGATTAATGCTACAATTTGAGACATGGTCTCTTATTGGCCTGGAACTTCACCACAGTTCAGGCTAGCTAGCCCACAAGCTTCCAGGGATCTGCTTCCTGACATTCCACTATTCCTGGGGTTGTAGGCATATGCCACCACACCCAGCTTTTCACCCAGATTCTAGAGAGAGCCAAACTCAGATTCTCTTGCTTTTGAGGCAGCCCCTATTATTACATGTTTAAAAAAAAAAAAAAAAAATCCCAGCCCCTATTCTTATACTTTTTAAAAGTGGTTAAAAATCACAAAATATTAGTTGCTTTTGTTTGGAAAATACTGACTTTTAGAATGTAAAAATGTATGAATCTGATGATTAATGTTATATTTTCTTTTCCTTCTAAGTCTTGAGACAACATCAAAGGCATTGTCTTTCCAAGACAGCTTACCAGGCCCCTCCTTACCCTGGCTCTGAGAATGTTCTCTGGACTCACAGACATTTTGCTGCTGCTGCTACAAAGTAAGTGTTTTTTTTGTTTGCTTGTTTGTTTGTTTGTTTTTTAGTTGCTTCATTTACTGTTAAAGTTCTGATTAAAAAACATAGTTCTATAAAGATCGATAGTTGCAGAGGTTCATTGTCTGTTCTCCTTTGACCTTAGTGTTCTGGGGGAAAGACAAGACTTAGTAATAGCAGCATTTATGGGCATCTCGAGCTAATCACTCACCACTGTCATTTTAAGCTGTTGTGTTATGTTCATTTGAAGAGAAGGAAATCAAGGCACCAACAGTGTCTGGGTTTTGTTCCTCGTTACTGTAATTCCATGACAGAAGCAACTGAGGAGGGGAGGGTTTATTGGATGGACAGTTCTGCGTCCCAGCCCATCATTGCAGGGTAATTGAGGTGTCGAGGACCTGAAGCAGCAGCTCACACCCACGGTCTAGAGCAGAGAGTGAGCGTGTGTTCTCTCTGTGCTTCTCTGTTCCCCATTTTCGTTCAGTTGGGCCCAGCCCAGGGCCAGGGTGAGTGTGCCTACCCCAGGTAACCCTTAAGAGACTCGCTCAGCATGACTGCAGGTCAACACAACCCAGTGGATTCCTCTAGACTCTTCCCAAGTGATGATTTCCAGTTTACAGTTAAACTAACCATCACAATGAGATCATAGAGCCAGTCCAGAGCAGAGGACCAGCACATGTCAGAATAAGGATTGGAACTGAAGGAATTTAGTTCTGAAACTTTTTTTTTCTACTCTTTAAGTGATATTTTCTCCATGTTGCTTTTTATAATTAGGGGTTACAGGATTCCCAGTACTGGAATTATATGTTGGAATTTCAGATTTTTAATGTTTGTTGTGTTATGTAGAAATGCACACACATACATATACGTATGTATTTATAATTTTTTGTGTAGACTTTCAACATATGGAAAACTTATAGAGGGATGAAATTTGTTCTCACAGCTTCTGATTAGCAAGAGTAAAAAGCTGTTTTTGTGTGGAGTTAGAGCTCAGTATTTTTCTCCATTGAACTGAATGAAGGAGGGACTGAAAGGCAAATGTTGGCAGAGCTCTTGGACTTAAGGCTCATGCCATCTGGTTGTTGGGCATAACGCTAATTGGTTTTCTCCCAAGGATATTGATGTTAATGAAGTGTAACTCAGTACCATCTTTTTCTGAATGTCTTTTTCCCTAATGTCACTGTTTCTGTAGTTTAAAGAGATGGCTGAGGGAGCACCAATTAAATGCTAAAGAGCTATAGGAGATTAACAGTTAAAAATTACAGAATTCTTATGTAATTCTGTAATAATGTTATTATTAATAGCATATTAATAATAATTATTGTTATAATTGAACACATTTCATATACGTGTTCATTTTTTTCTTCTTATCAGTTATGAAATACAAGTACTATGATGAGCATTTCTCAGGTAGAAGAATGGAAATTCAAAGATTAAATTTTATGTGGGTGCTAGGAGTCTAAATTTCAGTACTCACGAGCAGCATAATCCAGTAGTAGTTTAGAACACCATAACCCAGAGTTAGACAGCGTGGATGTGTTGGAGGGAAGACTTATTGTCTGACTTCAGAACGATTTCCGCCTTGACCAGCCTAAAAGAGTTGGATCAGTGGCTTTGGAGGGTAGTAGGGCCTGCCGAATACAGTTCAAGCTACAGAATCTTTCTTTTCAATGAGTTTTGATAGGGTACAACCCTTAGATTATGTGATATCCAAAACGAAAACTGAAGTGTAGGAAATTTTAGGGAAATTTGTACATTCCCAGTTGTTTAACATATTCTTATTTTAATAAACTTAGCCAAAGTAGTATTGATGCAGTGGCACCACACAAGATGTTGATGTGACCATGAGCAGGTACCTGTCTTGTTGTTCTGCCCTGGAGCACTTTAAAGTGAACTGACAGCAACATAAAGAATTATTTTAAATGAGTGAGTTCTTGGTAAGCAATTAAAGATGTATAAGGTTTAGATAGTGAGAAGCAGGTAGCTTTGCTGCCCTGGTGATTAGCCCTTGAGTGATAACGGTCTATGCATTTTTAACTATGTTCTTCTTGTCATTTGTATAAGTGTTAGTGCACGGAGTGAGCGTCTTGTGCCTGTTCCTAACAATATGTTGTGGAAATAGATTCACATGATGCTGTCTAGTTATTTAAGTATATAATATTCAGCTGTATAAATGTACTATAATTTATGTAGTTTAACTTTCCAATATTTCATTAATATAAGGGGCCCTGTACTGAATAACTATGTAAAAGTTATGTATCTTATGTATAATGGAGGTATTTGAAGTGTAAGTTCTGAGAAGTAAAATTCTTTGGTCAGAAGATGTATATATTTTTAATTTTGATAGATAATCCAAAATTACCTTGTTAGTGTATATTGGTCAGTGATGAGTACTTGCCGAGCATTCGGAAGGCCCTGGATTCCATTTCTAGTGCCAAAGGGAAAAAGGAAAAGAAAGAAAGAAACAGCTGTCCATTTGCATCCTTGCTAGCAAGTGTTATTGGAATGCATATCTTTATATTTAGTGTAGCCAACTCTACTGTCTTCTCTAGTTTCATAGGTAACAAATGGAATTGTGGTTTTTAACATGTTTAAGAGCCATTTCTGTTTTGTTTTTCCTGAGTAAATTTTTTGTTCACAGGTTTTGTTTTTCCTGAGTAAATTTTTTGTTCACAGGTTTTGTTATTGATGAATTGGATTCCTTAACATATCGTAAATTAGCATAGATCTGTGCTGTAACTTCCCTTTAATTATGGCTATCATATTGTAGGAATGGCACAGGTATGCTAGGATTGCTGGTGGAAGTGAAGTTCTAGAAGTATTTGAGCTGAGTCCTGGAAGTTAATTTTGCAGGAGAGTGAGGAAAAAGGTCTGTCCGAGGTGCCAGGGCGTGGAGGTAAATGACGTGAACATAAGTGCAGTCTGATAGCTTAGTAGGGCTTAATATGGATGCCTGCAGAGCTAGCAGAAATTAGTTAGGAAGGAGGCTCTTGTGGGGTGCGACAGACAAGGAGCAGCAGCAACAGCCCTTCCTCTTGGTGCTAGGGATGAAATCGAGGGCCTTACACAAGCTAGGCACCGTCTCTGTCACTGAGCACACTGTGTCCCCGCACTGTCCTTTGGGTGTGACTGTGCCTGGATTCTGATTTGTTGTGAGAAGCTGGAGGAGTTCAGCTTGTGCCAGTTTATATCCTACCCAGCGGTGAAGGAAGAGTGCCCGGTTTCCCACACTAGGAGGTGTCAGTTTTTGTGTATCTTTAGTGTATTTCTTGTGGACATCATTTGCCTGTTCTTCTCTTGGGCTGTTTGTCTTTTTATTTCTGCTATGTGCAGGTATTTATTAGCTTATTACTTTAAGAACATTTTCAAACATTTTTGTTTATCCTCTAGAAAATTCATATTATGTCATCCCCAATTTTTACTGTAGTACAGTTTGATGCTTTTTACTGCCCTAAAAAGCATAACATAAGAAATATGCCCACTTTAGAAAGATATGAAAGACTGTCCTAAGATTGTTTGGTAACTTGATGAGATGTGTTCTTGATGTTAGTTGTCATCTTTATTTTTTATTGATTGACTTCAGAGTCGAGATCTGAGGCATGTGATGCTGCTTCTCTTCATTGTTTTTGTTTCTGCTTTGTTTTGTTTGAGACAAATGCTGAATGTCCTGTGTAGAATAGTTGAGACTGAAGTTAATAGATTTTTACACACAAGTAGGCTTGTCTTTTAATGTGTCATGTTGAGCCAGTGTAGTCAAGGGCTGAGCTAGGTTTTGGTTTTGTGGTCTCCATGGTTACCACCAGCCACAATCTCTGTACGTAACTTTGTGCTCAGCATGGGGGTTGAGTTGCTGGGCTTTTCTTGGTGGTGTTCTCGGTGCTGTTTCCTGCTGTGCAGCTGCAGCTCCGAGGGCCTGTCCTCTCCTGGGCCTGTCCTCCCTTAGCAGTAGGCTGTGGCCTGTTGTTACTCAATGCTCGCCTGGCTGGAAAGGGGTGGAGGAGGCAGGCAGTCTCGGCGGCTAGATTCCCATTTAGGATTCGGGAGGCCCACTGAGGCTGAGCTTTGGAGAGGGGCTTTTTGCGCACACCTCTCCTTTCTCCCCACACCTCTCCTTTCTCCCCGTGTCTGTACCTGCTGCAGGTGGTGGGGACGTTCCAGCCCCTGTCTGGGAGGATAGTAGACTGAGCCCTGTATTCTTTCCTGCCTTGGCTCTAGAACTCTAGGTGGAAGTTTTGGTGATCGTTTTCTTCCTTTCTACCAGAGACAGTGGGTGTTTGCCTAGGCCTTTTCCTCCAGCCTGCACCCTCTGGGAGGCTCCCCAGTCTCCAGCTGCTGCACTCTTTCCTGGGAGCATCCATGGAGGTGTGTGGAAAAGGCCATGAAAGGGTGAATTCCTTTGTTCCCGAGGAGTTACATGGCCACACTAGCCTCTCAGGTGTGTCTTACCTGCTTTCCTCTCTCTCACATGGTAAGAGTGTGCAGGGACTGATTCTCCTCGGAGATCAGGCTGCGGGGCTGCCTGCATGCTGGGCTGTGTTCTCAGCTCTGTGGTGGGGTCAGGAAACATTGGGGGTTCTCCCGTCCCCCTTCTCCGTGCCAGTGCTCTTTCCAGCTTTCCCAGTTGAGGTGGAACAGAGTTGCGTTTAGTTAAAAAAGAATGAATAAATCACTCTTAGAGATGTTGGTGTGTTTATCTTGTATTAGCCGCAAGCGTTATTATTTAGTTCTAGTTAGTTTTTCAAAACAAACAACAACAACAACAAAAAACACCTCAATGTAAAAGATTCTTTGCTTTGGAAATACTTGGATTGCTCTCTTGGGGTCACAGATTTTCAAGTCCCAAAGTGAACTTTATAATAGCACTGTTTTTTCTTGTCTTGTGTGATTGGGTCTGACCATGGATGACTTTTCCTTCCAGGTTTCTGTTGGAGGACAGATGTGGCAGGGTGAAAGTTATTAGCTGAGTCCAGTCTCTTGTTACTCATTTAATCTGTGTGGTTTAGTTACCCAGGTAACTGTAGATCATTCTGTTCTCTAGATGCAGACTGCCAGGTGGCCTGCCCCTCCCCTCCCTTCCAGCATGATTTATATGGATCTGAAAGTCACAGCTCTTAAGCTCTTCAATAGTCTCACCTAACTGCATGAACAACAAAGTTCTTCTTAATATGAGTCTTTTGAGTAAAGACAGATGGCTTTGGGGGGCTGTGGAAACAAAGCAGTGGTCTGTGAGGTTGGTTTGTAGCCTATTACTGAAGGATTTTGTTTAATTGCAGTTTTTCTTTTTTGATTAATGCATTTTCTTTCCACTTCCCTTTTGTGGTGATAGAGATGGAACTCAGGACCTTGGGTGACCAAGTACTTTGTCCCCAGAACAAATGAAAAAGGGTCATATTGTATGGCTTAGGCTGAACTGGACCTGGCTGCATAGCTTAGGTTGGCTTTGAACTCAAGGTCTTCCCCCGTCTCCCTCCCAAGTGCTGGGATTGTAAGCTAATGCTACAGTGCCCGTTTCCCAAGACTCTCGTTTATTCTATACTATACTGATGTCATATTAGACTTTAGTTGTCCTAAAGCACTGTCCCATTTGAAACCTAAAAATGTTTACATTGAACAGCTCAAATATTTTATGAAGTAAAGTCCCAACGTAGATAAGTACATTGCTCTTTAACCACCATAATCTCATTTATCAGACCTTTTGGGGCTTCAAAAATATTTATAATTACAAAAAAAGAAGTCACTTCATCCTCTGGAGATTTCATATTATTTGCATATTAAATAATTGGAAATTTAACTGTGAAATCAAGATTTTATTTTATGTAAATTTGAAGGCTTTGTCTAGAACCTCTGTTTTATTTTAAATAGAATACTTTCTTCCTAAACAGGCTCTCTGATCTGTTGTTGGCTTTGTTACTTCACTAGTAAATAGACAATTAAAGTGTAGTTCCTCCCATTGTGGGGCATCAGACTTTAGTAGGTACCAGCAGAGCTACTGAGACACGGCACATCCTTCCACTTGGGCACTTGCTTAAACTTGCTGTCAGCAGTTTGAAAGGATGCCCGCACCAATAAATGAAGATTACCATCGTTTGCCAGTGTGTTCAGTTGCTTATTAGTGGGAAGGATACTATTATTAGTGGTGATAATAGGATTTGTTGAGTGCTAAGAATAAGAATGGAATTTCACGTTAGATTGGTTTGGGCCTTAAAAATTTTTTATTGTTATTTCTTTCACACACATTTTATGAGACGACTTATTTTTTTTCTGTTACTACTATAACAGATGAGCACAAACTTTGGGGCTTGAAACAGCATGATTTTCTGTTTTGTACTTCACTAGGTTCAGAGTCTGACGTGGAGCATATGGACTAACTGAGGTGTTGGTAGTTACTTTCTGGAGCTGTGGGCAGAATCACCCTCATCTGCAGGGCCTGCTCCCATTCCATGCCCTGTGTGCTTTTCCTCCATCCTAAGGCAGTGACAGGCTTCATCGTAGTCCTGCTTGAATTTCTCTGTCAGCTCCAGCTCCATCTGATCTAACTGGGAAAGTTCTCACTTAAGGGTTTATGTGATTGGACTCTGTTGATAATCTAGGATAATCTCTCCATTTTAAGGTCTTTAACCTTGGTCATATGCAAAACCTCTTTTGTCACGTATCATGACATGGATGTCTTCTGGGGGTGTATTTGTTCTTTCTCTCATTTCAGTTACAGAAGGCAACCTAAGCGGAGAGGTTTACTTTAGCTCCTGGTTTGAGGGTACAGTACAGCCTGGTAGGGAGGCGTGGTGGGAGGAGTAGGAGGTTGCTTGTTCACATCTGGGTTGATGAGCAAGAAACAGGGCTGAGCTAGCCATATCAAGACCTGTCCCACGGAGACCCACTTAATCCAGCTGGGTTCCACCTCCTAAAGGTCCCCAGTGTTCTCAAATAGGGCCACTAGATAGGGACCCGGTATTCAAACACATGGTCATCAGTGGTCACTATTCTGTCTACCATAGAACGCAGATATCTTTGTAGAATAATGGTTTACTAACTTAAAACTTTCGTAATCTGAATAAATGTTGGAAAGTTGTATTACCTCTAGTTTTGTTTTCTTAGCTTTAAATGATTACCTGCATTTCCTCTTTGACATTATTTCCTAGGTGTTTTGTAAGCACTCATTGGCTTTGCCATGCAGCGAACCTCCCCATAATTACTCAGCACTGCACACACATCTGTGGGGGAGCTGACCCAGGCTGGGTAGTCTGATGACCTTCTAGCCTTGCTGTGCTGCCGGGTTTGCAGGTCAGCTGAGCACTGTCTAATCTAGCCTGGGGTTTTGTGGGGCCAGCTCTGGTCCATGTGTCTCTCATGCTCCTAGCTTGGACTTGTGTCGATGAAAAATGACAGAAATAAAAACATTAATGTGGAAACATAGGAAGCCTCTTCTGGCTTAAACTTAGAGCAGGGAAACTGTCACTTCTTTATTCTGTCAGCCAAAATTAGTCACATTGCCTAATCAGCAGACTGGGGAATGCATTCTGTTCCTTGGGGCGTTGACTAGAGAGAGAAGAAGCAAAGGGCACTTAAACTGTTGGGCACTGAGCACATCCCTTTGACTACCTGCTTCTCCAGAGAACTGCCTCACTTTTTTTTCTCCGGCTCTTAGTTAATGATACACTATTCCTTCCACACCTGGTTCCTCAAGCCTAAACCACAAGAGGTGTTTTAAATTGTTCTTTCTATTCCCCATCTTCTGTATTTACCTTGCAAACATTTTTCTATTCTACCATCTTTTCAGCCTTATTATTATTGATTCAGCCTTGGCCATCCTTCTGGAGAAGGATGAGAGGAAATACCCTTTTGCTTCCCACTCCATTCCTTCAGGTCCATCTCTTCTATTGCACCTGGGATGCTCTGCAGTTTGAAATTCAGATGTCATTCTTGCTCACTGACTTCTCTTTGCCTCTAAAACAGGCAAATTGTGATCTGGAGTTTCCAACCTACCTCCTTGCTTTCTGTATTACCCCTGAGTTCTGGAGTTGCAAACTGTGTCTAGATCTGGTTTACTATCTATTGTTGTATAGTTTATGAGTTATTTTACTTAATTTAATTTGTGTTTATATGTGTGTAGGACAGAGATGATCATCAGGTGTCATTCCTCAGGAGCCATCCATCTTGTTTTTTGAAACAGAATGTCTCACTGGGCCCTCATCAGAGTAAACTGATTAGGCTAAGCTGGCTAGCCAGTGAGCTCCAGGCATATTCTGGTCTCTGCCTCCTCAGCACTGGGATTAGAATCACATATACCACATCTGTTTTTTTAATGTGTGTTCTGGGGACTAAGCTCAGGTCCCCATGCTTATGTGAAAGGCCCTTTACTAATTTTCTCTCCATTCTAATTTTTATGTATTTCAGTATTTGTGACACATAAGAATTAGCAATTCAAATCCAGTGTCTATAAATAAAGTTTTATTGGAACTTAGCAGTGCTTATCCATTTATGGATTTTCTACAGCTGCTTTTGCAGTAGCAGCGTTGAATCATGGCAATAGAGACTACATGACTCACAAAGCTAAAGCATTTACTTTCTGATCCTTCACAGACAAAAATTTGTCAACTTTTACTGTCACCACATAGGATTTACAGTGGCCCACTTCACATACCACTGTATTTCGTGGCTTAATACTTTTTATTCTGTTCTTTGCCAACCTGTTTTTTTTTCCTTTAATAGTGGCTTCATTAAGATATATTTCATATACAGCACAATTCAGGTATTTAAAATGTATAGCTCAATAGGTTTTTGTTATATACCGAGAGTTGTGCGAACATTACCACAATATTTATTTGGAATATTTTCATTACTCTTCCAGATTATCTCTTTAATGTCCATCTCCCTCACCCCCTTCTCCCATTCATGATATTTTGTATAAATGGAATAATTTGTGTTGTCTTGTGACTGTTTTCTATCACTATATAATAAAGAAACTCTACATTATTAATGTGTCTGTATGATGTTTTTTAGGTTAATACATGTTGTAGCATGAGTCAAGTCCTTGGTTCTTTTTGTTCTTGATTAATATTCTATTATAGTCTCTTCAACATGTAGACAAGGACTTTCTGAAAAGGACTCCAGCAGCATAGGCAATTAATCCAAGAGTTGACAAGTGGGCTTACATGAAATTCAAAAGCTTCTGTATACATTGCAAAGGAAAAAAATCACCAGAGTGAAAAGACAACCTATAGAATTAGACAAAAGTCTTTGTCAGCTGTGTATCAGCCAGGGGAGTCAATATTTAGAATCTATAAAGAACTCAAAAAAATAAAGCACAAAAATTATACAGTCAATAAATGGGCTAATGAATTGAGCAGACAGTTTTCAGAAGAAATATATATGACCAATACTTGACAAAATTTTCAACATTCTTAACCACCTGAGAAGTTCAAATTAAAACTGCTTTGAGGACCGGCAAGATGGCTCAGTGGGTAAAGGAACCTGTCATGAGGTCTGACAATTAGAATTCCTGGAATCCACATGGTAGAAAGAACTGACTACCAGAAGCTGCCTGACCTCCATATGTGTAGCATGCACACCAACACACACACAAAACATATAATAAAAAATATATAATTTCTTTGAGAGTCTATCTCACTCCAGTCAGAATGGCTACCACCAAGAAAGCAAATGTCAACAATGCCGGAGGGCTCTAGGAAAAGGGAGGCAAGTGTAGATACTATAGATGTTAGTGAGCAGATTCCTCAAAACACTGAGAAGTAACCGACCATAGGATCAGCTGTGCTGTCCTGAGTATTACCCAAAGGGATCTACACAGTAGAGATTCATGCACACCTGTCTGTGTTTGTTGGTGCACTAATTCACCATAGCCAAGGTGTGATGTCAGCCAACTTGTCTATCAACAGATGAATGGGTAAAACAAAATGTGGCACATATCCACAGTGGAATTTATTTCAGCCATAAAAAAGGTGTAAAGACAGCTGCAGGAAAATGTGTTCCTTTTGTTAAATTAAAATGTGATCAGTGTGTTAAAGAGAAGATAATGGAAGGCACATGACGTGAGAGCAGAGGGAGACTGCAGGAGGAATGGGGACCAGCAGAGGGGCAAGGAGGGGTGACAGAGCAGCGTGGGCAGGTGACGGGTAAATAGAAAATAGAGTGGCATATCTGTGTGAAGCGATATCAAAGCTCATCACTTGCTATGCTAACTTTAAGAAGGAACAGGAGCCTTCCCTCCTGGTGTAATGTCACATTTCATGTTTTCATTCAGCAGATGAGGCCTTGAGGTCCTCTGCCTTTGGAGCTGTTATGAATAATGCCACTAGGAATATTTGTGTGCCAGTTCGTGCATGGAAAATTCTTTTGGGTGTATATCAGGACTATCTTTTTTATCCTTCCATAATGGATTGTGGGGTCATGTCTTTTGCAACTCTTCCCTAACTTCCTAGGTTGGGCTAAAAGTCTTCATAACATCGTGCTAATGTTGAAAGTATCTCTTTACACGTACGATTCCTCTGGTCCTTTGGAGAATAGTCACACTGCTTCCTTCACCATGTACCGACTCTAAACAGTACAAGTTCATTGGTATTTGTTAAGTTAGGGAAACTGTAAAATAGTCAGTCCCTTTGAGTTAAACTGTCTTCTGTTAGCTTTCTGTCTCATGTAAATCGGCTTTTTAGGTCTCCTTGAATACATTCTGATATAACTGACCTTCATGTATCTTGTTTTAAGGCCAGCGAGAAAAATTAAGAAAGAAGGAAAAGACAAGGAAAAGACGTCAGCTGAAAAAGCAGATGATATAGAAAAGATAAAGTCATACACCTACATGGAAAGTGAACCTGAAGATGATGTCTATTTAAAACGCTTGTACCCGAGGCGGATCTATGAGGTGGAGAAAGCTGTTGACTTACTTAAGAAATTTCAGGTTCTGGACTTTACCAATCCAAAGCAAGGCGTTTATCTTGATTTAACATTAGATATGGCATTGGGGAAAAAGGTACGTAGACTTGCATTTATTAAAGTAGATACATGAATTGATGTTTTTAAATTTTAAAATTCTGGGTGGGGGTAGGGGTAGAAGACACATGGTTTGAAAGTTGAAGTGGGGGTCGTGGGGGTGGGAAGGTTTACACAAAGATGGAGGTAGTGAAGGAGGGAGCGTTGATGGGTCCAGAAGAACAACCGAGGATGTATCCAAAAGCCGTAACTAAACTGGCTGCTTTGTGTAAGCTAATTTATAAGTTAAGTTCAAAATTCCTTCTCAACAATAACTGTAGAAAGTCTGATGGGCTTTCTATTTTAGCATGAACGATATATTACTTGCCCAGTATAAAATATGTTGAAATTGTGCTGGGAAGTTGGACTTCTTTCCTTGGATTCCTTATTTTGTCTTTTTATATTTCAGCATGCTTACTTTTATTATAAATGCATAACATGTTCAGTTCATATAGCTCCATTCATGATTAAATATGATGATAGATATAAAAGCTTAGTCAGCATCACTGGAACCTTCCTGCAGGCCAGCGACTTTATTTAGCAGTACTTTGCATTTACTTTCTCATTTAATTTGTAGTCCTGTCAGGAAGTTAAGGTATAGAAATGGACTATTTGGCTCAAGGGCATAGAGAAGAAAGAGTTAAGAACTGAACCAAGGCTTGGGTCATTTCTTAGATGTTGTTTATTTGAAATCAACCATGTTAAAATTTTTGTTTTGTGTATTACTTAGTATTATTTCTTCGTTTGAAAGGTTTTTATATTACCTCTCCTCACCTTGTTATTAGTGTGGTTCCTAACAGTGTCCGTAGGACCTCAGGCATCCCTTTGAATATGGAGTCCACACACAGACTGGCCATAGTGACGGTGTGGGCTTTGGCTTACGGTTGCCTAGTTTTGTTGCCTCAGTGCTAGGACCTGAGCTGGCCATGAGCGTTGTCACCGTAGGAGCAGTCTGCCGCCCCTTGATGTTAACGCTGCTCGTCACATGTCAGCTGTGAGGCACTGGAGACTACTGAAGTCAGTTGTCACAGGTTAATAGAAAAGGAGTGCCAATCAGTACAAGTAAGTTGGATGGCTGATAGAAGGTATACTTAAGAATTTCCGCCTTCTGGTCTGAAAAATCCCCAGGAGGCTGTTACTACCTGAAAAAAAATATTTTCTAAAAGTAGAGTCTTTCAGTCAATTTTATCAGAGGAACAGTCCCTTTTCTCTTCTGCGAAGCCTATGGAGGGCCTGGAACCCGTTTCCTATGAAATCTCCCTCAGAGATCTGATCCTCAGATCTAGATAGGTCCTTCAACAAAATGACTGAAGAGATTCATTAAGCGATTTCTACTTGTATGGTGTCTCAACTGATGCCATTGCTTATTTTGGACTTTTCAATTCACTTCCCAAATATATCTGAAAGTGATGGTGATGTAGGTGACAGTAACATAGAGCCACTGAGAAGATCCTTGCTGTCTTGGCTTCCTGTTGTAGATGTGGGGTTTATATTTATAATTGCCTAGAGCCATGCTGTACAGTAAGGGTCAACTACTGAGCAGGTCAGTTGGATATTATCTTTGTTTAAGATGCCTGGCTGTTTTCATCATCTTCCTTGAGTTGGAAATACAGCTAAAAATTTAATTGAGGGTAGCAAACATCTGTTGACATTCAGGAAATAGAAACCAGGTTTCCATTTATTCCATGATTTTTTGATATCTAGAGAGATACAGATATGAATACATATCCCAACATTTGAGAAACTGATAAATGATTTAGATAGAAACCACATGCACTGGGGTCTGGAGCTAGGAAGAGAGATTTAGATTCTTCTTATCTTTTAAAACAAAACTAGATAATGTCTTGAGCTTTGCATTCTAATCAGAGGATAGTTTGGGGTGCGTGAGCGGAGCTCCGGCAGATTGGAAGAACTAACAGCAGGAGTGGAGTGTGCTAGTGCATGCCTGTGTTCCCAGCACTCGGGGAGCTGAGGCCTGCAGAACGACCCTGTCTGTCCTGCCAGTGAGCCAACTAACCAAAACACCTCACAAATGAAAAACATGGCAGTTTTGTTGTTTATGGAATCCAGAAGATGATAGAAAAGATGAACCTTGTGTAATTATTTTTCCCTTTGTGTGTTTAGAAAAAGGTGGAGCCTTTTGCCAGTGTTATCAGCTTACCCTACCCTTTTGCTTCAGAAGTCAACAGAGTTGCTGTATTTACAGGGGTGAGTAACTTGGTCAACAGTCTTATAATTTAATTGTTAAGAAATTATTACTAGTCATTGAAGGGAGTAATGGATTATCTTAGAGAGAAATTCAGTAGTCACACCAGTCCCTTGCACCGGGGACACCGTGGTTGTTTTACACAGCAGTGACCACTGAGCGCTGTGAGTGGCCAAGAGCACAGCTAAGAACCAGTCCCTGGTCACAGAGCCAGCAGGCAAGCACAGGACAGGTGTGGAGGGCAGCTCTGCCGGACTTCCGTGCGTCGACATTGTTTCTACTGTACGGGTGTGTTTGCCTAGTTCTTCTTCTTTCATAACTGAGACTTTTTACATTGTCTGTTTTACTCTGGGGAAGAAACTGCGTTCTTTGCAGTAAATGGGGATTATAGTTGTCGGAGTGTCACAGTGCTGCTGTAACTAAGGGAGTGAAGTATTTTCCCAGAAAACAAAAAGAGAGAAATGGGACATACAGAAGAAAAATCACAAATACTGTTTTTCTTGGAAGTTTTCTTTTGAAATTTCGTGGCTAAATTTTAGTTTTTTGATTTTTTTAAATGTTTCCTCCTCATTGGTTTTATAAAATGTAAGGTAGTAAAACTAACCATGTTTTAAGTTTGTGCTTTTGAAGAGTGTCTATATCGATAGAACCAGAGACCTGTCACTTGCTATGTTCTTTCTGTTGTTTGTTGAGTCAGGGTCTCTACACAGTCCTGGCTGTACCAGGCTGGCCTTGAACACAGAGAGATCCCCTGCCTCTGCCTCCTGGGTACTGGGATAAAGGTGTGGGCCACCACTTCAGACACTTGCTAGGTTCTTTATATGACGTCAAATACTCCAGTGACATACAAACAGAAGTTTTTTCAGAGTGCAATGTATCTGATGCAATAATTGAAAATTGATGGCATTTTCAATTAGAAATATAAACAGTTTTGATTTGAATTGGTATTTCTGATAGTTATTGACAATATAATGAATTTGTTTTAACTATTGTGCTTTGGTAGAATGCATCAGAGATTAAAATAGCAGAAGAGAATGGAGCTGTGTTTGCAGGAGGCGTGGATCTGGTTAAGAAGGTATTGCGTTTATGTTCATTGGTGTAAGCATGGTTCTGATTGATCTGGTATCCGTTAATTTATTTGTTTTGTGTTTATGGGGTTTGTGTCTGCATATCTCTGGGCTTCATGTGCTTGTTTGGTGCCCTTAGAGGCCAGAGGAAGGTGTGGGATTCCTTGGGGCCAGAGATACGTACAGATAGTAAAGAACTGCCATGTAGTTGCTGGGAATTGAACCCAGGTCTCCTGAAAGAGCAACCAGTGCTCTTAACTGCTGAGCTATCTCTCAACCCCTATCCATTAGTTTATTATATTTGCACATAATCATTAGGATTATATCATCTCCAAAATAGTAGGCTTTGTAAAAAGAGGAAATTTGTTTTGTACTTTCTTCAGATTCAAATCTAAGAAAAAGCCACCAAAACTTTTAATCGTTGATTATTTCACTCATTTATCTGTTTATTCTTTACTGTTGGCATGAAAGTTTTGTGAATAAAATATACAGGCCAATATTACTCTGATTTTGAATATGAAATTTAAAATGAAATCCAAACATTAATACACACACAAGTATCTCATTCGTGTTTTAAAAACCAAGTGTGTTGTTCTTTCTGGGAATGAAAGTGTCGTTTACTTGGTAGTTAAGCTCCACAGTATGGCATTTCCTCTGAACCTCTCCTCTCCAGCCCACTCGAGTGGCAAGGCTGGCTTAGCCTGGTAGCTAAGGAGAGAGTGAGGAGCCCACCTTCAGGAAACAATAGCCTGGGGAGCCTTTTTGAAGAGAATTGCATTTTTTAAAGGTAGGGAGAGGCATATAGCTATTGCTATGAAGGTTTTCCTTAACATTTTCTGGGAGTCCTACTTCTAAACAAGTTAATTAAATTGCATTATGGATGGGGGTGGGCCACAGAGAGACAGGAAAACTGATTTGAAAATGTGTCCTGTGTTAAATAACCTGGTGTTTTGCTTGACTGACTGGGCTTGTCCTTTAGAGCACACAACATCCCAGTCGTGTTCTAAATCTGATGGTGATTTTAACTTCTTTTTAAAGGGCATTGGAGATGGTTTATCCTGGCGCCAATTTGAGTGACCAAGGCCCAGGAAGCACAAGAGTTAGGTTACCCCTGACTTTATGTTTCCACACGGAAGTGCTTTTGTTACCATCTAGAGGTCTTGATTGGGTTCTTTTGCTTTGCCAGTTAGAGATTTAAAAGGCAGGAAACCATTTCAAGGGCAGCAGGTAGCAGCGGAAAACCTTGAGCGCAGCAAACAGGAGCAGACAGGCTCAGCAGCTGAAGGCAGGCTTTTGTCAGGGTGAGGAAACACACACATAACAAGGACACTGAGAGAAACTCCACCAAGCACAAGGGGGACTCCGGAAGCTGAAGCTTCTCCCCGAGGACTGCTTTGAAGAGTCTTCCTCCCTGGCTTTAGGGTTGTGTGTAAACACTTCCTGATCTGGCTTGGACTTGTTGAGCCAGTCCAGCAGCAGGAGGATAGGCCCAGAGCCTTTGTAAATCTGCAGTGAAATGTCCAGAGTGAGCTCACTGGCAAGTAGGGATGGACCTTGCTTTAACACAGGTTCTCAGCCCAGTCCAGGTGTAGTATCCCATCCTGTCTGGCATTTCATTTTCATTATTTAAGAAGTACTAAAGTGATAAAATGTAAATACACTGCTGCAGGTGCTTGGGAATTTGAGAGTAGGGCTTGGTCTCTGGAGCCAGAAAACTAACATTCAACCATGTGTGCCACCTTTCATCCGCTTCCTGCCTGACCTGAGAGTGTCTCAGGCTGACATAGCCACTCCTTCAGTTCAGTTCTCAGGTGGTCAGAGGAAGAGGCAATGCAGGAGAATGTGTTGCCCAGCCCTACTGCTGTAAAGGAAACATGGGAACAGAACCAAATACGAACATCTAAACGTGATTTCTGGTATATAAACGTTATAGATACATAATTTTCCTGTAGGAGCCCTAGTGGTAGATATATTTTTAGAGGGACAGTGCTACTTGGGCAAATTATCTTAACCTAGAATTTTCTTCCCATCAAATGTTTGAAAGCCTTCCATGGTATTTTTAGAAGGTCTTCGTTCAGGTTATGAAGTAAGTTAAGAACAGTTTTTTCAAGTAATATCATGGTTGTAGATTTCAAGCACATTTCTGTAGATTTATTTACTTACTTATTGCAATACTGGAAATTGAACCCGGGACCTTAAACAGGCTTGGCCAGTGTTCTAAGACTGAGGAATAATACTCTAAGCCCCCATTCCTGTATTCCTAGATTAGTACACTGTTTTTCTCAGCATTTAGCTGGAAAGATGGCTCAGCAGTTATGAGCACTGGCTGCTCTTGCAGAGGACCCGGGTTCAGTTCCCAGCGCCCACATGGTGGTTCATAACCTGTAACAGTTTCAGAGGATTCTATGCCCTTTTCTGGTCTCCATGGACACCAGGCACGCACGTGGTGCACAGACATACATGCAAGCAAAACATTCATACTCATAAAAATAAAGATAAAATCTTTATTAAAAAGAAACTGTAAATTAGCCTATAAATATTGAACTTTGAATCATTTCTAAGATCTTGATTTATTTCTTAAATTCATTTCATTTTGAAATGTCACACATATATTTGGCTGAGAGATTTGAAAGTAATGGTTTTTCTTATTTGCAAAAGCATAGTTTCTATCTACAGATTTGTGTTATTCTAAGATGTGTTCCTAATGTTTATTGTAGCATAACATTCACAGATAATTTGTAACTTAAAGGAGCATGTTGTAGAAGTATTTTTAGGGAGCCTGTTAATGAAAGCCTTACAAACAATTTTTCCTCCGAGACAGGGTTTCTCTGTGTAGCTTTGGAGCCTGTCCTGGATCTCACTCTGTAGCCCAGGCTGGCCTCGAACTCACAGAGAACCACTTGCCTCTGCCTCCCGAGTGTTGGGATTAAAGGCATGCGCCACTACCGCCCGGCGCCGCATAACAATTCTTTAGCATCTCAAAGTTGCCTTTGTTTTCATGTTCTTGGGGATGGCAACCCTGGTTCTAGAACCCCACTGCTTATGTTTGGATGCTGGCGCCTCTCTCCTCTCATAGGAGACACATACTGACTCCTCACTGAGGCTCCAGGCTCCTCATCTGAAATGTTTAGTCAGTTTTAGTGCTTGACTTGTAGGATTGCTGTGAACACTGGATAAATTAAATGTGTGAAATATGTGCAGAATTCATGGCACATGAAAAATTCTCACTTAATATGTCATTATTTATAAGAGGAGCATAGAATGTTATTTAAAGATTGAAGAATATTTAAAATGAAATACTAGTAACAGGAAGATAAAAATCCTACAATATTGCCTAATTTTATCAGAGTTCAATTTTTCTGAATTCATCAACTGCAGTCAAGGCTTTGGATGGGTAAGATTTCATGTGAAAATAAATGTTACTGGTGAAATATTTGTACCTGGGCAATATTTTGTTTTAAAGAGGCAATATTTTGTAGAACTTTATTATCAATTACATTTTTAAGTGGAGTATAATATAGTGGTGCAATAATTATTTTGGGTGCCTGCCTGAATTAATCAACTAATCCTTTAAACTCTGGCTATGAATCCTTTTGTTCTGAGAGTGGAAAATAGGGTAAGTCTGCTAAACTGTGAGTGAACTTACTCCTGTCCTCTTGCCCTTTGTTGTTAGTTATGGGTAACAAGGGGGTTCTAACTCACTTCTTTGTGCAAAAATGATAGATTTAGTTCTTTTGGTACACTAAATTTAGAGAGTTAGTGGTTGCTAATGAGTTTGACAACTAGGAGTTATTAATTTTGCATGTGATCTACTGAAAATGTTTATCTCTCCAGTTTCAATAGACATCAGTTCTGCTGTGGGAGATTTGTGTGAGTTGGATACATATCAATGTTATGTTCTAGTTTATGACTCCATTTTGCCTAGCATAATCTTATTATAGAATTAAAACCATTAATTGTGTTTAAAAATACATGCAGCTATTTTTAAAATATAACAAGGTGTTTTGTTTCTGATGTTTTTCATAACTGGTGACTGTATTTATGTAATTCTGATTTTGAAGAAAAGTATGCATAATAGTTCTTTTTTAAATCATGCTGAAATCACTTATATCCAAAAAGGTAAAGTGATTTTTTTTTTTGTGTGTGTGTGCAATAAAGAGCTGTTTCTGTTTTCCTCTGGTTTTCAGATCTTGGATGATGAGGTTGTTGTGGACTTTTATGTAGCTGTTCCGGAAATAATGACTGAACTTAACCCATTGAGGAAGAAACTAAAAAAAAGATTTCCAAAGGCTACTAGAAGTAAGGGAGAATTTTTGTTATTTCAATATGTTTTCAGCAACTTTCTTTATAATTTTGTTTGTAAGAATGCAAAGATGTTATTATGTTTGTAGACCAAATATTATGCCTGGTATGTGAGACTGATGTACGTAGATTTTATTTTTTCCTCTTTTGCATTAATATTGTTGTTACAGTATAACATGAGTACCTACTTATGGATAATACTGTTTTTTTAGAGTATAGCCTAGCTGTGCATTAATGGAACATAATACCTACTGAGAACGTTGTCATCTACCATTTTGTTGCCTTTTATATTTCTTTATCAATAAACTCATTTAAGCAGTCAGCATGTACATAAATGCACATATATGAATGTCTGGCTTATAGGGTTTTCCTCTTTGTAGAATTTTTCTTTATGAATACTTCCTTCTTAAGACATATGATAAGAGAAGTGTTATAAAATGAGAGAGATGAGTTGATGAATTCCTAAGTCACTATGGCTATTGGGGGGGTATTTAAATATAGGTGGGGTAGAAAGCAGCATATCATGAATGAGGTGACTTTATTTATTTATTTAAACTTCTTGATTGATTCTTTGGGAATTTCACATCATGCACCCCAATTCCGCCCACCTTCCAGTGCTCCCACATCCTCCCCTCACCCCTATAGCACCCCTCCACAAAAGACAGTTAAAAAAGGAAAACCAAACCAAAGCAAGCAAGCAAACCAACTAAAACCTCTGCTCTCTCCTTCCTGCCTCCAACAGAAGAGGTGACTTTTCAGCTGTTACCAATAGAATTGGATGAGCTGGTTGAGAAATAATATTTTAAGTAGAAAGAAATATTAACCACAGCACTAAAGTCGGCTAGAAAGTGTAGGCTGGCTCCAAGAAGTGCCAGTTAGGTCCTTCCAGTTGTAGAGATGGTTCCTCTATGTTGATATGGAAGTGAACAATGGGCAATGATGTTGGGGGGTGGGTTGATGCTGTTTGAGGAAGTCTTTGAATTAGAGTTAGTGAGCATGGGCTTATTTTCTTATCATCATGAATCATTTAGGTGTGATGTGACATGATCTGTTTTCTAGAGTACATAAGAGATACTGGTTTGCGTTGAAACTCGAGGGAGGGAACAGTTGAGCTGCAATTGCAAGAGGCTGATGCGGGTAATGTTTAAGTTCTGCAGGGTGAGAACAGAGTGAAGGGTACAGTGTTACAGATGGATTTTGTGACTGGACAGGAAGGGAGTGGTTGATGGGGAGAAAGGAAGAGTCAGCTGTGCTGAGGTCTTCACATGAGGCATTTCCCCGACACGTGGTGTCATTAATGAACTGGGCACATTTATGAGCACACTCAGAACAGATTTCATTTGTTGGAGGTGGTGCTGAGTGTCTCGTATAGATAAGAATTGTTTTCTATAAGGTATTGTAAGTAAAACAAGATCTTAAAATTTGTTTTGGTAAATTGTTATTTTCAAATTTCAACTTAAGTAGAGCTAAAAAAAAATCTTAACTAAAATTCTTCATACATATTAGCCACTAAGATATCTAGTCGTGCTCTGACTAAAATTGATTCAAATGGACTCAAGTTCTTTTAGTATACTATGGCTTTGTTACTTTTCTAGCCTGCATTAAGTCACACCTTATTAAATGTAGGCAGGGACTTGGCATTTTTCATAGAGCTTTCCATTGCAGCTGTCTTTGTTGTTATAGAATCAGACTCACATTTTCCCTAAGTCAGGCCTGAAATCCAATATTATTGGGGGGAAAAGCAGACTGTGGTCAAACTTTAAAAAAATTGCAAAATCAGTATTTATTTCTAATTAGCTCTGGTTGCAGACAGTGGCACTAATGGAGGCGGTGAAAGGTGAGAGTCATGGCATCTGTGCCCTCTGGGCCACTGCTGTACCACTCAGCTGGTTCTCGGGCACCACCTGCTGACTCCACCACTCTGTTCTCTAGAACCCCCAGATGATTCCATTTCCGTTGTTCTTGTCGTTAGCATTACTGCTGCTGTTGTTTAGTCTAGAAGGTTCTTCCATTATCATTACTGCTTTGTTTTCTTTTTTAATTCCAGAGGTTTCCAATAACTTCTTTATTCCAAATAGCAACTTCCCTGTCGGTTTTTATTTTTATCAGTGGGATTTACTTTATTTCTACTTTCATAATGAGCCATACCTTCCACTGATTGTGTGTGTGTGTGTGTCCGTGTCCCCTTAATGTGTGTTGTCATCCCCCCCAACTGTGTGCTTAAGAAGGCAGCTGGAAGAATGATAGTGTCCCCTTTTCTTAACATTGCCTTTGCACCCCCACAGGGTCTGCTCAATAGAACTAGTAAAACATTTGTGTTCTGTAAGCATGAAAACAAACTATTAGCCTGTCAGAATGTTCAAACAGAACACACCAGATGTACATGAGAACAGACAAGCTTGTGTTATGCATTTTTAGAGCTTGTTCAGACTCTTGTTTCAGAATATTTGATTTCCTTGAGATCCAACAAAACACACTGAGGTAGACTAAAGTCCTGAAGCTAAAGTAGAACCAGCTGCTGCAGCTGAGCTCTGGTTCCCATTGTCTGAGGTCACCAGCAGGAGTGAGAATGACCATCTCTGTTAGATCCAATGTGCACACTTCACGGCGTGTTTTATTGTGATTTCTTACATAACTACAGGCAGTTTCACTTTTCAAATTCCCATTTGGCTTGTTTTCTAAGTACTTCTTTTTTGTTTGATGAAAAATATTTAAAATTTGCTTGAAAAAAATTTGGCTTCATTTTGCTAATTATTGCTCCTTCATCTCTCCAAGAGCTCTCTGAAATTCTTACACCATAAATGTAGATATGTTTTCTTTAATGGGTGTGTGTTTATGTCTATTCAGGTGTGTGGACACATGCATTCATGTGGAAGCCCGAGGTTGATGTCGGGTGTCTTCCTCAGTCCCTCTCTACTGTATGTTTTGAGACATGGTATCTCGCTGAGCCTGGTTAGGCTGGCTGGGCAGTGAGCTCCAGGGATCCTCCTGTCTGATTCCTTTAAAGAAGTTGTCTTAGATTTTCTATTGCTGTGAAGAGACACCATGACCATGGCAATTATAAAGGAAACCATTTAATTGGGGTGACTCACTTACAGTTCAGAGGTTCAATCTTTTATCATCATGGCAGGAAGCAAGGCGGCATATAGGCAGATGTGGTGCTGGAGAACTGAGAGTTTTTTCACCTTAACTCACAGGCAACAGGAAGTGGTCTGAGACACTGCATGTGGCTTGAGCATATATGAGATCTCAAAGCCCGCCTTCACAGTGACACACTTTCTCTAACAAAGCCATACCTCTTAATAGTGCCACTACCTTTGGGGGCCATTTTCTTTCAAACTACCACATTCCATTCCCTGCCTCCCAAAGGCTTGTAGCCATATCATAATGCAAAAATAGTCTTCATAGTTTATCACAGTCTCAACAATTTTTATAAGTCCAAAGTTCAAAGTCTCTTCTGAGATTCATGCAACCTCTTTAACTGTACTCCCGTTTAAAATCAAAATCAGAAAACAGATCCAACATGTAGTAGCACAGGATATACATTATCATTCCAAAATGTAGGGAAAGGAGCATAGTGAGGAAACACTGGACCAAATCAAGACTGAAAACAAGCTGGGAAAACTCTAAACTCTGTATCTGTATGTCTGATGTCAAAATGCTCTTCAGATCTTCAATTCCTTTCAGCTTTGTTGACTGCAATATACTTCTTTCCCTTGGGCTGGCTCCAGTCCCTATTACCAGCTTTCCTTGGCAGGTATCCCATGGTTCTGGCATCTCAACATCTTAGGGTCTCCAAGGCAATCCAGGCTTCAACTTCATAGCTTTATGCAATGGCCTCTCTGGGCCTCCATTCAGGGACACCCCTGACACATGCCTGGCCTCAGTGGCTTTCCCTAGTCATGGAGGCAAATTCCAGAACCCCTTTCTTCTCTCCTTAACTCCAGAACCACATGGCTGAAGCGGCCAAGTTCTGCTGCTTGCTGGGGCTGCAACATGGCCCCTCATTCAATTACATCTCACCAGCTTTCTATTTTCCATGGTTTCCTTCATTGCCTAAGCGTGACTGTCCTGAATCTTGCTCTGTAGACCAGGCTGGCCTCAAACTCAGAGATCTATCAGCCTCTATCTTTGGAGTGCTGGGATTAAAGGTGTGTATCACCACACCTGGCTCTAAGCTTTTCTTTAATTCCTTTTCACAAATTGGAAACTAGCTGGTTTGGGATCTTGCCCTGAGGTCACCACTCCCTTTATTCCATTTCTTAATCTGTTTCTCTCCTTGAACACTTGGACTTAGCTCCATTCTACTTCCTGCTGCTTTTTCTCCTCAAATTTTACATTTTGTAATATTTATCCTGCGCAGCTTGGTCCTCCTCATTATAAATCTTCATTAGAGTTAACACTTATAACCACACAACAGAGCCTATACTAGGCTGTTTTGAGATTTCCGTCAGTAGAATTAATCCAAATCTCTTCACTTTAGTCTCAGGCAGACTCTTCAGACAAGGGCAAAAGCAGCCACTTTCCTCCCCAAAATATTACAAGAAAGATCTCTAGACAACATACAAAAAGTCTTCTCCTCGGGAACCGCTTGAGCCAGTCCCCACAGTTCAAATCGTTGTCAGCACCGCTCTCTTCCACACTCCGCTTATTAAGCAGTGCGTAAAGCTTTCCACTGCTTTCCTAGCCCAGAGCACCAAAGTCCAAATTCCTCCAAACAAAAACATGGCCTGCTCTGAATAGGTGAGACAGTTGATTGGCTTGATCAGTTTGGGAGGCAACTAAGCAGTGGGACCAAGTCCTGTGCTCATTGCATGAGTTGGCTGTTTGAAACCTGGAGCTTATGCAGGGACACTTGGCTCAGTCTGGGAGGAAGGGACTGGACCTGCCTGGACTGAGTCTACCAGGTTGATCACAGTCCTCGGGGGAGGATTTGCCCTGGAGGAGGTGGGAATGGGGGGTAGGCTGGGGGTAAGAAGAGGAGGTGGGAGGGGGGAGAATAGGGGAATCCGTGGCTGATATGTAGAACTGAATGGTATTGTAAAATAAAATAAAAAACAAAAAAACAAAAAAACATGGCCTGGCCTATCACAGCAATACCCAGTCCCTGCCACCAATTTCTGCGTTAGTTAGTTAGGGTTTTCATTGCTGTGAAGAAACACGGTGACCACGGCTACTCCCATTTAATTGGGGGCGGCTTACAGTTTCAGAGGTTTAGTCCATCATCATGGTGGGAAACATGGCAGCGTGCAGGCAGACATGGATCTAGAAAAGGAGCTGAGAGTTCTTTCATCTTGACTCACAGGCAGAAGGAAGTGGTCTAAGACACAAGGCATGGCTTTAGTGTATATGAGACTCACAGTGACACACTTCCTCTTACAAGACCACACCTACTCCAGCAATGCCACACCTCCTAATAGTGCCACTTCCTTTGGGGACCATTTTCTTTCAAACCACCAGAGGTGGTTGTATCAGATGTAAGACTCATAAATGCTAAAATTATGAAAATTTAAAGTATTGTTCAGGTCTTGAAATAGTATTTTGTGCTTCCAAGTATTGCTTCTATTACTGAAATTGAACTCTTAGGTTATATGAGGAAAAGTGCAAAAACAATTCTCAACCCCCTATACTAGTTTAAAAGCTATTGGTATGTGAAAAAATCCATTACTGATTAAGTATTGTTGTAATAATAGATTGATTTTGAGTGTCTTATGGATAGTCCTGATATTAACCTTGTTTCCTGTATGTCAGCCATAGGGGCTGCTGTGCTGTTGCTCACATAAGTACATGCTGAGTTCTTCCTTTGCTTTCCTGGGTCTTGGATTAATTGACTTCTTGTGTCTGTCTGCGGTGTTCTTTATCCCCCCCCCCCCCCCACTTTCTTATTCAGATACCATTTGAACAGGCCACCCATGACCATCCAATGGAAAGTAATTACTCTCACCTTTTCATTATCTCTAGAGATTTTGTATTGAGTCTCTGTTTTCTTTTTAGGACCTAACACACAGCAGCAGCAGGTTCTTGTTTTCATCGTCTTCTTTAGTATGTGTTCAGTCTCTGCTGTTAGAGCAAAGACACCTTCATCGTACCTGTTGCTATTGTCTTGTGACCTAGAATGGTATCTGGCCCAGCATAGTCACTCTACAAATGTTTGTGCAACTAATGACCCTTCAATGCAGGATTCACTTGAAAGAAGCTACAGAGTTAATAACTCCACTGAATCATGGGTTAAGTCTGATTTACACATTTAAATATAATTGGGGTTATACTAATTGAGCACCTGGTTGTGCCCACTGGATGTGTGGAGGCTTTTAACAAGGAGGGAAATCTTTGATGTCATGGAACCAGGCCTTAACTTTCGGCAGTTAGGAAAACCAGCTGAACATCAGCACTTAACCACACCTGGATTTGTCTAGTCAACAGAAGGCACTTCCCTGCCGTTCAGGCCTTGCTTTGGTTGAGCTGCCCTTGTACAATCTTAGTTCTGTAGTGCTTGGTTGCCTCCGCTTCCTTACCTAGCACTAGTCTTCTTCCAGCCTCCTCTCACAGTTATCCAAGATCGTGCTCACAGTTCCAGTCACAGAGTGTCGTTTTCCCCCCAGACTCAAATGTCACTTCTGCATTTGCGTAATTTCCTAAAACTCAAGCATGTTCAGTTGTATCTGTCTTCCTTCTTTCCTTCTTAACTTCCTTCCTTCTTTGTTTTCTGTGGTAAAGGATAAAAAGATACACAGAATGAAAGACTGAAGTGTGCTTATTATGGAAGCAGTGGAGTGTTGGAGGGAGAGAAAGACAGGGAAGAAAGTGGAAGAGTGTGAAACACAGAGCAAGAAAGTGGAGGTCAGGTACACGTCAGCAGACCCGATCAGAGGCATGGTAAACTGCTGTCTGTGGCTTTGGGAAGCAGAATTGAGTAGGTGTGAGTGTACACTTCTCAGCCTTGGCATTACCCCTTACTGTGGCCTTAAGTGAACTCTGTAAGAGGAAGTGCAGGCAGCAGATTACTGAGGACCATTAATTCTTATTGACAAAATGGGTTTCATGCTAACAAATGCCCAGTCATTTCTTTTGATAATATAAGCAGTGCTTAGCACAAACTGGATATAAAAAAGTTCATAGTGAGTGTAGACCAACTTCCTAAGAATCCTAAAAGTGGCTGTTCATTTGCACAATTGCTTTAGGAGAACTTACTTTGCTTCCATATGTCCATTCCACCATTATGATCCATTTGTTATATGATCCATTGTAATTACTGAGTGCCAACTTTGCTCTGAAAATTGAAAGACTAAAAGGCAGTTTACATTTTTATGTTTGTTTGGTTTCGAGACAGCCTTTCTCTGTGTAGCACTGGCTTTCCTGGATCTCGCCCTGTAAACCAAGCTGCTCTTGAACTCACAGAGACCCACCTGCCTCTGCCTCATGAATGCTGAGATTAAAGGTGTGCGTCACCACCCAGCTGAAGTTCACATATTGACAGAAGAGACAGAGGAGAATAAACTTAAGCATTAAAGTGCTATGGGTATTGGGAAATACAGAGCATACTTATGAGAATAAGTAACTGCTTCTTAGAATCAAAGTGTGTAAAGAAGATAGCAGTTGAGACGTTAATCATGAATGTCTAACGTGCGGACTGTATTCTAGGCAGAAGAAATGGTTTCATTGATGTAAAAAAGGCAAGCAAGAGTGAGTGCATTCAGGGAGTTCTAAGGCACTTTCCGTCATTTGGATGTGGAGTGTTATCAGATAGTGGTAGTTAATGGGTTAGACAGTGCTAGGCAGTGGGTCAAGCACTGGGGTCTTTTTGTGCCATTCCACAGAGATTAGATTTTATCCTCTTTGTATTCTGAGAACCATTGAAAACCTTATTCGGAATCATGAGATATGGTTTTCTTATTAGAATGAATACTCTGTGGGCATGTAAGTCGTAGGCTGTGAGGATATAGAAACTTAAGTAGAGAATACTGCGGAGGCTGGAGTAGTTCAGATAACAGAGGAAGGTAACTTTGGTAATAGCAGTGAAGACAGAAACAGGTTCTTGAGGGATGTTGAAGAGGTGGAATCAACAACAACCACCAATTCAATATGAAGTGTAGAGGCATCTGGAATGATTCTCTAGTTTGTGTCATATGAAGTATAGTGAATATTGTTTTAAAGGCAGATACATAGGAAGTAAATGAGGTTTTAACATGCCAGTTACCACACCGTAAAGATGGCAGAGGAAAAGAGATTAGCTGATACGTATTATGTATTAATATGAACTAGTTTATGATTTAAAAAAAGGTGATCATTGTAATCTCCAGAGCATGTTTAAAAGGTGTATAGCTTAAATCTAAATATGGAATAAAAGAGACATGATTTTTGTTTATTGAAAACAAAAACGGCAGTATAAGAGGAACACAGGAACAAAGATGAGGAGATAGTAGGAAGCACATACCTTTCAAGTTCCAGCCAAGAAGCCATCCCCAATTAACAACCTCTCCCACAGGAAGAAATAGTTTGTCCAAGGGAGTCTCACTGGGTATACAAACCACACTTCAGGGCAGGCCCCATGCCCAGCAGTAAAATGAACTCAAAGGTTTTTTTCCCCTCATACTGCTTTTTTTTTTTTTAACTTACTGATTTTTTGATTGTTATGGTTTCCAATTTTGAGAGAGTGTGTGTGTGTTTCTTCTCCTCTTTCCTAGTTTCTTTTTTTTTTGTCTGTTTGTTAGTTCATTTTGTTTTTATCCTTGTTTGTCTGTTTTTATTTGCCTGTTTGTTTTCTTGGTGGGGGGAGTTTGAAGAGTGGGGAGGTAGGAAGGATCTGGGAAGAGATGAGAGAGAAGAAACCTTGATCAGAATATATTGTGTGAAAATTACCTCATTTTTCAAGAAGTTTTTAAAAATTAGGTATACTCTAACATTTCAAACTAAAACTTTTTAAAACTGTGTTTGTGTGTATGTGTGCATGATTGAGGGCAGGTTCACGTGCATGTGCAGAAGTCAGGGTCAGTGCTGAGGAATCGGTTCTCCCCCAGTTTGAGTGAGAATTGACCTCCAGACTCCCGTGGTTGTTGGCAGAAGTCTGTTGTTTGCAGGCTGCTGCTGGACTGACGGCGCCATTGTTCTTGCTGATTTTGGGGTTCCTTGCTCTGTATCCTCTCCATATGTTAGCACATCGCATTGTAGCTTCTTCAAAGCCAATAAGAAAGAGAATTTCCTCCAGAAGAGGCATTGTAGTGTTATATGATGCGGTTTTGTGCACATCACTCTGTCTCTTGGTTAGAAAGCAGGTTGCAGGCCTCATCCACATCCAGTGGGAGGAGATTACACAGGAAAAGGGGACCATAGCAACTAGTGTCTGTCTGCCACAGCTTAGTTGCTGTTTTTTCACATGGGACTTGTGTTTATTTCAGTCATTAATTTTGGTAATTGTTTAGATGCTGTAATCATTTTGGATTTTTCTGATTTTTCTAACCAGATTCCATTGGTCGTGACATCCCCAAAATGCTTGAATTATTTAAAACTGGACATGAAATTATGGTAGATGAAGAAAGGCCGAATTTTCTCAGCACCAAAATAGCAACAGTAAGTTATAGTTGCATCTCTTTTGTTCAGATGCCCCGTAAGTAGCATGCCTGACATTTGAACTTGCCTTTGAACTGTCATCAAATACACATGTAAAGAACCATATTCTGTAATTTGAGCTTACTGACTTTAATGATACTTGAGAGTTTCTTCCCCTCCAGAGCCTGCTGTAGCACAGATGCATGCATGCTTACATGTGTTTGTTTATACACACAAACACACACATGTGTTATGTGCTGCTCACTGGCATTTAATTGCTTTTTGCCTCATTTGTCTGTTCTAACACACAAGTTTTTTGTCATTTAATATTTAAGTTTTTCCAGAGTTATAAGGCTTGGATCTTATATATTATTATATATTGCTGAGTATGTATATTTAGCATTATATATATATATACACACACACACACATACATACATATACCATATAATGGATTAATTTGCTTTATTTCAATTAATTGTGTCTGGTATTTTACAAGTTGTTTCCACACTTATGGAACATGCTGGATGTCAGTTTCCAATACCATTTTTAGGGCATTAATATGGGAGTTATAGAGCTGTGTTTTTAAATAAATAAGCATTTGGAACATTAGTGTTATTATTAGGTTATTTGCAACTGTTCTTTACTGAAGAATCTCTAAAGGAATAGTAGTAACTTGTTGATAACAAGATTTGATGCCTTCCAAAGTGTTATTGTAAATGCTTTTGCTTGTTAAATCTTCTTGTTGAATTTTTTTGTTTGTTTTTGTTTTTTGTTTTTTTGTTTTTTGAAAGATAGGGTTTCTCTGTGTAGTTTTGGTGCCTGTCCTGGATCTCGCTCTGTAGACCAGGCTGGCCTGGACCTCACAGAGATCCACCTGGGTCTGCTTCCCGAGTGCTGGGATTAAAGGCATGCACCATCACTGTCTGGCCTCTTGTTGAGTTTTATTTCTAATAATTTTCAGTTTTTTGAGATTAAAGTATAATTTCATAATTTCCCCCTTACCTTTCCTCCCTGAAGCCTGCACATGTACTACCTTCCAACTCCATACTCGCTTACAAATTCTTAGCCTCTGTGTGTGTGTGTGTGTGTGTGTGTGTGTGTATATGCATGTGGATGCACTAGTGCATACAAGTGCATGAGTGCATATATATTCCTAAATATACAAGTACAACCTGCTCAGTCCATCTGATGTCACTTACATGTATATGTTTTCAGGGCTGACCATTTGGGTATCGAGTCATCAGTTGGTGTGCTCTTCTCTGGGGAAGACTGTTTCTCCCACCCTTAGCGTTAATTGCCTGGAGTTCTTTGTGTAGTATTAAGGCCTCCTGAGCTTTCCCCATTCCATGCTAGCTTGTCTATTGATGTCATCCTTTTTCAGGTCATGTTTAGGCAGCCATGTTAGTGAGACTTCACAGGTGTAGCTTCTCTGACATTTCTAGGAGACACAATCTCACAGTAAACTTCCTGTTCCTCTGGCTCTTACAATCTTTTACCCCATCTTCTGCAATGATTCCTGAGCCTCAGGTTCAGGGATTGTGTGGTCTCTGCATCAGATGGAACTCAAGCACAGAAGAGGTAAAACCATCACCTCCATTTTTTAGATGAAAGTACAGAAGGCCACAAGGTTGAAAACCTTTGCAAGGTCTCATAGCTAAAATGAGGGAAATGAGTAGGTGTTTGAACGTTAGCACTGTCTTCCAGCTTGCCGGCTCTGTACTCTGCTCACAGGGTTAACATAATTTGAATAGCTGTTAGCTTTTCTTCCTCTCCTCTTGTTTACTCTAAGGAGGAATCTCACATCCTAGCCAGTAGTTGGTGGTTCAAGCTAAGTGAACCACGGCCACTGTAGATTATCTAGACAAAGCACTCTGCTGGTTTACAGTGGGAACACTTGCCTTAGAAAGGAAGCAGAGCAGATCTGTGCAGCCATTGCTAAGTCCCGCTTGTCACATTATCTTCAAGGCTCAGCTCTCATTACATGGCCTGACCTCTGCTAGACTCTGATGTTGAAATTTCATGGTTCCCAAAGGCCCTGGGCAGTGCTTCCTTTTTCTTAAGGTTGACAGTGTTGTAATCCCAACACAAACAAACAAGAGCCCAGAGGCAAAGCTCTGGAGATACTCACATGCTGTGTAAGGGTGTAAGGCAGACTTAGGCAAGTTTCTCAACATTGTGTTTCATGTCCTTGTCTGTATAGTATAATAATGTCTATTCACATACAATTTTAAAATGGTAGCATCTATCACCACTGTTGTTATTGTTTGTCTTTGAGGATCATAGAATAGCCTTAAAAAAACTCTTCCTAGCTGGCTTAAATCTGCTTTCTTCTTAGGATATATTTTCAGATATATATTCTGCAGTTAATAGTTTAATAGGTTCTAAAGTGTAAGAAACCACAGTGTCTCATTCTTTTCTTTTCTTTCTTGTGATAATATAGTGATTAAAATATGGGCCCTGAATTAGACTGTGAGATTCTTTTGGAAGCTTTTTGTCATGCTTAAAAAAAATTAGATGTTTATGTGTTTAAAGAAAATCTGCTAAATACTACTGAAATGCTTTGATATAGTGGAAGATTGGTAGAGTGGATTTTAGACTCATATTGTGCTTCAAATCTAATTTCATGCTTTTGATATAACAGTAGCATTCATATTTTGTTGCATTTTGGGCCTCTGTTTTTTCCCTATTTCCTGTTTCTCTATATGCAAAATGATAGTTATGGCTATGTTCTACTTTGGCTAGGAAGTAGTAAATGTGATAATAACAATAGCTAGGTAGCAGAATACTTCTGCCTAAGTTGGAATAACAGAGACATGATTTACCTTCCTACCTAAAACAGGGAGCAGCACCTGGAAGTCAAAACTAGACAAAGAATACTATAATGTAATATCATTTATGAATATAGACATAAAAAATTTAACCCACATTTAACAAATATTTTGACTGCCTAAGTCCATTGTCTATTGCTGTAGCAGAATACCTAAAACCAGGTGATATAAAAAAAAAAAAAAAGTAGGGATTTTTTTTTTTTTTGTTTTTTTTGAGACAGGGTTTCTCTGTGTAGCTTTGTGCCTTTCCTGGGACTCACTTGGTAGCCCAGGCTGGCCTCGAACTCACGGAGATCCGCCTGGCTCTGCCTCCCGAGTGCTGGGATTAAAGGCGTGCGCCACCACCGCCTGGCCAAAAGTAGGGATTTTTGTCAGTGTATGGTTCTGGAGGTGGCAAAGTCCAAGAGTGTGGTGTTGGTATGTGGGGAGGACTTCATGCTACATCCTGTCATAGCAGAAAAATGGAAGGCTATGTAGACTGTGCTGGAGGCAAGACAGGAGAAGGTGCCTTGCCTTATAACGACACGTTGTCTGGAGAGAGAATCCACTCTGTAAGACAATTACCTCTCTTAACCTACCTCCCCAGGACCCACTGCCCAGCACTGCCACAGTGGCAACCAAATTTCTACATGAGTTTTGGAGGGGACTAACCCTGTTTAAACTATGGGAGTGACCAAACAGCTATTTTAGGAATTCAAGATTGGTTTAACATGTAATAGTTAGTCTAGTTCAGTATA
Source organism: Peromyscus leucopus (assembly GCF_004664715.2). Lineage (NCBI taxonomy): Eukaryota > Metazoa > Chordata > Mammalia > Rodentia > Cricetidae > Peromyscus > Peromyscus leucopus. The sequence goes on from NC_051071.1 coordinate 80,537,382, forward strand.
TTAATGAACTGAAACCCATCATTTCATAGATATTGTATGTGCTTTGAAATGAGGATTGATGTTGATTTATTACAGACAAATATCCAACTGTTTTTGGTGACTTTTCTTGGAAAAAGTATATTTTCCAAGTGTTTTAAATTGATTGCAAAATCAGTTGTTCACATACTTCTCATATATTTTTTGATTATGGATTGTAAAAAATATTTAAAGTCATGTCTTGTAAATCCTGAATACATAAAAGCCCTCCTAAGCTCAGTAAACTCCCAGTATCTTTACATTGGAAAAACATTTTGTGGTGATATATTGTGTACCCTAATAAACTTGCCTGAGGATCAAAGGACAGAGCCAGCCACTAGATTAGACATAAAGATCAGGCAGTGGTGGCACACACCCTTAATCCTATCACTCAGACAGATCTCCGTGAGTTCAAGGCCACACTGGAAACAGCCAGGCAGGGGTGGCACATGCCTTTAATCCCAGTACTGGGAAGCACACATTCCATTAATCCCAGGAAGTGATTCCTGGGCAGAGAAAAGCATATATGGTGTGAGGAAATAGGAACTCACTTTCTTTAAGCTGAAGATTTCATTCTTAGGCTAAGAACTAGTGGCTGGCTGTTCTGCTTCTCTTTCAGCTTTCACCCTGATATGTGGCTGTGGGTTTTTTATTAAAAGACCATCTAGGATTCAAACAACAATATTTGAACACTTAGATAGGGCAGATGATGAACGTGGCATGATGGTCATCATCTTTAGTTCACAGAGGCAATGTGAATTAAAACACAAGGAGCAAGCACTACATATCTCCTGGATGGATAAAACTGCTCCCCTGTACCCACACCACGTGTTGGTGACAACATAGCGGACTGGACCACTTACACACTGTGGGGAAATTCCGTTTTTTAAATGATGCAGCCTCATTGGCAAGCAATTTGGCGATTTGTGAAGACGCTGAACTTCCTCCTACCACTCCATTCTGCTCTTCCACTTTAGCCATGTATTCAGGGGATGGGAACATATGTTTAAACAGAGATTTTGAAACAGATGTGTTTACAGTATTTCTAGATTGGAAACATTCTAAATATCCATGACAGGAGACATATAAACAAAAGTAACAAATAAATTCCATATATGCTAATGTATGCTGAGTGAAAGAAGCAGGAAAGGGGGGTACATATTGTATGATTCTATTTATATAAAATCCTAGCAATTGTTAGCTAACTTATTTAGTAGAAAAAATGACCAGTGGTTATCTCGGGGACAGAGATGGCTGAGGAGGGGCAGGCAGTGGGAATTACAAAGCCACATAATGAATTTTGGAAGCAATTGATTATCTTGACTAGTGGTGGTTCAAAAACGTATGTCAAAACTAAATTGTGTACTTTAAGAATGTGTGTTACATTCTTAAAGAGAACGACTCAGTGGTTAAAGAGACGTGCTATTCTTGCAGGGGATTTAAGTTTGGTTCTCAGCAACTGTATAAGGTGACTCACAACTGCCTCCACCTCCCTGGATTGCCCCTTCCTGGCCTTCTTGGGTGTCTGCACATCTATCCACACACATAAAAATGAATCTTGAAGAACGTTGTATGTGATTGTGCATGTGCCCGAGTGTATGTATGTGCACCACGTACATGGAAGCACCTGTAGGGTCAGAAGATCTCCAGTGGAGTCATAGGCAATTAGGACCCATTATATGGGAACCAAACTCAAGTCCTCTACGAGGACAGTAAATCCTCCCAGTTGCTTGCCCATCTTTCCAGTCCTGTGCTGGATAGTTTTATGTCACCTTGACACAAGCTTCAGTTATCTGAGAGGAGGGAACCTCAATTCAGAAAATGCCTCCATAAGATGCGGGTGTAGGACATTTTTTTAACTAGTGATTGATGGGGGAGAGCCCATCCATTGTGGGTGGGGCCATCCCTGGGTTGATGGTCCTGAGTTCTATAAGAAGGCAGGCTGAGTAAGCCAGGGGAAGCAAGCCATTGAGCAGCACCCTCCATGCCTCTGCGTTCAGCTCCTGCCTCCAGGTTCCTGCCCTGACTTCCTCCAGTGATGGACTATGATCTGGAAGTGTAAGTCAAATAAACCCCTTCCTTCCCAACTTGTTTTTGGTCGTGGTGTTTCATCACAGCAATAGAAACCCTGATTAAGACAAGCCCCAAAATGTAGTGAATCTTTTAAGAAAGAATATGTAACATATTCAAGGAAATTGTAGTTCACAACAAAAAGGTTACAAGCTACATATAATACAATATGGGTAAACTGGGAAACATCATGTTTCGAGAAAGAAGCCAGATTCAGAAACCACATGCGTAATACCATTTATCTAAAATACCCAGAGAAAAGCAAAGTTAGAACAAACAAGATCAGTGATTACCTGGGGTGAGATCAGGAGGAAACAGGTATCTGCAGTAACGTGCATGAAGGGTCAGCCTGGGATGGTGGTCTTTAACCCTGATCTTGGTAAACTCACTAGAAATCGTTGGATTTTACATTAGAAAATCACAAGTGATTTGATATGCAAAATTATGCCTTAGTGAAGTTGTTAAAGATGAAAAGGATAATAACAAAACAAAAATGGTTTTTAAAGCATTAAACTATTTACTATTTATTGTATTTGAATTTAGTAAATTTAGTAAAAATTTATTATAATTATCAGAGATAACATTAAAACTTTTTAAAAATTTCAAATTGACATAGTGAAGTTTTCATGCATGGTGTTAATTTTATAATACAGTTGGGGATATTGAAGGTGTGGTTTCTTTCTATTTTCCCAGCCTGTATATAATGAGACTATGTTTCCAAATGAGTGCAGAGTAAGGACACAACAGCGTCACATACCACATGGCTGGGGCCTCCTCATTTGGATAGAAGCAGTAGCAGTAGAGACTGACCATTAGGTCCACTCTCGTCATGGTGGAGGCTTGTTTTTATACACCCTGAGCGGTGATGATGCTCTTTATAGTTTTAGACAGTTAGACGCAGGCAGAGATTGGATATGGCCTGCTGAACCTAAAATACTTTTTTGTTTTATTACAGAAAAAGTTCCTGACTTCCATCTACAATGTTTTTATTTATTAGGGGTAGGGTGTGAGGAGAAAGGATTTATTTTGTGTTTCTATTAGCTGGAATGAAGCTGTGTCACCAGCTCGGCCATCTCCATGCCCCTTGTTAGGACCTGAGGATGGTCTGCAGGGACACACCACCCAAAGAGCCAGGTCTAGTGCTGTAGTGTAGAATGCAGCTTAGGTAGGTGAAACTAGTTTTTCTTCCTGTCATTTGTACCTAAAACTTACGTATGCGTGAGTTTGGTCATTATGTTTTTCAGACACCTTTACTGTTATTAACTATCTTCTGTGTTTATCTCCCTCCCTTCTCCCTAATCAGAGGCCCTGGGTTTCCGCATTGCCCCAGCCAGACCACTGTGCCCTGCTGTTTCCCGTCTTTGGTGCTCTCCCTACCCCCACCACCCTGGTCCCTCTTTACTTTTTGGTTTTTCAGTTACTCGAGGTTATATACTCACCTCTCAAGATTTGGAGGTCGGAACATCAGATGAGAACACATGATGTCTGGGTTACCTCACTCAATCTCACTTATCTTTTCTAGTTCCATCCCAAATGCAAAGTTCGTGATTTAACTTTTCTTTACAGTTGAATAGTCTTCATAGTGTATATGTTCCTCATTTCCATTAGTCAGTTGTCAGTTGAAGCACGTTTAGGTTGTTTCCATTTCCTAGCTGTTATGAACAGAGAAACAGTGAACATAGCTAAGCAAGTATCTATAGAGTAGGATGTTGAGTCCTTGGAGCATGTGCCAAGGAGTGCTGTAGCTGGGTTACACGGTAGATTTATTTTTAGCTCTTTGGGGGTTTTCTACACTGACTTCAGAGTTACCACCAGTTTGCAGTTTCCCCAACAGTGAATGAGAGTTCCCTTTCCCCACATCCCCTCCAGCATTTATTTGTTGGTTGTTCTGGTGATCTTTGCCATTCTGGCAGGGGTAAGGTGAAATCTCAAAGTTGTTTTGATTTACATTTTCCTAATTTCTAAGGATGGTGAACATTTTTGAGCTATTTCTTTGCCATTTTTTTTTTCTTTTGAGGACTCTGTTCAGATCCCAGGCCCATATTTTTGAATCTGTCATCTGATTTTTGACTCTTTGTTTTTTTGAGTTCTTTATATATTCTGACTATTAATCTTCTGTCAGATATATAGCTGGCAAAAATTCCCTCCCATTCTATGGACTACCTCTTCACCTGGTTGACTCTTTCTTGAGCTGTGCAGAAGCTTTTTAGTTTCATGAAGTCCAACTTGTCACTTGTTAGGCCTTAATTCTTGGGCAAATGGAGTCGTGTTCAGGAGGTTCTTTTTTACACCTGTGTCATGGAGGGCACTGGCTGTGCTTTCTTCTAGCAATTTCAGTGTCTCAGGCTTCAGGTTTAGGTCTTTGATCCATGTAGAGTTAGTTTTTGTGCAAGGTGGTAGATAAAGGTCTAATTTAATTCTGCTGCATATAGGCATCCAGTTTCCCCAGCACCGTTTGGTGAAGATGATTTCTTTTCTCCAGTGTATTTTTTTTTTTTGCATCTTTGTGAAATATTAAATGGCAGAAGTTATGTATACTCATGTTTTGGTCTTTGATTTTGTGCTGTTGGTCTGTTTTTATGCTAGTGCCATATTGTTTTTATTATAATCAACCTCTTAATTCTTTACAGATGTGAATTTCCACAAATAAAATTTTTAATAAGATTTTTCACTGTACTGTTTTCTAACATTTAAGATGAGAAATATTGGTACATTTCATTTATCTCAGAGTACCAGGGGTTCCCTGTGTTCTTAGAAATTAACCCCTATTCACAGCATTTCAGATAATGAAGTAAATGAAACATCATGCCTTTCTTGGAATCCATTGCTTTATAAAACCTTAGCACAAGTTAGTTTCTTTCCTTCCCAAAGGGAGAATGCTGAGTAGAGAGAATATCTTTAACTGGGGTTTGCTTTGAGCAAGAAGTGCTATGCAAACACAGGAAGTCTGGCCTCTGTTCGTAGCACACATTATATTATATCTGAAACATGGTGCTCACTCCCGTTATTATGCCTGCTTTCCTTCCATTCATCCCGTGACTTAGTGACTTAGGTTAGTAACATATTAGTCCGAGTAAAACGATCCTGTTAGTGGTCCCTCCATGGGCTAATGGCACTTTTGATACTTTGTCTTCAGCATTTGCTCCTTCCTTCCTGTTCCCTCCATCACAAAGTCCATAAACGTGTCCTGGACATCCTTTAGCGTTAACAACTTCCTGACTGTGGGGTATAGTACTGTGAACAAACCCAAAGGTGCTTCCTTCTAGTGTTGAGAATATAGATAACATGTAACTATGTATGTGCTTCAGTAGCAGCAGGGGTGGTGGTGGTGGTGGTGGTGGTGTGTGTTATTTAGGTGGGTTTGGTTAGGGAAGGCATCCCTAAGAAGTGACATTTGTATGAAGCTGATTTAAAAGATCAGATTATGAAGTTATGGAGGAAAAGGTAATCTTGGGAGAGGGATCATCAGCTTGAAGGCTCTGAGGAGGAAAAGGCCTAGGATGTTATAGAAACCAAGTATTTCTTCTGGGTGTTAGAACAAGTTAACATACAGTATCCATAAAGGATGATATGCCCAGACATTCTGAGAAAATGTTAAAAACACAAGCAAAGAACCATTTTGACACAGGAGTGCACAGAATTGTGGATTTTCATAGTAATGTGTCCCCAAATAGTTCCTCATATTAAAGGCCTTGACTCTTAGTAGGAAAGCCTTTTGTCCAATGGCTCTTGACCTTAGTAAACATTTTGGGGATAACAGTGGACTTTCGATGGCATGCAGAGCATTTGAATATACATTTGTACATTCCTCTTGACTAAGTGGCTGTGTTAGTCATGACTCAGAGGTTCATGACTCATTCATCAATTTGCTGAATATTGAATGACTACTGTATATCAGGTGTACACATGGTAGAGGTAAATCCATCAATAAAATAGGTAAAAATCTCTTGTCTTGATGGAATGTATGAACCCTGACCGTAGCCCTCAGGTGTATATCCCGTATATATGGAATGTATGAACCCTGACTGTAGCCCTCAGGTGCATATCCCGTATATATGGAATGTATGAACCCTGACTGTAGCCCTCATGTGCATATCCCGTATATATGGAATGTATGAACCCTGACCGTAGCCCTCAGGTGCATATCCCGTATATATGGAATGAATGAACCCTGACTGTAGCCCTCAGGTGCATATCCCGTATATATGGAATGAATGAACCCTGACCGTAGCCCTCATGTGCATATCCCGTATATATGGAATGAATGAACCCTGACCGTAGCCCTCAGGTGCATATCCCGTGTATATGGAATGAATGAACCCTGACCGTAGCCCTCAGGTGCATATCCCATATATATGGAGTGAATGAACCCTGACTGTAGCCCTCAGGTGCATATCCCATATATATGGAATGCTGAGAGGTCCCTCGTCCTTACCCCTCAACCCCTGTTCCTTGTCTTGGCTCCCAGGATGGATAGAAAGGCCTCATTCTCTGGCTCAGAGGAGACAAAAGAAGTTTGGCTTGAGGTTAATAGTATATAGCAAGGCATCCAACTAGTTTTACACTGGCTGCCTTTGTATTTTGAACATTTATAGTAACTTTACTGTGTTTCCATCTCCAGAAAAGAGATAGTTGCTCATATCTGATACTCTGAGAATTATTTGACATTAAAAATAATTGTTATAATTTATACATTATA